>NC_134947.1:9239459-9545349 GCF_051020765.1 Lasioglossum baleicum | reverse complement strand
TTCTTAGGGAGTTGTCTTCTCAGGTCGATTTAATCCGGAAGTATTACCACTTGGTATATGGAGCGAAGATTGAGCAATGCTCAACTGAGGAGTTACAAAAGGAGAGCTTTGCTCCTCATAGATGAGGTTGGTGGAAGTTCAACAGATTTCCCTCAATCTTCGCTCAATATACCAAGTGGTAATACTTCCGGATTAAATCGACCTGAGAAGACAACTCCCTAAGAACACTCCCACTCCACAGAAAATTGTACAACAGTTTATCAATCCCTGTGACTTCAATTTTTTTTTACTTTGCCTTTTGTGTTTGTTTTACATAAACCTACATGATTATATTCAACTATGTAAATAAAAAGCTTACCTTAATGCTATTAGTATGCGTAATAACATAAAAAAAGATAATAAATAAATAATAACCCATGCAACCTAAATACATAGACCACATCGAAGAGTGCAATGCACTCAAACTACAAAAAATAATGGCCAAATCATTTAAATTACATGAACTGCACAATCTTACCTTCATGAGTCGCGCGAATCGTACGATCCACGCGATTTTCCAACTTCGCTGCCGATCGCACGCGATTAGAATCGCGGCGATTTCAATGTGCGGCTCTTCATTTATTTTCATTGGAAATCACGTGGAGGGGGAATCGCATGCGACTGGAATCACGTCGACTGAATCGACGATCGACCCGTGTGTGGACGGTTCATGCGACGGACGCGATTTCAGTCGAGCCGATTTCAGTCGACTACGAATCGACCCGTGTGTGGCTCTCCATTCATTTGCATTGGAGGTCACGTGGGAATCGCATGCGATTGGAATCGCGTCGACCGAATCGACGATCGACCCGTGTGTGGACGGCCTTACAGTTGCATTTTACAACTTTTTTATGTGGGCCCATATTGATAAATTGAAAGATACGCTTTGTAGATCTGTGTCGACTAAACATATTTTGAAAATTTCGTCAAATCGGTTAACGTTGCAATGAGCTACGTTTAAAACGTTTAAAAATGGTAAAAATCGCAGATTTTCATCCTATATCGAAGAATTCTTACATCTTTCAAGGCCTGTCGTTTTTTCCCGCGTCAACCGATTTCGATGAAACTTTCACAGTGCATATTATTTACGCAGACCTAGAAAACGTACTTTTTAAATTTTCAATATAGGCCCGCACGTAAAAGTTGTAAAATGTAACATTTAGTATTTTCTCTACAATTCCGTCCAATGCAATTTTTGAAAAAATTTCTTTTCATATGATGTAGTAAACTAATTGCTCTAACTCCCCCAAAAAGTTCAAATCGTATAGTACAATATTTAAAAAGTTATCATCTTTTTTAGATCGTCCGAATATTAATTCGTATAACTGTACGTATTAGGGGATAATTAATGTATTACTAGTTTATTGATTTATGTGTAGATTTACTCTTAATGTAACTGTAAAGAAAATGGAACAGCAAGGGGGGAAGAAGTAACATAAGGAAGAAATAACAAAAAGGAAGAGAGTGCCCTGTATAACTAACGGCATTCGGCACATTAGTGCGACTGTGCTGCCCTCTTAAGGGTCGTTACCCACTAGGACGCCCCCTCTGTATACCTGCGCCATCGCTCCGTCCCCGTTTTGGGTTTCTTCTGTGTATTTCAATGGGACTGCGCCTACTATACCTGCAATGGCGCCATCGTCGATCGATGGTCAATTTGGTCAATGGTCATTTTGCCAACGATCGCCAATGGTCACTCACGTATACAGAATACAGACACACACACCCACATTCAAAGAACATAGCAATTCTAGTTCCCACGAGTGAATTTAAAAAAATGGAAACTAGAGGGTTATTGTTGCTCGCGGGTAGGACTGCTTTTGCGAGAGGGTTAGTGGTACGCATGGCTAGTAGGGCCTTCAGCTATTAATGTTTTTTTGATTTGGTGTGTGACTCTCCACGAGCCACACAAAGAACTTCCCGATTCGTTAGTTGCAGTATATTATTATCATTATTAAGTGTACGTTTTAAGAAGATCATACGTTTTCAGGGAAATTCAATAGTTTTCTACTTATCAAAATGTTTGCTATATGGCGTCGCATTAAACCAACATCGTATGCACGTTGCTCGCTTGGTTCCTTGTTATAGCATACTAATGTTGCAAAATGAATTGTCTTAATTAGTTTTTCGCAAACGATACGACTCCTCATTATCCGGGTTTGCAGTATTGATCTTGGATTTCTTCGATACTGTTAATTTAAATTGTCCCAAAATATATAAACTGCTCAATTTTGAAACTCTGCTCAGTGCTACATACAACATTTGTAAAGTTCGTTTTTCTGATGTTTTAAAATTCAAACATACTTTTCTCGTATGTTTGTCCCTGACTTTTATGAATCGTAATCGCGTCAGCAGGAACCACTGGAAATTGACTACGTGTGATTTGATATTTTTCCTCACTCGACATATTTACATGATTCGAGATTTTTAGTATTGGTGTTAAATTTTGATGAATATTTGCATTTTTCATATAATCACGATAACGAGTTCTTACTTTCACTCCTACTCTGGCCAATTGAAAATCTAACCACAATATAGACGGAATTTTAGTATTTCTTGAAAAGTAATAAATTTTAATATTCCGCATGAGTGCTCCATTAACCAATTCGTTTTCAACATCAATGTTATTAATAATTATCATATAGTTTATATTAATTTTCAATTTATTCTCAGTTAATAATTCGTTTTGAAATGATTGTTTTTTTAAAGATTGTAATGTAAATTTTTTTTTGTACTTTCATCGATATTCTTTGAAAATGTATTCTTGGGAGTAGAGATGATTAACGCACTCTTGCATTGGGATAATTTTCGATTATTGTAAGCGGAAACATTAGCGTAAGGTACAAAAAAATTTTTTTTTAATTAAAAAAATCTTTTTAAATTTAAAAAAAATGAAATAAAAATTTTTTTGTGTAATTACGTTTGTTTCTTCGGTGGAAACTTTCCGTTCTCTCGTATAAATTGCATTGTAGAATCAACTCCTTTCGAAAAAAACTAAAAATCTAAAAAACTGCTTGACCAATATGGACCAAAATCTAATCAGCTCTAAGTTACGACGGGGCACATCGATTGCATCATTTATCATTCTGATCGCGTTGTTACTTTTTCAGAAAACGTTTACGAAAAATTTGATACCATAGAAACAGACATACGCGCGCGCGCGCACCCCCCCCCCCCCCCCCACACACATACACACACACGCGCGAACATTTTGCTGAAAATAGTCTCAAATGACTGCAATGACCATGAAACGTGAAGATCTGCTAAAAAATCGATTTTTGATTTTCGGGGTCATTACAATAACTTCCCTATAAAATCGGGAAGTTAACTAGAAGTAGTGATGAAATATATTTGCTGAGGCATGACGAGAGTCAAATTATTGGTGCAAAACTTCCTAGTAACGGACAAACAAACGGACAAAGGTGAAATTGGATCTCCGATCAAGTGCCGCAATAGTTATAAAAGAAGTGGAAGTTTTTTGGGAAAAAGCACGTATTCCGACAAGAAAATCGTACAACAGTATTGACAAATTATTAACGTTACACGAAACTTGGCGAAAGTTACAACGGTCTCGAAAACGCCGCACTAAGATTCAAGAAAAAAATGAAAAGGAATTTGTTGCCTCGCTAGACGATCTTTTTGATATCGCTCATAAAAATGCGTTAAATATCATCAACATTGAGGAAGATAAACTTTTTCTCTTAAATCAAAGAAAAGAAGGGAGACCAGGCTCAATGGTTGGAACCGATAAAGTATTAATGAAAAAGGAACAGCGGAAAGAAATTCGACATGTACAAGACGAGCAACGGAAACAGCGATTTGATATGATGGAGAAAGTACTTTAGTATTATATTACGTGCATTATAATTCGGATTCGTTTATTGCACGTGAAATAGGGACCCCTATTAGATGTGATTCCGGAAGCGGGTAGCACAGACGGAAAGAGATAGTGAATAAATTAGCGGAAATAGCGCACGAAATAAAACAGGTGTTAGAAGAGCGATACGTTTATTACGAAATAGAGAGCGATACTAACGATCGTAGTGAATGTCGTATACGTACGCGAGAATTGCAAGGATCAGGGAAAGGCCTTCTGATTTCTCGATAATGCGAAGACGGGGGTTTTTAGTAGTCAAAATCGCTAGATGAAAGATCAATCTAGTGCGCTGTTTGCTTCAGAAGTCGTTCTTTTACGTTTCCGAGCAATGATTTTGCAATATTCGGCTGCATATTGCCCGTCGCATGTTGCCCGTCAGATGGCGCTGCTGTCACGCCGGCGTACTAGCCTGTACTAGCCTCTCCGACGGGCAAGATGCAGCCGAATATTGCAAAACCATTGCTCGGAAACGTAAAAGAACGACTTTTGAAGCAAACAGCGCACTAGATTGATCTTTCATCTAGCGATTTTGACTACTAAAAACCCCCGTCTTTGCATTATCGAAAAATCAGAAGGCCTTTCCCTGATCCTTGCAATTCTCGCGTACGTATACGTGGTCTAGCGGTGTGTGAGTGTACTCTAGCGGTGTGTGAGTGTTCACGCGCGACCGTCATCTGCTAGGAGACGGCCCCCCTTAACGAATGGAATTCCTGCACCCCTAACACATAGGCAATTGTTCGTTTAACTCTAGTTGACGGATAGACTTCTCTATCCACGTCATATGGGAAGAAACCGCAGTGTACAGAGAATACGTGGAACTGTCGCATTGTCTAGTTTCTCCTTCCAACTTTGTCCCAAGACTGACGCTAACAATGCCCCTCAAATACCATACAGAGCTCCATCTGAAAATTAGTCCACCACCGCTGTCACCGTTGCAAACCGCTGAACCTACAATTTTCACGTTTTATAATAAACTTCCGAACAGTCCGAAAGAAATACGTATACAGGGTGTTCATTTGAAAACTTTCCTGTACAATTCTGCGACGCATATCGTTGATGCTTTCTGGTTGTGTTTTATAAACAACAGACTTTATGTAAGTGTCCCCACAAAAAGAAGTCGACTGGAGTTGGATCTGGTGATATTGGTGGCCACTCAATAACACCTCTTCTATACCTATCCAGCTGGGAATCGATTGTTTAACCACCGGCGAACTGGTAACGTGTAATGCGGGGAAGCACCATCACCATCATGTTGGAAGTTGGGAGTACAAAAACTCTCGCAGTGTAAATATGACTCGATCTATTTCTCTTTACATTTCTCCGAGACTAGCGGATAAAAAAAGTATCCTACGAAAATTGCTGGTATTTTTACCAAATAAAAAACTGATACTGCCCCTCTCTTTCCCCCTCGAAATCCTTGGACACGTGTTTTACACTTTTTTAATATCTTTTTCATACTTTTCGAGATATTCGGCTGGAAAGTTTTCAAATGAACACCCTGTATATTGTATACAATAGGCGAATGTACTTATGTACTTACCATTCGTGTAACCCGCACAGAACTTATCGTATGTGATATAGTTTTCACTCTCGTAGGTCTTGCTAGCTTCTTTGCATTTTTCGTTGGAGATATACGGTACTGTAATTGTTTGCAAGAAGAAGCTAGACTCACCTAAAGCAGTTCTGCCGAACCCTGCTACTCTTCCGGACATATTAGAAAATAAAATGTTGTTTGGATAGTCCAAGCATATCGGTTTCAACAATGTTGTTGAAAACACAAAGGGTACAGTGACCTCTAGTATAGCTATATCTGCTTTGTAAAATCCGAACATTCCGTTGTATTCGCAAGGAACGTAGATATTTTTTACCTAAAATCAAACATACGGTAAAGGAAGTATCAAACGGTAATTTTGAAAAAATCATTTAAAATATATGCACCGCAGTTTTCTCCACCATAGCTGGATTATGGTGAGGGTAGTCATAATCCCTGTGAATGTTGCCCGCTGCTACGAAATATTTCGAGGGGTCCTCTTTACGTCCGGTTCTCTCATTGTAAACGCAATGCGCCGCAGTAATTAATAATCGCTCCTGAATAATGGTTCCACCGCAATGAAACTCTTTTTTTGCATTCGGGTTTACCGCTTTAAAAAGTGTAGCATGCCAAGGAAATTCGGCAATGTTAGCGGCAATTCCATTTACGACAAGCGGAGTGGGTGGTGTAAGGACCTTACCGCAAACTAA
This sequence comes from Lasioglossum baleicum, assembly GCF_051020765.1. NCBI lineage: Eukaryota > Metazoa > Arthropoda > Insecta > Hymenoptera > Halictidae > Lasioglossum > Lasioglossum baleicum. The sequence continues at coordinate 9,539,192 of NC_134947.1, read as the reverse complement.
AACATGGATTCAATTATTGCATATAAAAAATGTGGATTAGGTTTTAGGCGCGATGCGGATTGGACATAATATGGATGAGAGTCGTGATGTGTGAAAGCCTTTCTATATATTATAATGTTTATGTTTGACTACGGAGCGAGGAAGAATCGAGAGAACGGTGACTGTATTGCGAGAAGTGAGAGAGTGTAGACGTACGAGTATAAACAGTGAGTCCAAGAGAGTGAGAGAGAGACAGAGAGTGATCCGTGCGAGAACACGTGCAAGAGCGAGAATCTTGTCTTATAACACTGTCCAACAAATTTCAACTTTTTTTGTGATTTCAATATACTGTTGGGTCCTTCTTATAGAGTTTTTTGCGTTGATTCCGAATCTGGTTTTAATTTTTTTCCTATACGTCCAGTTTTTGAAAATCATGGCTTTGAAAAAAAAACATATTTTTCAACTTTAAACAAATATTGTGATGTTATTATAAAAGATATTGAATTGTTGTTTACAGCAAACAATTCTGTAGACTTTCCCGAATACAGTGATATCCAATATTAATACATTATGATTGTTTAAACATGTTTAAACAATGATTAAAGACGGAGATGCACCACTTTTGCACCAATTTTTGCGGATATTTTCGAATTTATCTCAAAAAATAAGGGTCCAGCGAAAAATTGAACTATACCACGCGAAAGAGCAGACTTTTATCTTGAGAAACCCCCCTGTGAAGTTTGCATGGTCGACGTTTTTACCGAACCAGAAAGCAAAATATCTTCGCCCGACATGCGTTGACGCCAGTGGTGCTCTTCCACTAGCGCGGTCGTTCGTCGGGATACGGCGCGGCGCGCTGCGGTGAAACGGCGCGTGGCTATAAGCGCGCAATTATGTCAGCTTACTTAAATGTAATATTTTATTAAATGTGTTATACTATTGTTATTTATTATTTATTAGTATATTTATTCTGTATAAATTATTTTATGTATTTTTTAATGTTAGTCTCTCGTTTATAGTATATTTAATACAAAAAATACCTTTTGTAACAAAAAAATAATTTATTCACACACTACACTATTACACTATTTACAATGCTAATATATATGTGTACACTATTCAGATATAATACACTACTAAAATACATATATTATATACAGAACAACTAAAATACTATAAATAACTATAAATGTTTTTTATGAAGTTTTATACGTAGCAATGCAGATTTGAAATGCTTGACACGACTGATTTCAACAAACACAAAGCCGAAACTGAACTCTGGCATCAGTTTTCTTAAGAACCAACACGATACATATTTTGAAATAAATGACGGTCTACGGACAACGGAATACATACAATGTAAGGAAAGTCTGCAATGCGGTGACTGAAAAATTTTATTTTCAGTAATTGTCGTCTTATCTATGTATTGTAATTATAGTGCCAATGAACACTCGAGATTCTTCCGAGTAAAATAAGTCCAAACACAATATAAACGGGACTATTTTTATTGACTTAAATACATAATTAAAATAGTTTGCTCCATATTAAATCGATATAGTGTATTATATCTGAATAGTGTACACATATATATTAGCATTGTAAATAGTGTAATAGTGTAGTGTGTGAATAAATTATTTTTTTGTTACAGAAGGTATTTTTTGTATTAAATATACTATAAACGAGAGACTAACATTAAAAAATACAAAAATAATTTATACAGTATAAATATACTAATAAATAATAAATAACAATAATATAACATTTAATAAAATATTACATTTAAGTAAGCTGACATAATTGCGCGCTTATAGCCACGCGCCGTTTCATCGCAGCGCGCCGCGCCGTATCCCGACGAACGACCGCGCTAGTGGAAGAGCACCACTGGCGTCAACGCATGTCGGGCGAAGATATTTTGCTTTCTGGTTCGGTAAAAACGTCGACCATGCAAACTTCACAGGGGGGTTTCTCAAGATAAAAGTCTGCTCTTTCGCGTGGTATAGTTCAATTTTTCGCTGGACCCTTATTTTTTGAGATAAATTCGAAAATATCCGCAAAAATTGGTGCAAAAGTGGTGCATCTCCGTCTTTAATCATTGTTTAAACATGTTTAAACAATCATAATGTATTAATATTGGATATCACTGTATTCGGGAAAGTCTACAGAATCTTTTGCTGTAAACAACAATTCAATATCTTTTATAATAACATCGCAATATTTGTTTAAAGTTGAAAAATATGTCTTTTTTTAAAACTCCATTTTCTCAGAAACTGGACGTATAGGAAAAAAATTAAAACCAGATTCGGAATCAGCGCAAAAAACTCTATAAGAAGGACCCAACATTATATTGAAATCAAATTTGGTGTTGGACAGTGTAATCATTGCATACATTCATTCATTATCATATTATTTAAATATACTATTAATTCTTTGTCAATTCACAAGTGAACTTATTGAGATCCACCCACAAAAAACATGCAACTCTCACAAGTTTATACAGGGTGTCCCAAGACCCCTTCGACTCCGGGAAATGGGAGGTTCCTTAGGTCATTTGAAGCAACATTTTCCTTTGCACCAATGTCAGCCGGGGCTTTGTTTAGGAGTTATTAACGAAAAACACGGACCAATCAGAGCGCGACCTAGACGCGCGATGGCACGTTCAGCCCGGCGCGCCGGGAGACGAGCACGGTGTAACGCCGCGATGCCGCAACGAACAAGAGTTTCTCGAGATTATGTGAATCTTCCCCGATTTGGATGAGCTTTGGATATGTTGTCAAGACCATGATTCTGAACAACATTTCCCTTTACAGTTTTTGTCGGCCGGCTTTAGTTTACGTGATAAGTAACTTGTAATTGTAAATCGATCGATGTACTATCTGAACTATCTCCTCTCCGATTTCGATGAGCTTTGGATATGTTGTCAAGACCATGATTCTGAACAACATTACCCTTTACAGTTTTTGTCGGTCGGAAGAACTTTACTTGTCAATTCATATGGGTGGATCTCTTTACCCGACTTACGACAACTTTACCCGAACGAGGGAAAAAGCAGAAACTGATTGTATTAAAACCTCACTTATTCAGCTGTAAATCCATTTGCTGCTTCGAAATGTGTGTCACTGGGTCACTCGGTGACGAACTGCACAGATGTCTTCAGGTATACGACAGTACCGAAAGCTAAGGGACGTACGGCCAGGTCGACGAACTGCACAGCCGGTGATAAAAGGCCTAAGGGATGCGCGGTCAAGTCGACGATCCAGAATTTCACTTTCACTTTCGAATCGATAAATAATTCGTATGTTTATTTCACACAGATGCCTTGAAATTTTTCCACACTCACAATCACTGTTCACATTAGTCAACACATAGTTATGCACTAATAATAACTGCCATATCCCTTGTCCTGCTGCACAAATCACAACAATCAGGTAATGCAATCACTAGACTGCGGATTTCATGCATTTGTAGCAAACATGAGTAGGTGCATTTTAAGACACTAGAGAGATTAAAGTAATTTCAGAACACCAATGTATTATTTTCAACTTCTTAAAATGATCACAGTAAGAATCAAATATGTATCTGTCTGGCTCCTGTCCCTTGTAATAGCGGCAGCCAACTTTCATTTTACATAATGATCCGCAGTCTAGTGATTAGATTAAATAATCGTTTAATTAGTTTAAGCAATTATTATTAGTGCATAACTATGTGTTGACAAATGTGAACAGTGATTGTGAGTGTGGAAAAATTTCAAGGCATCTGTGTGAAATAAACATACGAATTATTTATCGATTCGAAAGTGAAACTGAAATTCTGGATCGTCGACTTGACCGCGCATCCTTTAGGTCTTCTACCACCGGCTGTGCACTTCGTCGACCTGGCCGTACGTCCCTTAGCTTTCGGTACTGTCGTATACCTGAAGACATCTGTGCAGTTCGTCACCGAGTGACACACATTTCGAAGCAGCAAATGGATTTACGGCTGAATAAATGAGTTTTCAATACAATCAGTTTCTGCTTCTTCTCTCGTTCGGGTAACGTTGCCGTAAGTCGGGTAAAAAGATCCACCCATATGAATTGACAAGTAAAGTTCTTCCGCGACCGACAAAAAGTCTTAAGGAAATGTTGTTCAGAATCATGGTCTTGACAACATATCCAAAGCTCATCCAACTCGGGTAAAAGATAGTACAATCGATCGATTTACAATTAAAAGTTTTTACATTTATCGCGTAAACTAAAGCCGGCCGACAAAAACTGTAAAGGGAAATGTTGTTCAGAATCATGGTCTTGACAACGTATCCAAAGCTCATCCAAATCGGGGAAGATTCACATAATCTCGAGAAACTCTTGTTCGTTGTGGCATCGCGGCGTTACACCGCGCTCGTCTCCCGGCGCGCCGGGCTGAACGTGCCATCGCGCGTCTAGGGCGCGCTCTGATTGGTCCGTGTTTTTCGTTAATAACTCCTAAACAAAGCCCCGGCTGACATTGGTGCAAAGGAAAATGTTGCTTCAAATGACCTAAGGAACCTCCCATTTCCCGGAGTCGAAGGGGTCTTGGGACACCCTGTATACTATACATACACTATACTGTAACAGACCTGCACCGGGCAGGCCTGTTACTAACGAAACCAAGTATCAAGGCGCGCCGAGGCAAACCGAACCGGGCCGAACTAGACCGAACAGAACCGCCGCGCACCACCGATGCACGCCCCGCGCCGCGCGACCACCGCGCCGCGAAACCGATACCGATGGGGACGAGTCGACCGTTTTTCCCACGCGCGTGAGATCGTTCGGGAACATTCGCGAAGTTCAGTACCGCACCGACACCCGCATCACCGAACGGACAGTTATAAAAGCGGCTACGCAACCGCGGGAGCGCCTTCTTAACTGAGACGAGGCTCAGAACGGATCGTTCCTATTATCATTCCTGTAAGTAGCCTTTCCGGTGACGAACTACGTTCCACCAAATGAATACGGCGTACCGCCATCTTGTCAGCTAGTATTCCTGTCCCATGGAGGCATTCCGCCGGTGACGAACTACGTTCCACCGTGATAGAGTACGGCGTACCGCCACTCTAAAGGGCCAAGGTGTACCACCAGCCACCTTGTCAAGGCGTACCGCCGACAAGAACGAACGACGAACACGATGAACCATCATTCGTCGCCGTAGAACCGCCTGAGAGGACAGAGACGTACGGTGAACCACCACGTCGAAATCCGACCGACAAGACTCAGGCAGGGAGCCCTCCGTCCTTCCTGAAACCATTCTGTTCCCGTAGTATAGTAGAGCACGACGCACCGTCACTCTTTTCGCCAAGGTGTACCACCAGCGATTTTGTTAAGGCGTACCGCCGACAAACACGATCGACGAGCACGATGAACCATCACTCGTCGCCGTAGAACCGCCCGAGAGGATGATGGCGTATGGCGAACCGCCACGTCGCACATTCGACCGACCTGACTCGGGTAGGGTTCCCTTACCGTCCTGATTTTTCCCGTTTACCTGCCTCGAAATACGTTCGCGTCGCGTCCAAGAAAGTAACGCGTACCGTACCTGAAAACCGCGACGTGCGCGTCCTAGACAGCTACGCGAAATCGTGTCTGAAAGACGCGGTTACCGAGTGAACATTCGCGAGGAGCGAATCCTGAAAACCGCGTTCGCGAACGCGCCGGCAGTGAGCATTGTCAGTGAAACCGCTTGTGTCGTTATTCCGTAACCTGCGTGTCACGTCCGGTTCCCCATCGACATTTTCCTCTCGTTGAACATCGAACTCTGGATCGGCGAGCTATAAGGACGAAGAGGAAGTCTCCGAACGTGACGACGAAACCAGGGTGTTACAATACAATAATAATAAAGTAACGTAGAAGTAAAACAGTAACCCAACAGAGACGATTCACGTTTATTTCGATACTATACTTCGATAACAACACTTTGCTGGAACATATAGTATCAGATTAAAGATTAAAGATAAATAAATGCATCGCATATTCATTGTATAGTACAAGTATAATATCCTACTGGCAATAAATAAAACTTTTTTTAACGTATGTGATTTACTTGAATGTATAAACAATAGTAAAAATAGTAAACTTCGTTATTTGGAAATGATTTGGATAATTTCAAATCACACATACGAGAGTATCCTTTATATTAAATTTTGGTTTAACAAATTTCAATATTCTACTATAATAATTCTACGGGTATTTAATTATTTCGAACTTCTAATATCGATGTCTGGTCTAAATAATTCATCTTTGGTTTTGTATATGTATAATGATTTTGTCATCTAGAGTCTCTGTCGCAAAGAAGTTGCTCTGTTCTATGTTGAATTGCAGCGAATGCGTAGCCCAATTAATATAAATGTTTATTGGCGGACCTGGAACGCATCTCAGCGGTTCTGGAAACCATTGTCCGGTGTCGGTACACGTAACGCTTGTCAGCGACGGCAGTGTTCTGTCCTCGCGATAATTATCACGACATTTTAGAGTTGCTACCGTACCAGGCCTAGGCGACTCGCATGTCACGTAATCTGGTCCATGGTATTTACAATCGGCAACTATCGAAGCTGAGTTTAGATCTTTACAGCGTACCTCTGAAGTACAAAAAATTAAAGAATGTGTTTGTGCGATCTCACAATCGCGCGTGCTAACAATAAGTTTAAACATTTTTCTTACCTTCGCATACAGGGATATCTTTCCACCATTGACCAGCCGTATTACAGAACAAATAAGGAGAGCCTTTAACCTTGAAACCGCTATTGCAACTATAAACCAAATGTGCTCCCGGTCGAAACAGAAACTCTTGTCCGTCGTGACAGTGCTCTCCAGAGGGGCAATCCAATTTCCAGACCCCGTTTTGCGGTTGCGGCGCACAGTGGGCTGGATCGAGAAATTTAGTGACATCTTGTTATAACTCTTGAACCATAAGAGATATCGGGATGAAATTTGCACTAAAATTCATTTAAAAAATAGTGAATTTTAACTGTAAACAAATAAAATTTTTTCTATTTTGTTAAACAATAATTGTTAATTAATTTTCATTGAATTTTTGTATTAAAATAAAATTGTTTAAGTATAATCTTCCAAACTATTTTTTACTTACTAAATATGTATTTTATATTTACATTTCATACATGTAATGTTTTATAGAATACGTAAAATATAAATTCAAGAAATCTTTTTATAATCAACGCATACAAAATGTACTGAGGAGGTAAAAACGTCTCACAAGCGTGTCAAAAGATATTTTTTATAATAATTTATAATAATTATAAATAATTTTTCAATTTAATTGTTTTAAAATCATGTCTATTCTATATATTACGACCTTTGTTATTTCGTATTATTTCATGTATGTGTAATGTGTTTATAAAAGATAAAAATATCAACAAAAAGATAACAAATATAAAAGATAAGCCAATTATCTAACCAAAACGTTTTTAAATTGATGGTAACTGGTAAACTTTTTTGCACTATGCATGAGCATAGTATCGTCTTTGTTATAACAAATGCTTAAACGTCATTGTACTTACCAAATTTCCAAATTTATATATTTATCTATATTTATGTATTATGTATATTAATATCACAAATGTGTCAATACTTGATAAACTTAATAACGCTTAAATACACTTAATAAACTTAATAATACTTAAATACACTTAATAAACTATACATATACTTATTTAAGAAACTCTTAGTCTAGTTATATTATTACCGTTCATTATATTTTTAACAATAATTTTTTTTTTATTTAATTAATTGTTAAAAATTACATACTTGTTTTAGGTAGGTACGAACTTTCAATGCAATTGCAAAAATATTCATATTTGGATGGTATTTAAGTACTATATGTGAGTTGCTATGTGTCAGGTGGCACGTCCCGATAACTTTAAACAATCATAACTTCCAATATCGGATCGGTTCGGATATGATTTTTGTGGGGATATGTAGAGGAAGGTCCAATGAAAATGATCTGACTTATCCGATTAGGTTCCGTTAGGTTCCCTAAAAGATACACCTTGCAAATTCTAAGAAAGTATACAAATTTTATTCATTTCATTAAATATTAATTGTTAATAGATTGCGAGCAACCATCCTCAACTAACAGCGTTAATTGTTACCGCAAAGGACTGTTTTTCATTTACACAAAAGACCCAGAAGGAATATTAAATAGGGTAATCAGGACACCTCGATGAAAAGAAGCAATTTTTCGCTGAAAAATACTGCATCCCAAATGTCTATCTTTGTCAATTTATATTAACTACAGTTTTTGTGAACGAACATTAATATTTTTCGCTTCGATGTTGATGGACATTTAGGAAGCAATACGAATTTATTAGAAATCGATATGAGAAAGTCGACTCTTTCGTGAAATGTCACTAAATTTCTCGATCCAGCCCACTGTGCGGCGGTGCGCTACAAGTTGGTCCGTACACGGCAGTGGTAGAGCTTGTCGTCAAAGGTGGACGATACGTAGAAGTAGAAGTCGTTGAAGTAGTAATTTTCGAACATATCGTTGGATTTTCATCCGAGCCATCCGCGCAATTTATTACTCCGTTGCACAATAAATCACCGTCGATGCAGGCGCCGTACCGACATTGAAAGAATAAGTGTTCGCAACTAAAAAGATTATAAGAGCTGTGTGAGAACTCGAACATGCCGGGTACCCGATGGTTGGGACAAACAAGGTGCAAATTGCAACTTACGAAAGTCCACCGCACTGAATAAATGTTTCATCCGAGCCATCAGGGCAGTCTGCAACACCGTCGCATATATGTATGTATAGTCGTATTCTACGATTCTTGCTCTTTGAAATACCGTTCTTTTTTCATTGTTCGTAACAACTTGTTGCCATCATTCAGGTAACCTGTCAATTCCCGTATCTCAATGACTAATTAGCAACATGTGTTTTCGATATACAAGTAAAATTACTTGCTTATTTAAAATGCGCCATAACTCTTTCCTTCCAACCTAATACACATATGATATCAAAAATTATTTCGGATACACCGGAAAATAATAAAACGTTCATTTTAGGGAAACCAATAGTGTCATTTCGCCCACTACGATACTTTGCAACTGTACGCATCATGTAAAAATTTCATACGACACACATGAGATGTGAAATACTCCAGTAACTACAAACAGCTGTTAGGTTTGAATTGTTTGTTGTTTCGGGTGAATAAAATTGCTGAATATTCTTTAGACATTACACCTCCCACGTAGTGAAAAACATTTTCAATTTGTTTATGTCCAACAAGTAGTCCAATACACTGCCCCGTAAGTACGAGCGATGGGGGGGAACAGCGCAGTGGGTTCAGATATAATAAACCGCTACCGCCCACTACTACGCGATTGTAGGGACTGGCAAGGCGCCATCTCGTATGGGTCCGAACTGTTGACATTGTATTGATGCGAGCCTGAGAAGAAGGTTCCCAGGCAGGACGTATCTAGGTACGAACGCGCGGCCGATTGGATCAGAGTGGAGGAGGCAGACCTTGTTTCACACGCACTTTCGGCTGTCATCGAAATATTGGCTACAGCGGCCACATATACTACGTAGCGTCCAACGTCAAAGTCAAAACATTGGGGCTACAGGCGCGGGGCTGTGGTGGGGATGATAGCAAGACTTAGCGATAGGCTCGCTTTGTTTATGTGCCGTTCCCGGGGCTGTTCTCTATGGAGAGGTGTATCACAGTTCATTACTATTGAGTTGGAAGCAGTTGGAAGTCGGCACTTTCTCGGGCAACATGTGTTGACTGTAAAATAATTTGTAGGCGCCTCGACTTCTCCGGAGGAAAATAAATGTAAAAATGCTACATACAGAGCGACTTCCACTAATATTCGGACGCTCAAAAAAAGACGATGACTTTTTAAATATTCTACTATACGATTTTAACTTTTTTGTGCAGCTAGAGCAATTAGTTTACTACAGGATGGGAAAAGAAATTTTTTTAACTTCCCGATTTTATAGGGAAGTTATTGTAATGACCCCGAAAATCGAAAATCGATTTTTTAGCAGATCTTCACGTTTCATGGTCATTGCAGTCATTTTAGACTATTTTCAGCAAAATGTTCGTATGTGTGTGTGTGTGTGCTCGCGCGCGCGCGCGCGCGTATGGCCGTTTCTATGTAATCAAATTTTTCGTTAACGTTTTCAGAAAAAGTAACAACGCGATCAGGATGATGAATGATGCAATCGATGTGGCCCGCTGTAACTTAGAGCTGATTAGATTTTGGTCCATTTTGTTCAAGTTGTTTTTTAGTTTTTTTAGTTTTTTCGAAAGAAGTTCATTCAACAATGCAATTTATACGAGAGAACGGAAAGTTTCCACCGAAGAAACAAACGTAATTGCACAAAAAATTTTTTTTTGATTTTTTTAAAATTTAAAAAGATTTTTTTAATAAAAAAAAAATTTTTTTTGTACCTTACGCTAATGTTTCCGCTTACAATAATCGAAAATTATCCCAATGCAAGAGTGAGTTAATCATCTCTACTCCCAAGAATACATTTTCAAAGAATATCGATGAAAGTACAAAAAAAAATTTACATTACAATCTTTAAAAAAACAATCATTTCAAAACGAATTATTAACTGAGAATAAATTGAAAATTAATATAAACTATATGATAATTATTAATAACATTGATGTTGAAAACGAATTGGTTAATGGAGCACTCATGCGGAATATTAAAATTTATTACTTTTCAAGAAAATACTAAAATTCCGTCTATATTGTGGTTAGATTTTCAATTGGCCAGAGTAGGAGTGAAAGTAAGAACTCGTTATCGTGATTATATGAAAAATGCAAATATTCATCAAAATTTAACACCAATACTAAAAATCTCGAATCATGTAAATATGTCGAGTGAGGAAAACTATCAAATCACACGTAGTCAATTTCCAGTGGTTCCTGCTGACGCGATTACGATTCATAAAAGTCAGGGACAAACATACGAGAAAAGTATGTTTGAATTTTAAAACATCAGAAAAACGAACTTTACAAATGTTGTATGTAGCACTGAGCAGAGTTTCAAAATTGAGCGCGGTTTATATATTTTGGGACAATTTAAATTAACAGTATCGAAGAAAACCAGGATCAATACTGCAAACCCGGATAATGAGGAGTTGTATCGTTTGCGAAAAACTAATTAAGACAATTCATTTTGCAACATTAGTATGCTATAACAAGGAACCAAGCGAGCAACGTGCATACGATGTTGGTTTAATGCGACGCCATATAGCAAACATTTTGATAAGTAGAAAACTATTGAATTTCCCTGAAAACGTATGATCTTCTTAAAACGTACACTTAATAATGATAATAATATACTGCAACTAACGAATCGGGAAGTTCTTTGTGTGGCTCGTGGAGAGTCACACACCAAATCAAAAAAAACATTAATAGCTGAAGGCCCTACTAGCCATGCGTACCACTAACCCTCTCGCAAGAGCAGTCCTACCCGCGAGCAACAATAACCCTCTAGTTTCCATTTTTTGAAATTCACTCGTGGGAACTAGAATTGCTATGTTCTTTGAATGTGGGTGTGTGTGTCTGTATTCTGTATACGTGAGTGACCGTTGGCGATCGTTGGCAAAATGACCATTGACCAAATTGACCATCGATCGACGATGGCGCCATTGCAGGTATAGTAGGCGCAGTCCCATTGAAATACACAGAAGAAACCCAAAACGGGGACGGAGCGATGGCGCAGGTATACAGAGGGGGCGTCCTAGTGGGTAACGACCCTTAAGAGGGCAGCACAGTCGCACTAATGTGCCGATGTGGCTCGTGGAGAGTCACACACCAAATAAAAAAAAAAACATTAATAGCTGTAGGTACTACTAGCCATGCGTACCACTAACCCTCTCGCAAGAGCAGTCCTATCCGCGAGCTCGCAAAGCGAGCGAACAAAAACAACCCTACTCGCGAGCGAGCGAAGCGAGCGAGCAACAATAACCCTCTAGTGAAAAATTGCAATTGATCGGAATTGTAGAAAAAATACTAAAAGTTGCATTTTACAATTTTTTTATGTGGGCCTATATTGAAAATTTAAAAAGTACGTTTTGTAGGTCTGTGTCAATTGTGAAAGTTTCATCGAAATCGGTTAAATTTTCGTGAAAAATTGAAATTTTCAACATCTTTGAACGTTTGCAGCTTATTGCAACATCGACTGATTTTTAAGGAATTTTCAGAATTGACACAAATCTACAAAACGTATGTTTTAATTTTTCAATATATGTAGGCCCACGTAAAAAAGAAAAAATTTCCTTTCGCGTCCTGTAGTAAACTAATTGATCTGGCTTTCTAAAAAAGCTCAAATCATATAGTCCAATATTTGAAAAGTTATCGTCTTTTTTGGAGTGTCCAAATATTAGTGGGAGTCATTGTATGTAGTCTTCGAGAATACACGTAGAGGGGAGTATGCACAGGAAAGTAGTAAGTAAATTGTTTATTTTACACTACGATACTTTGCAACTTGATTGACCTTGTACGCACCGTTTAAAAATTTCATACGGTACACATGGAATGTGAAACACCCCAATAACTACAAACAGCTGCACATAGAAGGTGTTCTCCTGTTCGTCCGTTACCTTAAGTCCATAAATTTTATTACAGGCAAAGACAGGTATAAATGAGGGTAGCGTAAAAATAAGTTTCGTTGACGAGCATAAATTACTTTATGACCACCGTCCGACAAAAACCAAAATAGTTTGTCCCGACATTTCGGGCCAAACACCCCACTGAGCGATGGCTTGTTTAACATTGGTCCCCGCGAGTTTAATTTTTTTGAAAAGTACAATTAGTACAATTAATAGTACAATTAATTGACATAAATAGTACAATTAATTGACAACATGACGTGAAAAAGATTTGTAGAAAATTGCAATTGGTCGGAATTGCAGAGGAAATACTAACAGTTGTATTTCGCAATTTTTTTGGGGTGGCCCTTTATTGAAAATTTGAAGAGCACGTTGTGTGGATCTACAGGGTGTTTCACACTATTCCTGGCCAGCGTTTTTCTTGCAAATTATTAGAAAAACATGAAAGAGGAAGAAGTAGTACATACTGTTTTTTATACGCACAACGCAACGACATATGTAATTTTTTTGTGTTGAAGGAACAACCGCCAAGACCGTTGATCAAATCTTCGGGTCTCGACCCGGTGAGCAATTTACAGTTGAACATGATTAGACAGCGGAGCTTTATGCAAAATGAAAATTTTCTACCTGAATTATTTCCACCGTTTCATATTACACCCACTCATTTTCGTCATAAATGCATAAAATCCGCTGTCTAAACATGATCAATTCGAAGTCGTGCGAGATCTGGTAACATTAAAACGTTCTCTCTTCTATTTTAGATCACTATATTGGCATCAGCGCCAGATTGTGGCAGGCAACTGTGGGCTGGACACCTGTCTGGAAGAGTGACGGTCCACACGTACACAGTTGTGCCAGGCAAAATTGACTTCAGTTCAGCTCCGCCGTGCGTACTGTTGGCTCACAGGAGTAGAATCACGACGGTGTCGCTCTCGCGGGCATTCAGCATTTCGGTGACCGGTGACGCGAGCGGGCTGATCGTTATTTGGGATTTGAACAGGTACAAAATATGAATGGGTGACAGCAACGAGGTATAAGGATGAGGCCGCAAAAATACATTGGATGATCGGTCTATCCTTATAGCTAGTCGGTGCTCCCGATAAGAAATTCTGTCGGGAGTTATACTGAAGCTAGTTTCTTTTCCAGTTTAACGTACGTAAGGTCGATATCCTGCGAGGAGAATTATCCTATTAGTCTGTTGGCGATCAGCGAGACTCTCGGTGATATTGCGGTCACTTAAGGTGAGCGCATACTAGATGGTCGCGGGAAGGCCAAAGCCGCCGATGGACGTCCACGCGGGAAGAAATCTCTAACGGGCCGACGGCTCCACAGCAGGGAGCAGGGCTCCCTGAAAGAAAGGTCCCTTTCCCTAAAAAAGGTGGGGAGCCCACGGAGACCTTTTTTTCGGCCACGCACAGCAGGTAGCCCTGCTCCCTTGCCGCATGGACGTCCATCGGCGGCTTTGGCCTTCCCGAGACTATCCGCGGCCTTCCCGCGACCATCTAGTATGCGCTCACCTTTACGAGACCAGCAGGACAGCGGAGAACTCGTCTTCCAGCAGGGCCCGCTCTAGCGGTTACGACGCCCCGGGCAAAAAAACAAATTGCCGCCCCTTTTTAAGCACTAAGCACCGCGCTGAACAAAATGACCTTTTTTTTTCTTTTTAGCAAAATTGTCTGGCAAGGGTAGTCTGAAATTTTCTATTAATTGAATATTTAAAACATCGTTATTTTTCTCACACTTACAGCCAAAGCCAAAATGGCGCCCCTAAATGTTGGCGCCCCGGGCAAATGCCCGGGTTGTCCCCCCCCCCTAGAGCGGGCCCTGCTTCCAGCCAGTCGGAACTGAAAGTATTCACGATAAACGCGAGACCTGTCGGTTCCGTTTTGTCCAGGAGGAAGATCACGTCGCTTTGCTACAGCAATGCGCCCGAGGGAGTGTCCGTGAACGTAATAGCGACAGGATTAGACAATGGTGTGATAAGATTGTGGAGCAGTTGGGACTTGAGATTAGTTCGGGAAATTCTGAACGGTATCAAAGGCTGTGGAGCGGTGATCGCGATCGCGTGGGCATTAGATCAGCATCATTTGTACGCGGTCACCGAGGACTCGACCGTTCTGATATGGGAGGGTTCGAAACGTCTGAGCAACGGCACCCCGAAGTTCGTCAACTTGACGTCCCTCTGATTTGTAAATAAAAGAAAACCAAAATGCCTTTTGAGTCCATCGACGTAACGTACGAACTTTTATTTTATATATGTAGCAGCTCGAATAATCGTTTTTATCAATAAGCATTGTTCCAATCGATTTGCCATCGCGTTTCCACCTGTAGGACAAACGAATGCCACGTTAAAGTATTATTTTATCGAAATGTTCATTGAAATTTTATTTTTCGTTATGTTTCTAGGAACGCGGATCGCATAGACGTTTTTATATTTTGTTGTATCGGCGAACATACTTACAATGCACTTTTACTTAGGCGATAGGTATTTACATGTTGTGTTATTAATATATTTATAAATGGAACAATACTACACTGAACATATATGGTTCCATCGAATTGTTATACATTCACACATTTTTTTATGTTCATAACATCGCGACGTTTGTATATAAGGATACCAAGTAAAGTAAAACATGAAGTTAGAGTTGGGCCAACTTACTTTAGATTACGTTTAAGCAGTCCTCCACGATCTCGAACATGGGATAGTACTTTCCCGTCCTCCTAGCAATTTGTTCAGGCGTGTCTCCACTGGAATTGACCACTAGGGGATTGGTATCTGGGTGTAGAAGGAGAAGCTGCAGGGAACGAGAATTGTGAGAGCTTGCCGAGACCAAATGCAAGGGAGTCTGATCCCCCTTGCTTTTGGCATTTATGTCTGCTCCGTTTGCAATTAAAACTGCAGCGGCTTCGACGTTGTTCCAACAACAAGCCGAATGCAGAGGTTGCCAGTCGTCCATAGTTTTAGAATTTATTTTTGCGCCAGCTTGTAATAGGTACTGCAAAGAAAACATTAAAAGATTAATATCAATGTTCACAAGTGTCAAAGAAGCACAGGGACCCCTACCTCCACAACTTCCACGTGATTGCCATAGCAAGCTCTATGGAGCGGAGTGTAACCGTCGTTATCCGTGCTTTCTAATAATTCCGGATTTTTTGTTATTAACATTCGCGTCTTCTCGAGCTTGCCTTTCTCAGCTGCGTCGAGAATTTCGTTCTCTTCGGGCTCTGAAAGTAAGGGGAAAAATTTTTAATGCGAAATGAAATATACCTGCATTAATCTGTGAGAAACAGGAGAGAGAGAAACGTATTCTATTTTTTCATTAACAATTTTGATAAATTGGAAGTAGTACGTCAACGTTCTTGAACTCTTTTAACCTATGTAAACAATTCTCGTTCCTAACCTCTCGCATTCCGCTCAGCGTCCACCCCATCATCGTCATCCTCCCAACCGCTAACTTGCATACGCTCGCCCCGAGGCTCGCTTAGAATTTTATCGCGAATCTTTTCCAGATTCATCAGCTTGTCAAACTCTTCATCGGAAGATGACATTTTGACTTGTGCGACATAAACGACAATAAACGACCGTTCCAGGAACTAGGAACGTCGCCATATCATGGTTTTTTCTGCCTAGGATTGTTGCCATTTGCTTTAGTATTGTTTCCCTGGATTCGTTCTAACGATTTGTGTCAGCGCCCGCCAAAATGATTTGTGATCAGTAAACTTCGGATTTTATGCATTTATAAAAAAATTGAGTAGATGGAATTGAAAATTGTTGAAAAATTTTTCAAATTGAAGACGTCAGTATTTGATTTCTCCTCTATTAGAATCATTAAAAATATTGTAACATGCAATTTGGTTTCTATCTCTTACAATCGATGCAAAAAATTTTTATTTTGCATAAAGATCCGCAGTCTACTTATGATCATAAATAAAAAGACTTTGAATTCAGATATCTTGCAGATATCTTTAAGATGTGTTTGTGATATCTGGGTTTAGTACATATATAAAATTACATCTAAGAGTATATTATAATTGTACATAAATACATATAATTATAATATGTGTAGACAAACACGTACGTTGAACCTCGGTTATTTCATTTAGTCAAATGTATCACATACTCATTACGTACATCATCAGATTTTATTGTGAACTGTTTTTCCTTAACTATTTGCAATGTATGACACCTCTCACAATTCTTAATTCTTATACTTATGTACAATGTGAAGTAAGAATAGCATATTTATTCTAGATTAGCATAGTATAGTAAAAGTAAAACTATGTATATTGTAACAGACCTACATAACGTAGGCCTGTTACGAATAAACCCCTAGCAAACCTCCACCGGTTATACACAACGACGCGATCCCAGTAACGTACCACCGGCCTCCTGTCATAACAACAACACCGCCTGTACCGCACGTACCCCGCACCCAGGCCCGTATTACAACGGGAATCCAAATCAAAGTTCCAAAATACTGTTCGAAAGAAAGTCACCAGCAAAATACCGCACCGCACCACCATCCCTTACCACCAAACCATCCCTATAAAAGCCGTCGCGAACAGACTAGAAGCACCTGAGTCTGCCAGCAGTTATCCTTTTTCTTTTTTTTTTTTGTTTAAGGGCGGTGGGGAAATGCTTTTACGCACACCCTCCTACAGATGACAGCTAGGAGGGTAGTGAGGGACTCGGCACTCCCTAAGATCTTGTGTGGGAGAAACGGGACTATATGACTTCATATATCCCTACCCATACCCTCTAAAACCCCACCGCCCAAGGTCCGTGAAGACCCGTCGCCCATAAACAATCAAGGCTAGCGTGATCTGCGCGACCTACTTAACGCATTACAGCGCATCTCACTACCTCGAATCTGACCACTCATGTTCTTGTCTCAAAATTCATCTTTCATTTCTCCCCTTAGGTTATGGGTACTCTCAGTCCCGGAACATCATCGTTAAGAGGTCGAAGAGCCCGGGGAGTTATCATCTTCCCAATTTCTCTCCAGATCACGCTCGTAACGCTCTTTTTCGGACATTATTTTGAATATAAATCTATTTATCTTGTTCCAGTTCTCCTTATTCTTCAGCATCAGTTCCTGGAAACGTTCCACTGTGAAGTTTGCATCAAGGTCGATCTCTAAATACAGTCTTTCTCTAGCCCATCTATCACAGAAGAATAGGGTATGTTCCGGGTCATCTCTGACGTTACAACCAAACCAGCACACATCGGAGTTTGCACGACAAATTCTATGTCTGTATGAGTTAAATACCCCATGACCCGTCAGAATTTGGGTCAGACGGTAATTTAGCTCCCCGAATTTTCTCATACTCCATATCTCCACTCTTGGAATAAGCCTTTTTGTCCATAACGCCTTCGAGTAGACGTTCCATTTCTACTGCCAATCAAGCCAAGACTGTCTCCGAATCTCAGCGCTTTCCTCAGTCAACCGATCCATTTTCATTTCTCTCGTTTCTTCCGAGTCATTATCGAGAATTTTATATTTTTTCTTCACTCTGTATAACTTTACGCGTTCATCAATAATCATCTCCAGCGGGATGGTTCCCGTAATAGCGCATAGCCCATTGCGAGAAACCGTACAATAAGCTCTAGCTACTCTACCTAGGCCTGTCCTTTGTGCCCGTTCAATCAGTGTTTTGTTTCTTCTCGAAGCTAGCACTCTATCAGCCCAAATCGGGCATCCATAACAAATTATAGATACCAAGATATTGTAATATAATTTTCGTCCACTTGTGGAAGGACCACCGATGTTAGCCATGAGTCTAGATAACTCGCTCATAGATTTGATCGCCTTTTCGACTATTTTATCCATGTGTAAACTATAATTATTATATTTAGTGAAATAAATTCCCAAATATTTTACATAGTCTACCGGTTTAATATGGTTGTCTAAGATATTTAAATTAAATGTCGATGGGATCACCTTTCTATTCAAGAATATATATTCAGTCTTTTCCGGGGACAGTTGTAGGCCCTGATCCTCCAGCCATGGTGCAATGACATTGTTGATCGCTTCTTCTAGGTCTCGTTTGATGTTAACCAGTCTATCAGCTGCCATAAATAGTGCGATGTCATCGGCATAAGTTATCACATGGATACTGTCCTTGAACGGAAGCTCCAAGAGTTCATCATATACCACATTCCAAAGAGTGGGTGATATGGGAGACCCCTGAGGAACACCTTTCTCCATGCTAAAGTCAATCGAACCATTTGAGGATTTGTATCGAACAGATCTATTTCTCAGATAATCTTGAAGAATAGCTTGTAATTGCGGAGAGAGATTCCTTCTCTTGAGCCTTTGGAAAATCTTTTGCCAGGATAAACTATTGAATGCGTTTTTTATGTCAAGGCTAACCAAAATACAATATTTTTTTCGTGACTTACTATTAATTTCCGTAATGAAATCTTTAACCTTATCCAAAGCGTCAATGGTCGATTTACCCCGAGTAAAACCAAATTGGTTTTCATGGAAAGGAGGATCTCCAAGTTCACTCAGGATACGCTCCTCCAGTATTTTTTCCAGAATCTTGTTGAAACAATCACCGACACAAATCGGTCGAAAATCTGAAGGCAACAGAGTTCTCTTGGTGTTTTCCTAATTAGAATCACCCGAGATCTTTTCCATGTTTCCGGAATACGTTTAGATTTCAAACAAGTATTCATAATGGAGGTAAAATTAACATTATCATTATAGATTAAAAAACGAATAATACCAGGAGGGATTTTATCCAAACCCACAGCTTTCTTTAATTTTAAACGTTTCGCAATTTCTTCTAATTCAGCACCAAACGTGCGTAAATCATTATCCTCCGTTCTAAAGATATCATAACGAGCTTTCTTAATTTCTCTCGGGAATAAACCGTCCAAGACTCTCCTCGCATCCAAGGCATCGATTAAAGGAGGAGGTTGTCTATTCTTGATCTTATTTCGAACCACCAAAAAGGGTCTACCCCAAATATCCTTGTTCAGTAAATCTATGAATTCCGACCATACTTTACGCTTGCTTTTGTTTATTGTAAATTGAAGTTTCTTCCGTAATTCCGAAAATGCTTCATACTCTCTGTCAGCATATTCTTTGCGATGTAATTTTCTTTGATATCTTCGGCGGGCTTTGACAACAGCAGATCTGAGTTCTGCGATTTCCTCCGTCCACCAAGGATTCGATTTGTGCCGAAATACATCCGATTTCTTTTTCATTGTTAATTTGCATGCCATTTTTACATTTTTTATATATTTATTAACAGTATTCATATCCATGTTATTCCAATCTATGTTTCTATTTAATCTTCGTAAGTTACCTAAAAATATATCTGGATCAAATGTATTAAGGTTCCAGGACCAATTAATTTTATGATTCATAATATTTACAAATTTAGCACTATCTTTAAGATTGATTTCATGTATACAGTTCCTATGATCGGAACCATTGAATGATCGGTCAACTCGGCTATTGATTCTATGACAGAGATTTTGAGAGGCGCAAATTATGTCTACCTTAGATTTACGGTTACTCCTAACAAAGGTGTATCCTCCTCCAATAATGATTGGGATCAGGTCAATATCTTGAATATATCGTTCGAAAATTGTGCCTCTTTTATTCGTCTGTGTGTCTCCGAATATAACAGATCGCGCATTGGGATCACCTAGTAAAATAATCGGACTTTTCCAAGTTCTTTTAGCGTTCCGTAGTTCTTCAAGATATTGGTAAAACTCCTGTATTAAACAATTCGGTGAAATATAAAAGGTGACCAACGTAAAAGCATCCGTAGTTATGCCTACATAGAAATGACCAATAATGAGATTATTATCAGGCACTTTTAAATTATTATTCCTAACAAATATTGCCGCCTGACCATTAACACAACTAATCCAATTTGTAGGTATTAAATAAGGCTCCTGTACGCAGACGATGTCTATGCAGAAAGAAGCACATGACTGGTCCAATAGAGTGTGAGCAAGTCTACAATGATTACAATTAACTTGCAGGATTCTCACGACAGTATCTTTTAAAATGGTCCTTGAGGTCCCTGATTCGGCTACGAAACGTAGGGCACCCCATGGAGCCGATCATATGATTGGAAGGACGACCTTCCTTCACGCAGTCAGAACAATGAAGCTCTTCCTTACATTCCTTCATATCGTGTCCGTCTTTATTACATTTGCGACATCGAATATCACCATCAATCTTAACTTTACAGTTTGTACTAAAATGTCCCACACCGTGACATCTGAAGCATTTGATCACCTTAGGAGCAGGGCTCAAGTGTACGTATGTCATTCCAATACGGATTTTCCCTCCTTCAGTTACTTTCTTTAGAAATTTAACTGGAGTCTCCACCACTGCGATCCGAGAACCGACTTTCGTCAAGCGACAAACTCGAAGCTTCAACTCATGAGGAGCAGCTCCAAGGTATTCTGCCAATTTATCGACGATTTCGGAGTCCTCAACCATCGGATCCAAATCTCGTACTTCAAGATCAAACATCTTTTGGAGAACATGAATCTCCATCTTGTTCTCCGTAATCTTTTCAATCTCCAGTTTCATACTACGTGAGTCCCCAGTTTCGTTCAGTTCAAGTAGGATCTGACCGGTCCGTGTCTTTCTCACTCTCTTGATTGTATCTAAACCAGATGATGCATTGCTAATCTTATTGCAAACGTTCTTAAATTCTTTGTCGTTACCCACTCGGATAACCACCGCGTCTGGTCTAGAGACTCCACTTTGGTCTCAATACGGGTTTCGGTTTCGATCTCTCAATTGTTAGATCCTGTTCTTTGTTTTTCTTTTCATAATCTATAAGCTTCTTACTTTCTTTAACCCTGATTTCTTCTGTCTCTCCCGTTTTTATTCTTCCTTTCTTCTTCTTTGTCATGACATTCCATTTTTCTTGCTTCGGAGCATTTAGCTCTCCATCCGAAGTCTCTTTTTGTATGGGAACTCTTTTATTCGTATTATCTTTGTCTCTCTTCTCAATTCTACTTGATATTTCCGACTGTCTAGATTTCTTAATTTGTTCTAGATCCCGTACCAACTTTTTTGCTACCAATAGTAATGCATCTACACGGGCATCAGACGACTCGCCAACCAAACCCTCATCAGAGGAATCCACACTGTGCGTCTCCTTTTGTACTCCATGCTTCTTATATCGAATCTCCTCTGAAATAGATTCCCTGTTGTCAAGTCTTTTGACTATCTTCGAGGTTTTCCCATCCGACACAGGTGGAGAATCCCTTTTCCTGTTTCCAGGTGACATCGCTGCCGAAGAAGACCTAACACCAGTCACCGCTGCATACGAAGGACCAGGAATCGAAACATCCGCTCCAGTACCAGTTCCCAAGACATCAGAAGAAACATCACCATCATATTCTTCTGTATTCAGAAACCGATGAATCGTAGAGGTAGGTAAAGTCATCGTGCCAACTTCATGCTTCTGAGACTGGTATTTTTCCTCTCTCTTTCCTTCCAGATATCTGAGTCGTATCTGATCTTTCTTTTTTGTTACCTTTTTGATAGCTTTCGGTAATTCATGAACTATCCTCTTGAAGTCACCACGGACATTCTTCATCGTATTGATATACTTATCCAAACGAGATACGTCTTCATAAATCTTATTCAAGTGGGCCGTGAGAGATCGATGAAGCATCGAAATTCGGTCAGTCTCCATCACTCTTTCATGTCCATCACCACCCGGCCTGATCCAAATATCACCACGGATGACAGGGCCAGGTCCCCCCAACTTCTTGTCAACCTCCGTAAATTTCGAGGTTCCAATCTCAGGCGAACCAGTCCCATCAGGGTCGACAGATCCCGCCTCATCAATTACAGGACCTCCATAACCAGAAACATGAGTACTAGAGCCATCAAGATGGTGAGTCCGATCATCTCCACTAACTCCCGGTCCAGTCCATCTCTCAGCCTCAAATCCCGGATGAATCCGCCAATCCTGATCAAGACCCCTATCGAGTTCAATATCCCCGATATTATAGTCGTCTTCATCACTCAAGATTCTATTACGCAATCTTGATCTCAACGTAGGGTGTCCACTTATCTCCTCATCCGAAGAAGACCCTTTCATCTCAATATCCATTGATTCCATTTCCTTGTCTTCCTCTTCTTTTCCTACCTCTTTCTTTTCTAAGACCACATATCCTGTTCCATCTCCCGACTCCTTCCTTATACCCTTTTCCGCTTCCTCCAATTCCTCCAAAAGATTCTTCTTCCCTTTCACAGCCACTATTGTTATTTCCGGAAGAGAACCGGCGAAGGCAGTCGCCAGGTTCCCCCCCGGAACCTCCACGCAGGAGGCTTCACCTGTAGCAATTACTTCCCGAGCAGCCAGGTGGTCTACTAGCCCGGGCTCGCGGTCATCGGATGACGACGCCAAGGGAGCCCGCTCGCCCACTCCCTCACCGCCGGTACTGGGGTATCCCACCCCTGCACCGTAAATTGAACTATTATTTGGTGTGCTAGCCATACTGTTAACTATAACTCCTAACTTGCCCTGTCGTCGCCATAAATCCGTCCCTGGAGAGCCACTTCGGCCTCACATTCTCTGCCTCGAGTGATCAACCGAAGCGCCCCCACACACCCCTTGCTCCGTTAGCACACGGGAATGGGAAAACCCCAACACCGTGTCCCAGGGACCACCACGTGGAGGTGGAGCAAGAGGATTTTAGGGTATGGACCACTCCCACTGGAGTCATACCCTCCAATGAGTCAGAGTCATCATTGGAGAGCCCCATACCCCTCGGTCCCCCACCAGCAGTTATCCAGGAACAACCACGTGCGATATTCCAGTGCTGTAAGTATTCTACCTGTAACCGTTGTCCACGTCTCCGCCGTTATCGGCATCCTGGTTCCGCTGGTACGAGCCGTGCTCTACCTCGAACAACCGGTGCGTCACCGGTCACTTTCGCTAGGCGCGTCGCCTCCGAGAGTCGACGATTAAGAAGCGGTGTGTCACCCCTTCGGCCTCGTCGAAACCCTGTCGTCCTGCCCGTCCGCTGGTGCGAGCCGTGCTCCACCTCGAACACCCGGTGCGTCACCGGTCACTTTTGCTAGGCGCGTCGCCTCCGAGAGCCGACGAACAAGAAGCGGTGCGTCACCCTTTGACCTCGTCGGAGAACCTCCTGTCCAGTTATCCTGTCGCTCCGCTGGTGCGAGTTGTACTCCACCTCGAACATACCCGGTGCGTCACCGGTATATTTCGTGAGACGCGTCGTCCACGAAATCGGCCGAACTAGAAGTGGTGCGTCACCCTTCGACGTCGCCTAAGAACCGCCTAGAAAGTCACGAGGCCAGTCGAGCCAGACAAGGTGCGTCACCTTGACCGAACTCCCTGAACGACTGTCCGGAGGAACTTCGATGACCCGTGCGTCACGGACATCGAAGGACCACGACAACCCGGCCTAGGTAGGGAGATCACGACGACAGTCGTGATCTAACTCTACTCCTGTCCATCCTGCCTGCGTCCTACGCCACTTACAGGTTCAGGTAGCACTCTCACGGTCACACGTTCTAAATTCACGGGCACCGTAGCATTACCATCGCGCACTGTATCCTGAGGCACCGTATCCTGAGGCCCCGTAGCTTACGCGTTCGAAAGGCAGCGAGTATAATTTATTTGCCCGCAAACCGACTCGTCTCAGTTATTTCACCCGTACCGATTCCGTTCCTCGCGCCGTTTATTCCTTTCGTCGTTTAGGACCCTGGATCGGCGAGCCGTTCAGCACCAAGGAGCACGGACGCGAGGAAACCGAACGACGACGAAACACACCTGTTTCAATATAAATCGTCCAAGAATTATAGACTAATATATTTCTAGGGAAGAGACTCGTTCCTTCACAGATGCGTGAAGAATAAAAACCATTTGTGTTGTTTTCCAAAATGTATTTACCTAAAAATACAATGAAAGTTCAATTCTGATGGAATGGGCAGAAATATAGTCTGTGGTGTTTACTGTTACGTCGAAAGTGATGATGCGATGGTATCCTGTACAAAAGTAGTTTGAACAAGACTTATGAACACACAAACCAAATTCTTAGCCTAAGATTTTGTTTACGTTTAAATCGTGAGACACGTTTCGTTACCAGATTCACTAACAAAGATTCTTAAATTCATTATAGTTTTCTTTTTTGTTTCAATGCTTACCTAACAAACGTAGGGATGTAACGATATCTGGGCAATCTGCCTGATTGATTGATTAAGAAGACCCGTTAGTACCAGTAAAGAATTTTAAAGGTCGCGTCTAGCAGTCGAGAGGGAGATTCGAGAAGATCCCTTTTTATTTTGTTAAAGCTCGATCTGCAGGACGCGAGTCCTTCTTATTTCCCTTTACGGACACGTTGCAAACGGGGCTTGGTATTTTGTATTAATAAAATTAAAATGGACCTATGCTTATGGTGTATGGTATTGTATACTATGAACGCTAAAGTACTCATTTTTGCTCAGGCACCTGTAACTTTAAGATACTTCTTTGCCAACATGATCGCCAAAGGTACTATCTTGAAGTGAACACGTGGTAAATACAGCAGCGGATTGTGTATAAAATCGTCGAGTAACAGAGTTTTCCGGAGATGGTATGGCCAGTAAAACGGTACAATGATCGATTATATTATTAATTACGCCTCACGCATCATCTTTTTAAAACGGTGTACACGCTCCAATGACTTTGTTGCCACCTATCGTTTGTGAATACATTGAATGAAAATGGTTGTTTGTATATCGTGCGAACAAACACGCGTTATGCATTCCATCTCCTTGGATTCAGTGTAACAGGATTAAGTCCACGAACAGCAGTTTTTCTTTTAATCTTTAATACTGCCATTTCTGTAAATTTGTCTCCGGATGGTAAGCCCATTACTACTCACGAGAACGAATCCTTTTCTCTGATCTAACTGCGTTTTATTTAACTATCTCATTCGAAAATATTTGTACATTAAAACGTGGGACATCGTCTCGCATTCAAATTATTGTTACCTTTATTTATTATGCAGCTATGGTACAATGGTATCGTAACCGCAATGTCTCATCACCATTCCTTGTCTACCATGCAGTCTCCCGAAATAAGTGGTGTGTGTGTGTGTGTGTATGTGACATGGACAATCAATTAGCAACAATCCACCGACTCTGGTATCGAAAAACATATATTCCGATCATTGGTAACCAGCCACAAATCAAGGGAAGAATTCATTGTCGAACGGAAAAGAAATTTCTTTTTTTTTTCTTACCTGGGAAGAGGAAGTTATGTAGTAAACGAGAATACTGTCACACTCGTTCCGCGACAGTCAACGAATCATTGCTATAAGATGAAACCAGGAGCACGAGACAAAGAGTTTTTCGAGACCATTTAAAATTCTCTTTTTCATTAAATATTGGTATACATCAAATGTAATTCCACACGAGTCTGTTTAGTTACTTCGCTATTCTCGTTGGTTTCATGCAACCGCTCTAAGCAGCTCCCGGTTCAACCCGACTCGTTTTCATTTATTTTTCTTTTTCTCTCTATGAAATCGCTCGCGCTCCTGCGAAATCAATTGCGATCGTTTTCTTTCTAGGTCGAGAAAAGGAAAATTAATCACGCGCACAAGGTGAGAGACATTCGTCGAAACTATAAACGTAAATTTGATTTCAAATGTAAAAAAATCATCACCCACAAATGTTCATTTTACACTATTTAAATACAATAGAGCTTTTTATATCTTAAATAAGTTTTCGTTATACAACTGTCTCGCGAAGAGAAGCCAGATGACGGCAAATACCAGTTAGCCGGTGGTTTGGAGAAAACAATGGATTCGCCAGAGAAATCGGAAAAACCCTGTACGATCGGTACCCGAACGAACGTCTGCCTCGCGTCAAGTACTTGAAACGTGATATTAAACGGAAAATCGACGCGCTCGTACAGTCCAGCGACGACGAGACGAACCAATCGTTTTCATACAAACTACCTAAACAGCATTTGATGATGGCTAGACGACCAGAATTGCGAAGAGCCAAGACTACAGAATTGCGGCTGCCTCTAGTGCGTGTCAGCCCACCACAACTCTGGTGAGGTGGTAATCTTTTTCTTTCGTAGGTTGGGAGGTTCCAGCAATTACGGATTTTCGAGCACGATGGATATATTCAACATTGCTACCAACCACTCAATATGAGAGTAAGTGTTTGCTGAGAAGACTGCCGAAGATCGACGACGACACCATGTGCCTACCTCCCTTCTTCCTTACATACTTCCTTCCCTTTTTTCATTATGCGTCTTCCTCTTCGTCTTCTACTTCTCCTTCTACTTCACCTTCTGCGTCGTCCTCCTCTTCATCTACGAAATTGCACAAAAAAAATTGCCAAAATTTTAAACAGTCTATCGTCTGCGATGCGAGCCGTGACATCTAATCTTTCGTTCGATATATCTGATATTCCGTGTACATCTAAACGTACACGAAGAAGTTTGTCTGAATGACTGTTTAAAATTTTGGCAATGGAATTAAGAAGTATTTGTCAAAGTTATCTCTCTCTCTCTCTCTTTCCCGTGTTTATTGTTCAAAGTTAGTTTCAGAAATTGTCATGCAACAGAGTGGAATAGGCCTACACGGGATACCACATACAAAAAACGCATTGATAATAGTACCTCAATGGTAATGTGGAAACCTATTGATACGGGTGTTGCCCTAATGCGCCACGCGCAGTTCATACGGTCTGGGAATCCCAGACTGGGATAGGTACGGGCCTGAGATGCCTCGAGGACTTTTTTTTTATTAAGAGTGAGGGGGAAAATGACATTACGCACACCCCAGAAGGGAGTAGTGTGGGACTCAGGCCGCGGATGTTCGACGTATCCATACCCACTAAAAACCTAACCTCACCCGGGACGGTTGATGAACCGCCCCTCTACTTGCACCTCTTGTACCCGGAAATGCCAGCAAGGACCCGTGTCAACAATTCACTTGCCTGCATTTTGTTTCCCGGATTTGGCCACTCATGTTCTTGGCTATTCAATTATTTATATTCTTGTTTCAGTTAATATGTTCGACCTCTTCTAATGAATGTGTTTCATTAAATATTGTAAGTATTTAGTTATGTGTTTAAGTTGTTTCTGTTCAGTCGTTCTAGATATCTTTAATGTTCTTCTTTTCCAGCCATAATATAGTTTATGAAGTCATTTATCTTATTCCAGAAAACCGGTGAGTGTAGCATACACTCTGCAAAGGAGTCTACCGTAAATCATCGATCAAGGTCAATTTCAAGTTGTAATCGTTGCTCCTCCCACCGTTCACAGAAGAACATCGTATGTTCGGCGTCATCTCTGACACCTGTACACCACCAGCAGATATCGTTGGATGCCCTCTGGATCTTAAAGAGATAAGCTTTAAAAACCCCATGTCCTGTCAGGACTTGAGTTAATCTATAATTTAAGAATCCGAATTTACGGTCTCTCCATATTTTAGGATTAGGAATTAATTGTTTTGTCCATACTCCTGTAGGTTGTTGATGCCAAAATGTGTGCCATCTTCTCCATGAGTCTTCTAAAATACCATCTTGAGCTCTTTTTAAGTTACTGGTTTTCCATTGAGCAAGATCTTCATCATCATTTTTATCCTCACGATATTTCCTCGAGGCCTCATACAACGGTTTGCGGTTAGCCAAAGTGTATTCCAAAGGTAAGTATCCGGTAATTGTGCAAAGTGAATATCTTCCAGCAGTTCTACAGGGTGTCTCAAAATTAGGTCCGGAGCCGAAAATGGGAGGTTCCTGAGGTCATTTCAAGCGACATTTTCCTTTGAAAAAATGTCGTCCGCGGCTTCGTTAACGAGTTATTAACGAAAAACACGGACCAATCAGAGCGCGAGCTAGACGCGTGCAGCCCGGCGCGCCGGCAACCGAGTGTCGGTGGCACGCCGCGATGTCGCAATGAACAAAAGTTTCTCGATGATGTGAATCCTCGCCAATTTCGATAAGCTTTGGATATGTTGTCAATACCATGATTCTGAACAACATTTCCCTTTACAGTTTCTGTCGATCAGCTTTAGTTTACGATATTATTGTAAAAATTTGTAATTGTAAATCGATCGATGTACTATTTTCTATCCGATTTCGATAAGCTTTGGATATGTTGTCAATACCATGATTCTGAACAACATTTCCCTTTACGGTTTTTGTCGGTCGGCTTTAGTTTACGATATTATTGTAAAAATTTGTAATTGTAAATCGATCGATGTATTGTACATAATATCTCCTCGCCGATTTCGATGAGCTTTATTTCAAAGGAAAAAGATATTTGAAACATCGAATTTATAACATATTTCAAAGTCATCGAAATCGGTGAGGACCCACATCATCGGCAACTTTACCCGAACGATAGAAGAAGCACAAACTTATTGAATTAAAAACTCACTTATTCAGCCGTAAATCCATTTGACTACCACATACAACCACCACACTTTCACATAATTGTTGAACTCGTAGCACACTTTTATAACTCGTATCGATATCGAACGAAATTACTTACTCCGACGCGGAAAGAGTTCGATGCTCTTCGCGATGCCGCGCGAAACTGTGCTCTCCCAGCGTACAATGTATTCGATGAAGGCGTCGTTTAAAACAAATGAAATCGTTTCCAAGGAGATATTGATTTTTCGAGAACCATATGGCATTGATTTTTCGAGAATCATATGATTCTCGAAAACACCGATTCTTGACGAACGAACGATGCCATGGACGAGATATCTCGTGTATCCTTATGCACACACCGCTAGATCACGTATACGTACGCGAGGACTGCAAGGGTCCGGGATTAGACTTCTGATTTCTCAATAATGCAAAGACGGGGTTTTTTAGTAGTCAAAATCGCTAGACGAAAGATCAATCTAGGATGCGATCATTCTCAAAAGTCCTATTTTTACGATTACGAGCAATGGTTTTGCAATATTCGGCTGCATGTTGTCCGTCGAAGAGGCTAGAACGCCGCACAGTGGGACCTTTCGTCCAAATCGGAGACAAAATCAAAGAACTTTCGGTAGAAATGAGATATGTAGAGCGATGAAATATTTTTTAAATTAAAGCTGAAACTTTGCAGAACACGGGAAAAATAGGGAGATTATGGTAAGAACGTTTTTTAACGTTGAGAAAATTCATTAAACATGTAGAATTTCAAGAAATCTATTTTGCAATATCCTGAGGTCGTAGAAAAATTTTGAGACCAGATTTGAAATCAGCGTGAAAAAATCGACGGGAAATGAAGTACAGCATGTTCAGAAAAAATTTTTTCCGCGCGTGGTATTGGAAAAACCACAATTTTCACGAAATTGTGCAAGTTTAACGAATTTTCTCAACGTTAAAAAACGTTCTTACCATAATCTCCCTATTTTTCCCGTGTTCTGCAAAGTTTCAGCTTTAATTTAAAAAATATTTCATCGCTCTACATATCTCATTTCTACCGAAAGTTCTTTGATTTTGTCTCCGATTTGGACGAAAGGTCCCACTGTGCGGCGTTCTAGCCTCTTCGACGGACAACATCCAGCCGAATATTGCAAAACCATTGCTCGTAATCGTAAAAATAGGACTTTTGAGAATGATCGCATCCTAGATTGATCTTTCGTCTAGCGATTTTGACTACTAAAAAACCCCGTCTTTGCATTATTGAGAAATTAGAAGTCTAATCCCGGACTAGGGATTGCAATCCCGCGTCATTAGTCCAATCAACGAAAAATCGTTGAGGAAAATGGAAGGAACACAATTTTTAATTTTGGGACTTTGTTTGGACTAGTTAGGAGGTAAACATACTAAAAGTCCCCACTCCTAGGAGGTGAGCGGGGTGCAGGGGGCACATAGTTTCCGAAATATAAGCGGAAAACCGAAAAAGGGATCTTCTACGTGCCCCCTGCACCCGCTCACCTCCTAGGAGTGGGGACTTTTAGTATGTTTACCTCCTAACTAGTCCAAACAAAGTCCCAAAGTTGAAAATTGTGTTCCTTCCATTTTCCTCTACGATTTTTCGTTGACTGGACTAATGACGCGGGATCCCGCATCGTGGGATTGCAATCCCTATCCCGGACCCTTGCAGTCCTCGCGTACGTATACGTGATCTAGCGGTGTGTGCATAAGGATACACGAGATATCTCGTCCATGGCATCGTTCGTTCGTCAAGAATCGGTGTTTTCGAGAATCATATGATTCTCGAAAAATCAATGCCATATGGTTCTCGAAAAATCAATATCTCCTTGGAAACCATTTCATTTGTTTTAAACGACGCCTTCATCGAATACATTGTACGCTGGGAGAGCACAGTTTCGCGCGGCATCGCGAAGAGCATCGAACTCTTTCCGCGTCGGAGTAAGTAATTTCGTTCGATATCGATACGAGTTATAAAAGTGTGCTACGAGTTCAACAATTATGTGAAAGTGTGGTGGTTGTATGTGGTAGTGGATTTACGGCTGAATAAGTGAGTTTTTAATTCAATAAGTTTGTGCTTCTTCTATCGTTCGGGTTAAGTTGCCGATGATGTGGGTCCTCACCGATTTCGATGACTTTGAAATATGTTATAAATTCGATGTTTTAAATATCTTTTTCCTATGAAATAAAGCTCATCGAAATCGGCGAGGAGATAGTATGTACAATACATCGATCGATTTACAATTACAAATTTTTACAATAATATCGTAAACTAAAGCCGACCGACAAAAACCGTAAAGGGAAATGTTGTTCAGAATCATGGTATTGACAACATATCCAAAGCTTATCGAAATCGGATAGAAAATAGTACATCGATCGATTTACAATTACAAATTTTTACAATAATATCGTAAACTAAAGCCGATCGACAGAAACTGTACAGGGAAATGTTGTTCAGAATCATGGTATTGACAACATATCCAAAGCTTATCGAAATTGGCGAGGATTCACATCATCGAGAAACTTTTGTTCATTGCGACATCGCGGCGTGCCACCGACACTCGGTTGCCGGCGCGCCGGGCTGCACGCGTCTAGCTCGCGCTCTGATTGGTCCGTGTTTTTCGTTAATAACTCGTTAACGAAGCCGCGGACGACATTTTTTCAAAGGAAAATGTCGCTTGAAATGACCTCAGGAACCTCCCATTTTCGGCTCCGGACCTAATTTTGAGACACCCTGTATAAGCTCGAGCTGCCTCGAGGACTACGGCCGTTACGGGGAACGAGACGTGCGGCCGGTGAAAGTCTCATTCGTGCCGACCACTGAGTCTACTCCCTTCGGCCGATTTCGACCGAAAAGGTGCTCACAGTGGAGCCGACATCGGGCAAAATGGTAAAGGTCAGCGGGGAGCCGAACCTTTTCGAGACCTTCGAGAAGGGTAACAATGGACAAACCCCATGGGGTCCCGACGCCGGAGGAGAATCAAATCATTTCGTTTTTCGCCCTACGTCGGACGGTGCAGCGTTCACTTTAAATAATTTTCA
Organism: Lasioglossum baleicum; assembly: GCF_051020765.1. Classification (NCBI taxonomy): domain Eukaryota; kingdom Metazoa; phylum Arthropoda; class Insecta; order Hymenoptera; family Halictidae; genus Lasioglossum; species Lasioglossum baleicum. The sequence goes on along the minus strand of NC_134947.1, from coordinate 9,507,168 downwards.
TGTCGCCAATTTTCAAGTATCCGTATTTTTAAGAACGGGTCCACAAAGAGGACACTTGGGGCTATATTATCATTATTTTTATTTTTCCAATTTCCTGGCGGTATGATAGCAATGCGCCTGTTTAAAAAACAATTGCAAAATAAACTATGAAAATAAATATTTTTTCAACTGAAATAATTTTTATTAAATACTCTTATGGTTTCACTATGTGCACCCAAAACTAAAATTGTCATTGTTTTGTTAGTTTGGTCGTTATAATTTAATGGAAAAGTTGTGACACCTCATATTTCACGTCCGCGTAGAACCATTAATTTTCAAGATTTCAAAGACTTCTCTTTGAGATACGTTCATAACTTTTTTGGATTATAGCGTTCATATTAACGTCCAGTTCTAAAGGAAAAAAATTAATAATTAGTTTTGTATTTTTTATAATTTAAAGTAATGCACTCACCGCACTGAATAATATCTACACTATAAATGTTTAGAAAATCAAGGAGTGCATATACATTATAACAACGAAGAAAGTAGAAAAATTTTTTCCTTCAAATGGATGTCGCAGTCGTTTCCGATGTCAGCGTTTGTGCTTAGGTTCTATCTCTTATAATCTATGATCGATGTATTAATACTGTAATGTATTAATATTTTAATGTATTTCAGTACATAGATTTTTTAAAATGACGTTACCATAGTAAACGAATTATTGCCACGTCTTGAGGATTTTGCACCACTGTGCGACGTACGATAGCGTAGCGGCTATCGGCACGTGCAATAAAACATTTGGCGCGTCCAATTCATAATTCTTTACTGTAAAGTTTTTAAATTACTTTACAACTGAGTTAAGTAAAGTACAACTCGTGTTGTCCGAGAAAGCGCCGACTTCCAGCTCAATAGTAATGATCCGCCATAAACCTCTTCATAGAGAACAGCCCCGGGAACGGCACATAAACAAATCGAGCCTATGATCGCTAGGTCTGTCTATCCCCACCACAGCCGCGCCCGTGGTCCCAATGTTTTGACTTCAACGCTGTACGCTAGATAGTATGTGTGGCCGCCGTAGCCAATATTTCGACACAGCCGAACATGCGTGTGAAACGAGGCCTGCCTCCTCCACTCTAATCCAATCGAGCGCGCATCGTACCTAGAGACACGTCACCGTAGTCCTGCCTGGGAACCTTCTTCTCACGCTCGCATCAATACAATGTCGCCAATTCGGACCCATACGAGATGGCGCCTTGCCATCCCCTACAATCGCGTAGTAGTGGGCGGTAACGGTTTAATATCTTAACCCACTCAGAGTTGTGCTAATTCAATTATACAATTAAATTACATTGTATTTCAATTATACACATAGTAATTCAACTACGTCATCACTGAATTACATATTACATTAAAATACAGTTCTTCAAATTATAGTCCAGAACTTTGAAGAAGTGCGGATATATTTTTATGTTTTTCTTTCATATGCTTGTTTGCTGTCTATGCGGCGTAGTTTCTATTCCTCGTCCTCCTTCATAATACGTACCGCTATTTTATAATTGTACTCCAATTGCAATTACGAATTACATTTTACTTTAATTGAATGAAGATATGAATTATAAATTACAATATGACTGAATTACGATGTAATTCAATTATTTTGTATTAGGTCGGAGAGAAAGTCCTTACGGTTTTTGTTATTTTGATTTTAGTTAAAAACCGCAAGAACTTTCGATCTGGCCTAATAATTTTGATTCCTGAAGTAATTCAATTGTAATTCTGCACAACTCTGAACCCACTGCTGTTCCGCTACCGCTTCGTACGGGGCAGTGTATTGGACTACTTGTGTTGGACATAAACAAATTGAAAATGTTTTTTCACTACATGAAAGATGTCTCATCTCAACTTGGCCACAAGTGTCTTCCAGGTGGAAGACAGATAAAAGAGTCGCTGCACACGGTGTTCGGGTTGACGGGAAACCCCAAAAATGAATAGTTGCAGCTTACAACTGACCGTGGAGGTCTGCAAGGTTTATAACACATAATTGCTATTGAGACCAGAGCTGGTATGTATTAGAAATTGCTAAAATTCGATGCGGTAATATTATACGTACGATAATCTCTTTGGCTATCATCATTTTTGCCCAATGAATTGCAATAATCTCTGTGACTGTACCAATAGGATTATCTGTAGATTTGACATATTTACGACTGTTTACTTATAAGGGGTTACAATAATTAAAATCAGTGATTGCTATCTTGACCAATGATAACCTCTTTGACTTTTGCAATTGCAATAACCTCTGTAACCATCGAAATAGGATTATTTGTCACGTATCACGATAATCTCTTTGTCTGATGCTAAATTATATGTATAATATATGTATAGTATTAACTAAGAACTTCTTTGACCAGCTACTTTTCACTGCTACGATAAACAGACGCATTAACCATATAGGATTTGTAGGAATTAGATTAATGGAATATAAACATATTTTTTTTATTACATGTTGTTTTATTTCATTTTTTTATAAAAGGCAAAATGTCATCTATAGTACATTACATTCCGCATTCGTCCACACCACATGGTGGCAAGTCAATCGTTTTGGGGTCTACACCAATCGGTACATTACCACAATTTTCTCCACGAATAAATCGACATTGTCTTGACCAGCTTTGATGTTCTGTTATTGGATCATCTTCCTTTTCCCATTTATGTAGCTGTATATTACATTCAAAACATTCCACCCAATCATTAAAATCCAGGCAGAAAAATCCTGCTGCAGCAAGTCTTTTAGGTTCAACAATATTTGAATAAGGCCAGTCACGAAAACTGTCAAGTCTTTCACTTTCCAAACGATAATCAGACTTTGGTTTTGTTGTTACATGATGAGGGAAACGCATCATTGTAGCTAAAAAATTTTTTACCATTGTTATTATTGTAATCGTTTTAGCCATTCTCGAAATGTTTGTACTTCATGTAAGCTGCAATGATATGTTGGTGTTTTTAAATAACTTGATGGTGTGTGACAATGAAGTTCACACAATACATTATTATCAATTTTATACATAGGGCATTTTATCAATATATCGTATTTTGGACAGCCAAGCGATTCCAAATTAAACGATTTTATGTCTAATTGCTGTAGTACATTTTTTTCAATGTTTCCTCCTTTGTACGCTACTACAGGATGTTCATAATTGTACAAAATTTTCTATCACATTGAATAGATCATGTTGCATGTATTGTTCAGGTCCAAAATCTTTGAAGGGAATTCCATGAACAAAATTCATAACATATCTAACAGTTTTTTTGTCCGCGTCAGATAGGTCATAATAGTTTCGGCCTAATTGGAAATCAACTTTTTCAAAGCAGCCGTTCCAAACATCGATTATTCTGAATACTAATCAATTGCTCGGAAACACATTTTATAGAAGACATTGCTACCCCCACCATTCCTGTAGAATACATTTATCAATAACAGCTTATCAACTTATCATTCTATAGATAACCCCTGATTCAATTACAATTCATAGTGTTTTATCTTATTAAAAAAATTGCGGAGTTTATCAATCTTTTTCTGGTCAGTATGACATTGACCTCCTTAAAATGCTATCGTTAATAACTCTTGCGAAGAGCATGAGTTTATTTTATGTTGTAATGCCCCCAAGGTAAAGTATTGATATAATTTTCACAAATATGCCGTTTATCATCATGTGGACTTAATGCCAATTTCATTTCTGATACTGAATACACCTGATGTTGTATTCACATTATGCGTTTATGATTAATACTTTTTTCGATACATTTTTGAAGATACTCTTTGTAATCATCGAAACTTATACCCTTAACAGTGACATTAGTTTGAATACCTTTTATTTTTTTAATTTCGCAATAGGTATCATTGTAATCACGCACGCGAATAGCGTACATTTTCGAACAAAGACCTACAAATTCCGTCATGATTTTACCACCGTTCTCATCCTTCATCAAACCCAATACTTTTTTGTTTGCTAAAGGAACGTTATACTCATTGTTTACATTGAAATTGCTGGTGTCGTATTTATCAATATCACGTTTCATCATCTCATACACATCATCGCAAGTGATCAAATATATTAAGCTATCTGTGTCCGTGTACAAAATCTTACATTTTTGCTGTAAATTGGGGTACATATAATCATAATGAAAACTGTACAAATGTGATTTTGATATATCAAGCACGGACATCCCAATATACACCGATTTATAAAATTTAATCAACGTTCTTTTCATCTGAACAGCGACAAAATCATCGGAAAAAACTGCACAACTGTGAAAATTTGGCCTGGATATTAATTGTTCGGCACCGTATCGTCCGCCCCATCGAGAAATCAATTTTACATCAACATGATTACAAACATTTTCCATCGTTTTTCCAAATACCGCATTATTCATTAATTTAAACAAATTCTTTGAAAATTCATTATCTACGTAGTTACGCAACCATGGTGACTGTTGAAACTCTAAAATTTTATGAATTTTTTGTAATTTCAACTTATGTTTCAAACATTGCTGAAGATATCGATAGTGAATAACATATCGCTTCTTATCGTAAAGCGATGCAACCAATTTTCTTTGCTTTGAACCGACTGATGTATCATGATTTGGACAAAAAGGGAGATCAGCATGTGCGTCATGAATTTCATGTGGATACTTTAAATCCACCTCCAAAATATATCCTATAGGACTGTCAAGTGAGATTGATTCAATATTGAAATTATCTATGTCCTCCACCCACTGAAAATCTCTGTGTGGAAGAGGTTGTGACATAGCCAAACCGTATAAATTGTTAACATCAAAATACATTCAGTATGTAGATAGCTTGTTTGAATCATATGTGGGTAAATACCCCGACGGCACACCGGCTCGGTTTCAGCCTGGCCCCTGTGCACAAAAGGGCGCGTTTTCCGCCTGCCGAGGGCTCGAGCCCAGGGCCTGCCGGCCGGGCTAGGATTCAGCCGATTTGCAAGATTGCAAGGGTGCGGGATTCGCGTTCTCATTGCGTGATAATACAAACACGGGTTTTTTCAGTAGTCAAAAACGCCAAATAAAGGTCAATCTAGGCAGCAATCGCCCTCAAAGGTCTTATTTATTAACTTATTATACTTTTGTCGGTAACAAGGGAGACTGCTACGCATTTGCAAAGTACTGCCACATTGATGCGACCCGCCCTGTGTCGCGCATGCGCGAGAAAAGTTGGGCCCAATCGAAGCACTGATTGGCCACATTAGTGTGATACCGTGCTGCCCTCTCAAAAACAGGCTGAATCCCAGCCCGGCCGTCAGGCTCTGGGCTCGAGCCCCCGGCAGGTGAAAATCGCGCCCTTTTGTGCACAGGGGCCAGGCTAAATCGTCCTGATTTGGTCTCAACGCTGAGCCAAGCATTGCGTTAGCCCGTAACGTGTCGGGCTGGGGCTCGGCTAGCTGGGTCCGGCGGTGGGCTCGGGCAGACTGTGCTGTCGGGGTACTTATTATTCGCGTTCGCATATCTGTGTGAACATTGGCTCAATCCACCACGTATTCCACGTTCTACGAACAAAAGCATGTCCACGTCAGCGAACAACTCTAATCCGATACCAGTCGTTTTTAACATCACATCCCATGCAAAACCTGGAAGCGTGTAATAATGTGCTGGATCGAGGTTATAATTCACCAGACAATCGTAGCGAAAATTTTCAAAAACGTCGGCCAACAACAATATATCCAATTTCAAGTACAAATCACTGTACTCACCTAATGTTTTTATATTAAAACGTGACCAAACCATATTAGCATGATGATAATCAATGTCCGTAATCCCGCTGTCACTCAACTGGTTGTAAAATGAATCGCTAGGTGGTAAACTCGTATCATTTAATTTATCATATGTTGATACATAATCATATGGGAAAACACCTTTCCTAGTTAAAAGATTGAAATCACTATTGGATAGCTGTGTAAATTGGCTTCGCAAGACATTTAATTTATTTTTATCCAAGTATGATACCAGCTTCTCAAGACTGGAATTCAAAAATTTTAGCGAATCGATAAACCGGAATTTTAATGATTTCACACGAATTGCCGTACCATCAATCATGTCTTTCGTTGTTTCAAATCGTTTTGTAAATGAGATGTACTTCTCTTTTGTTAACGGTAGAACATCAATCTTCCCCGGAAAAGCGTTTGCCAATTCTTTAATTATAAAATGTGCATCATAGCCCGACAAATTATGAAAAACCACTGGTATAGTGAATGATGATTTATAATTCAAATTACACAATGTGTGTGCCGGACCACGATACACACCGGTAAAATGGCAATGATCATGTACTTTATAATTGGATGTAGTGAATTCCCGCTCACATATATAACAATGTGTGGCTGTTATAAACTCCAACCTTTGCAATTTTGATAAGTTTTCCATCGGTACTACATAATTAAATATTGGAAATAATTCATTACTTAATTTATATAACTCTGATGCAAACCATGCTGAACAACCCTCTTTATCACGATACGCTTTATATTTGGACAAAGACGCATCATAGAAACAATGTAAGCAATAACCTATACTAAATGCGCGATGATGCTGATACTGTTGACGTGATCTAGTACATTGTCTATTCTGATTATCCAACAAACATTCCAAATCGGCATAGATTATAAATGGTGTCGGTTGTTTATTAGAATAATTCTTAAAATGCCTTAAAATTCATCATCATGCCCTGCGCTTGCCGTTGGTGCGGCGCTAGGAGCTGGTCGTGAAAGTTAGGCAGCCCGTAGTTGGTCGTGAATTTTTTTTTTTCAGCATTATATTTACTTCGTCTAACAATACAACTTTTGTTTGACACATTTTTATATATATTCATTAATAACAAAAATATTGAAATAACGCAGTCACTACACGCAGTTAGGGTTGCCCTAATCTACATATAATACCTTTTATTTACAATTATATACATTTATATTGTGACGCTCGAAATATTATTAAAACTTAACCTATACACGATATACCAAATTATTCGAAAAAACACTTAATGTAAATTAAAATAATATATAAAATTTGTTAATATACGTCGTCTGAAAAGCTGGATTTATTTATATCCGGATACCCCGTTGTCGGTACTCTTCTAAAATCTGTAAAATATTTTGTTTATTTTCTTCGTCTCTTGTTAATAAGGCATTATATGCCGATATTAACTTTACACCCCGCTCTGCAGTATCGTTACCGCTTTTCAAATTTTTAACTATTTTTAGACCTGTTTTATACGTTTCCTCGTTTTCCCAGACTGACGGGTCTTTCTGCAAAAAATCTGTAGATATATTGAATCTATTAAAAAATTTTCGGCTTTCTGCACAAATGAAACTTTCTATGCCGATATTGGCAAGATTATGTATATTTTTTAGAGAAACTTTTTTCGAAGAAAATGTTACTTCATCGTTCTCCAAACTTTTTACCATAAGCTTCCTTTTGTCACATGACACACCAGCGTCAAAAAAACATAATGCTGCACATTCTGGTGTTAAGTACCACAAATGCCCCCCAAATTTATGTAATCCTATTCGGCTTACGTTTACATCAATTTTTTTGTAGTCGTCAAGCTGTTTTAAAAATTCTAAATCTTGACGTGGTGCTATAGCTGGAATCGGAGTATTAAACCATGCTTCTATGTATAAATTCGCCAAAAATATACATATGTCTCTAATTCTTACAATATTTTCGCTGCTTATTGATACTTCGTCGCGGAATAAATATATTTTTAGTATATATATGGCTTTAGCCATCCATCTAGCATGGTGTACAGCTCCAGGAATATGGAAACGGTTTCCTTTTGGACAAGTTCCACCAAGGAAAATAATCATCAATTCAAGGAATTCTACATAATCACCTCTTGGATGCTTCTGTTTTATGGTATTTAAGCAGAAGTCCAATTTTGATTCTATCTCCTGGAGCTTTCCACGAACATAATTGTCTTCTAAACTTGACCGAAAATTTTGGTGATTAATTCCATATTCCTGGAGCTGTCCACCATGCTAGATGGATAGCTAAAGCCATATATATACTAAAAATATATTTATTCCGCGACGAAGTATCAATAAGCAGCGAAAATATTGTAGGAATTAGAGACATATGTATATTTTTGGCGAATTTGTGCATAGAAGCATGGTTTAATGCTCCGATTCCAGCTATAGCACCACGTCAAGATTTAGAATTTTTAAAACAGCTTGACGACTACAAAAAAATTGATGTAAACGTAAGCCGAATAGGATTACATAAATTTGGGGGGCATTTGTGGTACTTAACACCAGAATGTGCAGCATTATGTTTTTTTGACGCTGGTGTGTCATGTGACAAAAGGAAGCTTATGGTAAAAAGTTTGGAGAACGATGAAGTAACATTTTCTTCGAAAAAAGTTTCTCTAAAAAATATACATAATCTTGCCAATATCGGCATAGAAAGTTTCATTTGTGCAGAAAGCCGAAAATTTTTTAATAGATTCAATATATCTACAGATTTTTTGCAGAAAGACCCGTCAGTCTGGGAAAACGAGGAAACGTATAAAACAGGTCTAAAAATAGTTAAAAATTTGAAAAGCGGTAACGATACTGCAGAGCGGGGTGTAAAGTTAATATCGGCATATAATGCCTTATTAACAAGAGACGAAGAAAATAAACAAAATATTTTACAGATTTTAGAAGAGTACCGACAACGGTATCCGGATATAAATAAATCCAGTTTTTCAGACGACGTATATTAACAAATTTTATATATTACTTTAATTTACATTAAGTGTTTTTTCGAATGATTTGGTATATCGTGTATAGGTTAAGTTTTAATAATATTTCGAGCGTCACAATATAAATGTATATAATTGTAAATAAAAGGTATTATAGATTATGGCAACCCTAACTGCGTGTAGTGATTTCAATCAAACGTTATTTCAATATTTTTGTTATTAATAAATATATGAAAAAATGTGTGAAACAAAAGTTGTATTGTTAGACGAAGTAAATATAATGCTGAAAAAAAAAATTTTTTTTGAAATCCAATTTTCGAAATTTCAATGTTGCGGAACTTTTTTCTACGATCACCTTGTACGTTATTTGCACATGGTTATAGAGCATGGAAAGACAAATTCAACGATATATAGAAATGTATATTTACGATGTACTATAATGGAGAAAATCAAGTTTCAAAAATAAACAATTTTCAAGCGCGCTGCGGCATGGGTTCCCATTGTCCGATCGAGTTGAAATTTTGCACATATCATTTTTTCACCAAGTGTCATATTTTAGGGAAGTAAGGCCAATAAAATCTTTAAAAAAATTTTTGGCTCCTATAGCTAAGGACCACCCTACTGCAGACCCTGCATGAACTGGCCTTTTATGCAGTCTTCGTACGGAGACGGCTGTTTCGCTGTAGCCGTGTGACCCACCAGCTGCGTGTTGCTGTACAAACTCGCGCTGTCATAGGGACTTGGCAGATTTCCTTCTGCACCCTCCGCTCCCTGAGGAATCTCCTGGTTTGGGGGCTGCGCGCCGCGTTTCGCCGGCGGCTTCTTCACCGACGGCTTTCGCCTCGCCACTACCACTCCGCCTTCCGATTCGGGACTGTTTGGGTTCCCGGTGGTGCCTGTCTTCGGTCGCTTCTTCGACTTGGTTTGCTTCGGCGAGGAACCGATCACCGTCAGGTGTGTGATTAGTTGAGGATGGTTTGGAGATCCTGCAACGGAGAACGTAAGAACATTAATATTACCGAACAAGGTAGAATTTTTGAAAGGGGAACATGAAAAGGAATACTTACCCATAAGAAGACCGTTCGGTATGACGGTCACCATCTGCGGGGATCTAGGCACGTGTTCGTCAAGCAATCTCACGATGTCATGATGCAGTCTCTCGCTAGCTACGTCTCTAGGTAACCGATCCATGTGATCAGTGATCTCTCTGTTAGCGAAGGTGTCCAGTAACGCTTTGCACGCCTCGAAGCTGCCTTCTCTAGCAGCGAGGAACAGCGGTGTCCCGTCCTTGTCGTCTTGGGCGTCTCTATTCGCTCCGTGAACGAGGAGTATGTTGACAGCGTCGACATTGTTCACCGCTGCGGCCCAATGAAGCGCGGTCTTGCCGCTGTTGTCGGCAGCGTTGATATCGGCGTCGGCGTTGATGAGATCCTCGACCTTTCCTTCGGTGGCCAAGCGTGCTGCCAGGATCAGAGGTGTGGTACCATCGTGCATACGAGCGTTCAGGTTTGTCGCTCTGTTTCGCAGAAGTATTTGGGAGACTCCCATAGCGTCGGCAGCAACGGCGGAGTGAAGAGGCGTTCTGCCAGTGTTGTCTTGAGAGTTTGCATCCGCTCCAGCGTCGAGGAGTCTCGTGGCTGCGTCGGCTCTAGCGTAACGAGCTGCCAGGTGAAGAGATGTCTCTCCGCTCTTGTCGGTCGTGGCATTCAAGTCCGCGCCCTGGGCCACCAAGTCGGCTATCACAGCTGCTGTGCCGTCGCTCTCATCTTCTTCTTCGCCAGTGTCCAATCCTCCACCGCGCACCGCGGCCACCATCAACGGTGTCATTCCACAAGGTCCTCTGGCGTCGACGTCCATGTTCCAAGCTCGGTGGTGTTGGCACACCGGCGTCCGGTCTGCGTATCTCGGCGGCATCCAAGTGCTGTTGCGTCCACATTCGAGGTTCCGTTTCTTCGTAGTCTGTAATGGCAGTATGATCGCTGGCATATCCAGGTTCTATGGCTCTCATCCTCTTCGAAGGCGGTAGATCCGATTCGTCGTCCGACCATTGTTGAGCTCGACCATTCCCAACGTCCAGGTTCATGCAGTTCACCGATGGTTGCTTGTTCAAGTTTCTCATTTCTTGACCGTCCGGACCTCTTCTGCGAGATCTTCGCCGCTGTCCGCTTCCGCTGCTGGTTCGCAGAAATTCTTCCGGGAACCATGTAACGCCCACTGCACGTTTCCTTTGCGCAGTGACCAGAACACCGACCAACATTCCACCGAGCACCACGATAACAACGCCGATGAACACATACTTGTAATTAGTTGACGTGTCAGGGTACTCTTGCGGCCCCACGACACCGCGGACTTGTTCGATAGGGAAACCTCCGGATAGAGAATGTTTGGACGCCGTGGCTGCCAAGTATTCCGCAGCCTCGTTTGCTGAAGGGAAGCACACCGCTCCTTGAGTACCGGTGCATTTTCTGTTGTCAATTTCCAGATAGGCGATCACTCCATTCTGGGTGTTCGTGTACATGGTTGTTGGCCGACCGAAGATGCTTGTTTGCACGCCGGGCTCTCTCCAAGGGTAGATCATTTCGTTGCCGAGTTCATCTTGCTTCACTCTCAAGGTTGTTCGAAGTTCGTGGCCGATGTCTCTCAAGAAGGTTACCACGCGGGATCTGAAGCTCTGCATGTCCATCCTGACTACCACCGAGATCGCACCTTCTGCCAGCGATGGAGGTTCTCCGTCACAGTCCAAACCATCCCAGTTACACTCTTCGTTGTTGCAGCCGTAATCGCAGTGTCCGTTGGCGTAGTGTTTGCGGCAGTAGGCGTCGTAAATTGGACTATAACAATAGAGTAGATCAAGTTAGTTTATCTGTGTTATAAGTCAAATGAGGAAGTAATTTTCAACTTCGGTATTTAAGATTGTGTCCAAAAAGAAATAAATATTAAGAGGTGTCCAAAGAAAATTCAGAGCAGTTTTAAGATATGTTGTTCGGGATTCAAACCGAGGAGTTTACCGGTCGATTGAGAGACCCACTGACAAACGTTGCTCCTTATGGGTTTTTCCTACATGTTTCAATTTCAAGACGCGTGAAGAACACACGCTGTGTATTATTATTTTCGACGCCGCGTTCGCAACGGCTCGCTGTCGTGACCCGAAAGGGTGAACGCATACTAGAGGGTCTCGAGAAGGCCGCGGAGCCTTGCTCCCCGTCTACCTGCTAGAGATTTGTTGCCGCATGGACTCCTTGCTCCCTTCCTCCAAGGCCCCTGCCTTCTCGAAACGATCCGCGGCCTTCTCGAGACCCTCTAGTATGCGCTCATCCTAAACCACCTCCATTTGAATCCCGAAACAATCGACTCTGCGACCATCTGGGCCAATCGCGTAACACCGCGTTCACCGAATCGGCGTCCATTTGCGAAACCCCTCGACGAATCGGATTCTTATTCTATCATCATTCTGATTCTTACACTCGCGCTCATCACTATTCGATCACCACTGTATCTTCTACGCCCACTCAGTCCATTGTAATCTCACATTCCAAACATCTTAATAAAGTGACGCGCGAAATCAAGCAGTTCTCCGCGAGTTTCATTTACTCTCCGTTCTGCGTGAACTTCACATTTCCTCGCGCGTCCAAATTTGGGCGATCCCGGCATTCAGGCAATCCGACCGTCGCGTCCATCGAAGCCGAAACATATGTGTTTAGAAGAACGCAGAAAATTGTTAAAGTAATTATAGCGAATGGCCACCCGGTTGCTAGCGCAAGAATTAAATTACAATTTCACTTCGACATCCATTACGATTAATGATTAAAAACTGTGCGACTACTTACTTGCACGGAGCGAGTTTCTTCTCGCAATCCCTTCCATCGAAAAGGCATTGAGCATTGTTGCATTCGTCGTCGCAAACGTCGTTCATGAACACGTCCCAGCAGTTGATAAGAGCCGTGCAATTCCTCCATGGTTTGATACCCAAGGAACAATCGTTTCCGTCGAACTTGCAAGCGTGCGTGTTGCACTCTTCGTCGCAATGACGATTACCGGACTTCTCTTCGCACCTGTTTTCAACGCACTTCTTCCTCTCCATTTCCAGATCCTGCTCATAAGCGTTCAAGATCTTCGGTATGTTCGCGCTGGTCCTTCCGAAGATGCCTCCTCCATAGTTGGGATCGTAAATCTCGCAGTTCTTCCCGGTCCATTTGGCAGGACAATCGCAAGCGTAGTCGCCGAGGAGATTTTTGCAGACAGCGTTCGACTGTTGGCAAGGATTGCTGGCGCATTCGTCTCTGGCGTCATTTTCGCAGTGTGTGCCGCTGGTTCCAGGAGGGCAGTAGCATCTGTAGCCAACGTCTGTCTCAGCTACCCTACAGGTGCCGCCATTTAGACAGGGCTGTCTGTCGCAGTAAGAGCCAGCGAATTCGCAGTTGTTTCCGTAATAGTCGTTGGGACAGACACATTTATGGCCAGCCTGTTTCGCCGTGCAAACTCCACCGTTTTGGCAGGGTGAGCTATCGCAGAAGTAGACCTTGACCTCGCAGTGGCGTCCCATGTATTCGGGCTTGCAGTTGCAGTGGTATTTGTTGATCAGCTGCACGCAATCCTGAGTTCCCGGCGAGGCACACGGATTGGACAGGCACTCGTTGATGTCTCCCTCGCATCTGGGTCCCACGAAACCTGGCGGACACTTGCATTCGAATCCTCCGACCTTGTCCGTGCAGGTTCCATTGTTGTGGCAAGTGTCGACGGCGCAGTCGTCAACGTTCAGTTCGCAGATGAAGCCGAGAGTGCCGGGAGGACAGGAGCAGCTGAAGTTGCTGATCAGATCGTGGCAAATGCCGCCGTTCTGACAAGGATTCGGCCTACAGTCGTCCACGTTGAGCTCGCAGTTCTGACCTTGGAAACCTTTGGTGCATTGACACTGGTAGGAGCCGACCAAGTCTTTGCAAGTGGCGCCGTTCTGGCAGGGGGCAGAGTCGCATTCGTTGACTTCTTCTTGGCAGTAGGATCCCGTGTAGCCCTCGAGACAATGGCAACGATGACTGTTGCCGATATCCTCGCAAATACCATTGTTGCAGAGGTTCTTCTCGGGAACAGACTTTCTGATGGCAGCATCCTAACAGGACACCATTTCGACGTCGCAAACTGTTCCCGTCCATCCCGGAGAACAGTTGCAATGATACTTGTTCTTGTGCTGGACGCAGGTCGCCTGGTTCTCGCAGGGATTGTCCGCGCACCAATCAACGAACTGATCGCATCTGGTCCCAGTGTAACCGTAAGGGCAGTGACAAGTGTAATATTGAACATGGTCGTGACACGTAGCACCATTTAGGCAAGGGGAACTGTCACATTCGTTGATCCGGTATTGGCACTTCGAACCAGTGTAACCTGGCTCGCACACGCAAGTGTAATTGTTGATCCCGTCTATGCACTTGCCGCCGTTCATGCAACTGCTGTCTGTGCAGTCCTCGTCGTTCGTTTGGCAGTTGATACCCGAGAAACCGAGTTGACACTGGCAGGTGTACGAGTTGACGTACTCCTTGCAAATCGCCCCGTTCTGGCAGGGTTGGGACTGACACTCGTCCACGTCGATTTCGCAGTGTTTGCTTCTGAAACCGTCCACGCAGAGGCAAGTGTAATCGCCGATGCAGTCCAAACAGGTGCCGCCATTTTGACAGGGGACTGAAATAAATAAGATCAGTTAATTGTCTTGTAAATAGGACTGTACAGAGGGTGGAGAATATTTGACCAAACTTTTACTTGGCCGATAACACTGTCCAACAGCCAAAAAGTATTTCGATTCCCACTATGCGATTCTTGTAGAGTTTTCCGCGCTGATTCCGAATCTGGTTTTAATTTTTTCCCTATACGTCCAGTTTTTGAGAAAATGGAGTTTAAAAAAAAGACATATTTTTCAACTTTAAACAAATATTGCGATGTTATTGTAAAAGATATTGAATTGTTCTTTACAGCAAAAGATTCTGTAGACTTTCCCGAATACAGTGATATCCAATATTAATACATTATGATTGTTTAAACATGTTTAAACAATGATTAAAGACGGAGATGCACCACTTTTGCACCCATTTTTGCGGATATTTTCGAATTTATCTCAAAAAATAAGGGTCCAGCGAAAAATTGAACTATACCACGCGAAAGAGCAGACGTTTATCTTGAGAAACCCCCCTGTGAAGTTTGCATGGTCGACGTTTTTTTCGAACCAGAAAGCAAAATATCTTCGCGCGACATGAGTTTCCGCCAGTGGCGCTCGGGACGGGATACGGCGCAGCAACGGGATACGGAGCGGCGAACGACCGTTCTGGTGGTGAGCGTCACTGGTGACAACTCATGTCGGGCGAAGATATTTTGCTTTCTGGTTCGAAGAAAACGTCGACCATGCAAACTTCACAGGGGGGTTTCTCAAGATAAACGTCTGCTCTTTCGCGTGGTATAGTTCAATTTTTCGCTGGACCCTTATTTTTTGAGATAAATTCGAAAATATCCGCAAAAATGGGTGCAAAAGTGGTGCATCTCCGTCTTTAATCATTGTTTAAACATGTTTAAACAATCATAATGTATTAATATTGGATATCACTGTATTCGGGAAAGTCTACAGAATCTTTTGCTGTAAAGAACAATTCAATATCTTTTATAATAACATCGCAATATTTGTTTAAAGTTGAAAAATATGTCTTTTTTTTAAACTCCATTTTCTCAAAAACTGGACGTATAGGGAAAAAATTAAAACCAGATTCGGAATCAGCGCGGAAAACTCTACAAGAATCGCATAGTGGGAATCGAAATACTTTTAAAAAGTTGAAATTTGTTGGACAGTGTAATTTGGAGCGAAACTATGTTGGTCAAATATAGTCAATATATTTCGACAGGTGCCATATTGTGTTTTACAAATATAACAAAAACATGGATTAAACAAGATAGTATTTTCGGGGTTACGGTGTTTATACTTACAGGAAGCGCAGTCGTCGGTGTTGATGACGCAATCCCTACCCTCGTAGCCCTTCGCGCAGAGACATTGATAAGACCCATTAGTGTTCCTGCATGTAGCGCCATTTCTGCACGGAGACGTCATTACACACTCGTCGACGTCCTCGTCGCAGAGTCTACCCGTGTAACCGACCGTGCAGGTGCAAGCAAAGTCGAGGAAATTCAATGACGGTGAACACTTGGCGCCATGGAGACATCTGGAACAAAATTTCACCAATGCATGAACTTCCTGAATTTCCTGTATTCTCGCGAGCATGAACTATCATACGAATGTCGAGGAGTGTTAATTCAGAAAGCTATGATCATCCCTTAAAGTCAAGTATACTCTTGCGACTACATGTTCAATATAATATCGCCGTGAAGAGAAACAGTCCGGCGAAGAACAACCTCTAAGAATCAGCAGAGAAAAGGGGTTGTCAAGTAACAGAACCGAAGACTGAGTCTCGAGTCAGACGCGTAAAGTGTTCTGAATAATGCAATGATCGTACTTGTTAGGCGAGCAAGGAGACATAGAAGGAGACAAGAAGACATAGGCGAAGTTGAATTTACCCCTCCGGTAGATCCAGCATTAGATCCACTCGAAGAATAAGATACATTATGTGGCATCGTCGGTTCCGCTATCTGGTGAAACGGTAGCAAAGAATGTCCAGGGGGATACTCTGAATGTCTAGGGACCAGTACCGGTGGAAGTACCGGACTCTCCACTCTTTTATAATGGTAGGGATTGATGCAAACTTCCTTCTGCTTGGCAGAGAAAGGGTACTGGCACAATTCGAGCGGCTTCAGTTCATGGTGAGACTGCAAATCCGGCCATCTCCATACCCGACAATAAATAACATGTGGCAAACCCTTACGATGCGACACTTGTAGTTGGCCGTCTAAGCTTCTCGGTATTGTGACGCATTTATTCGGCGTACCAGGACAATTCAGAGCCCGTTCCAGCTCCTCGTTCGCGCCCTTTCTTTTCTTTAACTTTTTCACTAGCGCGGACACCGCTTTCTCTGCCCATTTCTCCTCCTCGTCGCCCTGCTTCCAACCGAGCAACTTCTTTACGGCAGGACTAGTGAACGAAAATAAACTATTCAACGAAGACATAGGTCTGGAGCTAGAAGATCCCTTTTCATCGTCCATGTTAAAAATACTGTAGTACTCGTTTTAGTACCAGTTTTCTTGCCGGTGTCTCGTGTAAAGGGTCCGTGTAAATGTGCTTCTGTCCAACACGGAGTCAACGTGACGTCTTGTCGATGGTATTCAGCACCCCATCCATTAACAAAGGACATTCTGAAAAGAATAAAATATGTTCATGTAATACCAAAATACAAACTTCTTATACGCTATCATTTGACTACGAATCGTTAATGCAATTTTCAATTTTTCTAGACTAATTTTAAGAAAGTGGAATCACGTGAAATGTTGACTTCAGTGGTGGTTGGTCTTTGTAGATCTGAAGTAACTCAAAACCGTACTAAATTCTGTAGAATTTTATTTTCTAGCATTGTTTTGAAAATTTTTCAACCCATAAATGCATAAAGATCCGCAGTCATAGCTATCATAAAGTTTACCTTATAGTACACATTTTTGTTAACTCGTAGACGGTTTCGAAGCCGTGGTTAACGCTTTGCGAGAGCAACTGGGCGATCTCCTGGTTATTAAATATCTTCAACGAACATCCCGGTTGAATCTTATAAACTGCGTTAGGATGAAATCCATGATGGTGATTACAATTTCTAGATTGGACGAATAAAGCAGGGTCGGAGAGGCATTCCGCGTATACTTCGCCACCTACGTAATATAGATGCACTCCGTTCCCTATGTGTCTTCTCGTTTTCTCGATAGTAGTATTCCGATTTACATTGGATTTGTGAAGCCGTCCACTATAACAGAGTGGGAGTGACAATGGAAAACTTCACCCACTCTGCAGTTTAACTCGTAATAAGCGATAGAGGCCCAATAGGGTGATTCTTGATAACAAACTGGAGCCACTTCGGCCGAGCCAGTCGTGTCCATCGCCATTGGATACGGTGGCGGTGACTGTCCAGGTTGGGAACCATCTTCGGGCAGCGAATAAGCTAAGGGAGGAGTTTCTGGTAATCCGTTGGTACCATAAGGGCTCTGCGAATTCAGCGATGTTGCACTGCCTGGACTGGGAACCGAGCCAACCGAAGACATAGGCGAAGTTGAATTTACCCCTCCGGTAGATCCAGCATTAAATCCACTCGAAGAATAAGATACATTATGTGGCATCGTCGGTTCCGCTATCTGGTGAAACGGTAGCAAAGAATGTCCAGGGGGATACTCTGAATGTCTAGGGACCAGTACCGGTGGAAGTACCGGACTCTCCACTCTTTTATAATGGTAGGGATTAATGCAAACTTCCTTCTGCTTGGCATAGAAAGGGTACTGGCACAATTCGAGCGGCTTCAGTTCATGGTGAGACTGCAAATCCGGCCATCTCCATACCCGACAATAAATAACATGTGGCAAACCCTTACGATGCGACACTTGTAGTTGGCCGTCTAAGATTCTCGGTATTGTGACGCATTTATTCGGCGTACCAGGACAATTCAGAGCCCGTTCCAGCTCCTCGTTCGCGCCCTTTCTTTTCTTTAACTTTTTCACTAGCGCGGACACCGCTTTCTCTGCCCATTTCTCCTCCTCGTCGCCCTGCTTCCAACCGAGCAACTTCTTTACGGCAGGACTAGTGAACGAAAATAAACTATTCAACGAAGACATAGGTCTGGAGCTAGAAGATCTCTTTTCATCGTCCATGTTAAAAATACTGTAGTACTCGTTTTAGTACCAGTTTTCTTGCCGGTGTCTCGTGTAAAGGGTCCGTGTAAATGTGCTTCTGTCCAACACGGAGTCAACGTGACGTCTTGTCGATGGTATTCAGCACCCCATCCATTAACAAAGGACATTCTGAAAAGAATAAAATATGTTCATGTAATACCAAAATACAAACTTCTTATACGCTATCATTTGACTACGAATCGTTAATGCAATTTTCAATTTTTCTAGACTAATTTTAAGAAAGTGGAATCACGTGAAATGTTGACTTCAGTGGTGGTTGGTCTTTGTAGATCTGAAGTAACTCAAAATCGTACTAAATTCTGTAGAATTTTATTTTCTAGCATTGTTTTGAAAATTTTTCAACCCATAAATGCATAAAGATCCGCAGTCATAGCTATCATAAAGTTTACCTTATAGTACACATTTTTGTTAACTCGTAGACGGTTTCGAAGCCGTGGTTAACGCTTTGCGAGAGCAACTGGGCGATCTCCTGGTTATTAAATATCTTCAACGAACATCCCGGTTGAATCTTATAAACTGCGTTAGGATGAAATCCATGATGGTGATTACAATTTCTAGATTGGACGAATAAAGCAGGGTCGGAGAGGCATTCCGCGTATACTTCGCCACCTACGTAATATAGATGCACTCCGTTCCCTATGTGTCTTCTCGTTTTCTCGATAGTAGTATTCCGATTTACATTGGATTTGTGAAGCCGTCCACTATAACAGAGTGGGAGTGACAATGGAAAACTTCACCCACTCTGCAGTTTAACTCGTAATAAGCGATAGAGGCCCAATAGGGTGATTCTTGATAACAAACTGGAGCCACTTCGGCCGAGCCAGTCGTGTCCATCGCCATTGGATACGGTGGCGGTGACTGTCCAGGTTGGGAACCATCTTCGGGCAGCGAATAAGCTAAGGGAGGAGTTTCTGGTAATCCGTTGGTACCATAAGGGCTCTGCGAATTCAGCGATGTTGCACTGCCTGGACTGGGAACCGAGCCAACCGAAGACATAGGCGAAGTTGAATTTACCCCTCCGGTAGATCCAGCATTAAATCCACTCGAAGAATAAGATACATTATGTGGCATCGTCGGTTCCGCTATCTGGTGAAACGGTAGCAAAGAATGTCCAGGGGGATACTCTGAATGTCTAGGGACCAGTACCGGTGGAAGTACCGGACTCTCCACTCTTTTATAATGGTAGGGATTAATGCAAACTTCCTTCTGCTTGGCAGAGAAAGGGTACTGGCACAATTCGAGCGGCTTCAGTTCATGGTGAGACTGCAAATCCGGCCATCTCCATACCCGACAATAAATAACATGTGGCAAACCCTTACGATGCGACACTTGTAGTTGGCCGTCTAAGCTTCTCGGTATTGTGACGCATTTATTCGGCGTACCAGGACAATTCAGAGCCCGTTCCAGCTCCTCGTTCGCGCCCTTTCTTTTCTTTAACTTTTTCACTAGCGCGGACACCGCTTTCTCTGCCCATTTCTCCTCCTCGTCGCCCTGCTTCCAACCGAGCAACTTCTTTACGGCAGGACTAGTGAACGAAAATAAACTATTCAACGAAGACATAGGTCTGGAGCTAGAAGATCCCTTTTCATCGTCCATGTTAAAAATACTGTAGTACTCGTTTTAGTACCAGTTTTCTTGCCGGTGTCTCGTGTAAAGGGTCCGTGTAAATGTGCTTCTGTCCAACACGGAGTCAACGTGACGTCTTGTCGATGGTATTCAGCACCCCATCCATTAACAAAGGACATTCTGAAAAGAATAAAATATGTTCATGTAATACCAAAATACAAACTTCTTATACGCTATCATTTGACTACGAATCGTTAATGCAATTTTCAATTTTTCTAGACTAATTTTAAGAAAGTGGAATCACGTGAAATGTTGACTTCAGTGGTGGTTGGTCTTTGTAGATCTGAAGTAACTCAAAATCGTACTAAATTCTGTAGAATTTTATTTTCTAGCATTGTTTTGAAAATTTTTCAACCCATAAATGCATAAAGATCCGCAGTCATAGCTATCATAAAGTTTACCTTATAGTACACATTTTTGTTAACTCGTAGACGGTTTCGAAGCCGTGGTTAACGCTTTGCGAGAGCAACTGGGCGATCTCCTGGTTATTAAATATCTTCAACGAACATCCCGGTTGAATCTTATAAACTGCGTTAGGATGAAATCCATGATGGTGATTACAATTTCTAGATTGGACGAATAAAGCAGGGTCGGAGAGGCATTCCGCGTATACTTCGCCACCTACGTAATATAGATGCACTCCGTTCCCTATGTGTCTTCTCGTTTTCTCGATAGTAGTATTCCGATTTACATTGGATTTGTGAAGCCGTCCACTATAACAGAGTGGGAGTGACAATGGAAAACTTCACCCACTCTGCAGTTTAACTCGTAATAAGCGATAGAGGCCCAATAGGGTGATTCTTGATAACAAACTGGAGCCACTTCGGCCGAGCCAGTCGTGTCCATCGCCATTGGATACGGTGGCGGTGACTGTCCAGGTTGGGAACCATCTTCGGGCAGCGAATAAGCTAAGGGAGGAGTTTCTGGTAATCCGTTGGTACCATAAGGGCTCTGCGAATTCAGCGATGTTGCACTGCCTGGACTGGGAACCGAGCCAACCGAAGACATAGGCGAAGTTGAATTTACCCCTCCGGTAGATCCAGCATTAAATCCACTCGAAGAATAAGATACATTATGTGGCATCGTCGGTTCCGCTATCTGGTGAAACGGTAGCAAAGAATGTCCAGGGGGATACTCTGAATGTCTAGGGACCAGTACCGGTGGAAGTACCGGACTCTCCACTCTTTTATAATGGTAGGGATTAATGCAAACTTCCTTCTGCTTGGCAGAGAAAGGGTACTGGCACAATTCGAGCGGCTTCAGTTCATGGTGAGACTGCAAATCCGGCCATCTCCATACCCGACAATAAATAACATGTGGCAAACCCTTACGATGCGACACTTGTAGTTGGCCGTCTAAGCTTCTCGGTATTGTGACGCATTTATTCGGCGTACCAGGACAATTCAGAGCCCGTTCCAGCTCCTCGTTCGCGCCCTTTCTTTTCTTTAACTTTTTCACTAGCGCGGACACCGCTTTCTCTGCCCATTTCTCCTCCTCGTCGCCCTGCTTCCAACCGAGCAACTTCTTTACGGCAGGACTAGTGAACGAAAATAAACTATTCAACGAAGACATAGGTCTGGAGCTAGAAGATCCCTTTTCATCGTCCATGTTAAAAATACTGTAGTACTCGTTTTAGTACCAGTTTTCTTGCCGGTGTCTCGTGTAAAGGGTCCGTGTAAATGTGCTTCTGTCCAACACGGAGTCAACGTGACGTCTTGTCGATGGTATTCAGCACCCCATCCATTAACAAAGGACATTCTGAAAAGAATAAAATATGTTCATGTAATACCAAAATACAAACTTCTTATACGCTATCATTTGACTACGAATCGTTAATGCAATTTTCAATTTTTCTAGACTAATTTTAAGAAAGTGGAATCACGTGAAATGTTGACTTCAGTGGTGGTTGGTCTTTGTAGATCTGAAGTAACTCAAAATCGTACTAAATTCTGTAGAATTTTATTTTCTAGCATTGTTTTGAAAATTTTTCAACCCATAAATGCATAAAGATCCGCAGTCATAGCTATCATAAAGTTTACCTTATAGTACACATTTTTGTTAACTCGTAGACGGTTTCGAAGCCGTGGTTAACGCTTTGCGAGAGCAACTGGGCGATCTCCTGGTTATTAAATATCTTCAACGAACATCCCGGTTGAATCTTATAAACTGCGTTAGGATGAAATCCATGATGGTGATTACAATTTCTAGATTGGACGAATAAAGCAGGGTCGGAGAGGCATTCCGCGTATACTTCGCCACCTACGTAATATAGATGCACTCCGTTCCCTATGTGTCTTCTCGTTTTCTCGATAGTAGTATTCCGATTTACATTGGATTTGTGAAGCCGTCCACTATAACAGAGTGGGAGTGACAATGGAAAACTTCACCCACTCTGCAGTTTAACTCGTAATAAGCGATAGAGGCCCAATAGGGTGATTCTTGATAACAAACTGGAGCCACTTCGGCCGAGCCAGTCGTGTCCATCGCCATTGGATACGGTGGCGGTGACTGTCCAGGTTGGGAACCATCTTCGGGCAGCGAATAAGCTAAGGGAGGAGTTTCTGGTAATCCGTTGGTACCATAAGGGCTCTGCGAATTCAGCGATGTTGCACTGCCTGGACTGGGAACCGAGCCAACCGAAGACATAGGCGAAGTTGAATTTACCCCTCCGGTAGATCCAGCATTAAATCCACTCGAAGAATAAGATACATTATGTGGCATCGTCGGTTCCGCTATCTGGTGAAACGGTAGCAAAGAATGTCCAGGGGGATACTCTGAATGTCTAGGGACCAGTACCGGTGGAAGTACCGGACTCTCCACTCTTTTATAATGGTAGGGATTAATGCAAACTTCCTTCTGCTTGGCAGAGAAAGGGTACTGGCACAATTCGAGCGGCTTCAGTTCATGGTGAGACTGCAAATCCGGCCATCTCCATACCCGACAATAAATAACATGTGGCAAACCCTTACGATGCGACACTTGTAGTTGGCCGTCTAAGCTTCTCGGTATTGTGACGCATTTATTCGGCGTACCAGGACAATTCAGAGCCCGTTCCAGCTCCTCGTTCGCGCCCTTTCTTTTCTTTAACTTTTTCACTAGCGCGGACACCGCTTTCTCTGCCCATTTCTCCTCCTCGTCGCCCTGCTTCCAACCGAGCAACTTCTTTACGGCAGGACTAGTGAACGAAAATAAACTATTCAACGAAGACATAGGTCTGGAGCTAGAAGATCCCTTTTCATCGTCCATGTTAAAAATACTGTAGTACTCGTTTTAGTACCAGTTTTCTTGCCGGTGTCTCGTGTAAAGGGTCCGTGTAAATGTGCTTCTGTCCAACACGGAGTCAACGTGACGTCTTGTCGATGGTATTCAGCACCCCATCCATTAACAAAGGACATTCTGAAAAGAATAAAATATGTTCATGTAATACCAAAATACAAACTTCTTATACGCTATCATTTGACTACGAATCGTTAATGCAATTTTCAATTTTTCTAGACTAATTTTAAGAAAGTGGAATCACGTGAAATGTTGACTTCAGTGGTGGTTGGTCTTTGTAGATCTGAAGTAACTCAAAATCGTACTAAATTCTGTAGAATTTTATTTTCTAGCATTGTTTTGAAAATTTTTCAACCCATAAATGCATAAAGATCCGCAGTCATAGCTATCATAAAGTTTACCTTATAGTACACATTTTTGTTAACTCGTAGACGGTTTCGAAGCCGTGGTTAACGCTTTGCGAGAGCAACTGGGCGATCTCCTGGTTATTAAATATCTTCAACGAACATCCCGGTTGAATCTTATAAACTGCGTTAGGATGAAATCCATGATGGTGATTACAATTTCTAGATTGGACGAATAAAGCAGGGTCGGAGAGGCATTCCGCGTATACTTCGCCACCTACGTAATATAGATGCACTCCGTTCCCTATGTGTCTTCTCGTTTTCTCGATAGTAGTATTCCGATTTACATTGGATTTGTGAAGCCGTCCACTATAACAGAGTGGGAGTGACAATGGAAAACTTCACCCACTCTGCAGTTTAACTCGTAATAAGCGATAGAGGCCCAATAGGGTGATTCTTGATAACAAACTGGAGCCACTTCGGCCGAGCCAGTCGTGTCCATCGCCATTGGATACGGTGGCGGTGACTGTCCAGGTTGGGAACCATCTTCGGGCAGCGAATAAGCTAAGGGAGGAGTTTCTGGTAATCCGTTGGTACCATAAGGGCTCTGCGAATTCAGCGATGTTGCACTGCCTGGACTGGGAACCGAGCCAACCGAAGACATAGGCGAAGTTGAATTTACCCCTCCGGTAGATCCAGCATTAAATCCACTCGAAGAATAAGATACATTATGTGGCATCGTCGGTTCCGCTATCTGGTGAAACGGTAGCAAAGAATGTCCAGGGGGATACTCTGAATGTCTAGGGACCAGTACCGGTGGAAGTACCGGACTCTCCACTCTTTTATAATGGTAGGGATTAATGCAAACTTCCTTCTGCTTGGCATAGAAAGGGTACTGGCACAATTCGAGCGGCTTCAGTTCATGGTGAGACTGCAAATCCGGCCATCTCCATACCCGACAATAAATAACATGTGGCAAACCCTTACGATGCGACACTTGTAGTTGGCCGTATAAGATTCTCGGTATTGTGACGCATTTATTCGGCGTACCAGGACAATTCAGAGCCCGTTCCAGCTCCTCGTTCGCGCCCTTTCTTTTCTTTAACTTTTTCACTAGCGCGGACACCGCTTTCTCTGCCCATTTCTCCTCCTCGTCGCCCTGCTTCCAACCGAGCAACTTCTTTACGGCAGGACTAGTGAACGAAAATAAACTATTCAACGAAGACATAGGTCTGGAGCTAGAAGATCTCTTTTCATCGTCCATGTTAAAAATACTGTAGTACTCGTTTTAGTACCAGTTTTCTTGCCGGTGTCTCGTGTAAAGGGTCCGTGTAAATGTGCTTCTGTCCAACACGGAGTCAACGTGACGTCTTGTCGATGGTATTCAGCACCCCATCCATTAACAAAGGACATTCTGAAAAGAATAAAATATGTTCATGTAATACCAAAATACAAACTTCTTATACGCTATCATTTGACTACGAATCGTTAATGCAATTTTCAATTTTTCTAGACTAATTTTAAGAAAGTGGAATCACGTGAAATGTTGACTTCAGTGGTGGTTGGTCTTTGTAGATCTGAAGTAACTCAAAATCGTACTAAATTCTGTAGAATTTTATTTTCTAGCATTGTTTTGAAAATTTTTCAACCCATAAATGCATAAAGATCCGCAGTCATAGCTATCATAAAGTTTACCTTATAGTACACATTTTTGTTAACTCGTAGACGGTTTCGAAGCCGTGGTTAACGCTTTGCGAGAGCAACTGGGCGATCTCCTGGTTATTAAATATCTTCAACGAACATCCCGGTTGAATCTTATAAACTGCGTTAGGATGAAATCCATGATGGTGATTACAATTTCTAGATTGGACGAATAAAGCAGGGTCGGAGAGGCATTCCGCGTATACTTCGCCACCTACGTAATATAGATGCACTCCGTTCCCTATGTGTCTTCTCGTTTTCTCGATAGTAGTATTCCGATTTACATTGGATTTGTGAAGCCGTCCACTATAACAGAGTGGGAGTGACAATGGAAAACTTCACCCACTCTGCAGTTTAACTCGTAATAAGCGATAGAGGCCCAATAGGGTGATTCTTGATAACAAACTGGAGCCACTTCGGCCGAGCCAGTCGTGTCCATCGCCATTGGATACGGTGGCGGTGACTGTCCAGGTTGGGAACCATCTTCGGGCAGCGAATAAGCTAAGGGAGGAGTTTCTGGTAATCCGTTGGTACCATAAGGGCTCTGCGAATTCAGCGATGTTGCACTGCCTGGACTGGGAACCGAGCCAACCGAAGACATAGGCGAAGTTGAATTTACCCCTCCGGTAGATCCAGCATTAAATCCACTCGAAGAATAAGATACATTATGTGGCATCGTCGGTTCCGCTATCTGGTGAAACGGTAGCAAAGAATGTCCAGGGGGATACTCTGAATGTCTAGGGACCAGTACCGGTGGAAGTACCGGACTCTCCACTCTTTTATAATGGTAGGGATTAATGCAAACTTCCTTCTGCTTGGCATAGAAAGGGTACTGGCACAATTCGAGCGGCTTCAGTTCATGGTGAGACTGCAAATCCGGCCATCTCCATACCCGACAATAAATAACATGTGGCAAACCCTTACGATGCGACACTTGTAGTTGGCCGTATAAGATTCTCGGTATTGTGACGCATTTATTCGGCGTACCAGGACAATTCAGAGCCCGTTCCAGCTCCTCGTTCGCGCCCTTTCTTTTCTTTAACTTTTTCACTAGCGCGGACACCGCTTTCTCTGCCCATTTCTCCTCCTCGTCGCCCTGCTTCCAACCGAGCAACTTCTTTACGGCAGGACTAGTGAACGAAAATAAACTATTCAACGAAGACATAGGTCTGGAGCTAGAAGATCTCTTTTCATCGTCCATGTTAAAAATACTGTAGTACTCGTTTTAGTACCAGTTTTCTTGCCGGTGTCTCGTGTAAAGGGTCCGTGTAAATGTGCTTCTGTCCAACACGGAGTCAACGTGACGTCTTGTCGATGGTATTCAGCACCCCATCCATTAACAAAGGACATTCTGAAAAGAATAAAATATGTTCATGTAATACCAAAATACAAACTTCTTATACGCTATCATTTGACTACGAATCGTTAATGCAATTTTCAATTTTTCTAGACTAATTTTAAGAAAGTGGAATCACGTGAAATGTTGACTTCAGTGGTGGTTGGTCTTTGTAGATCTGAAGTAACTCAAAATCGTACTAAATTCTGTAGAATTTTATTTTCTAGCATTGTTTTGAAAATTTTTCAACCCATAAATGCATAAAGATCCGCAGTCATAGCTATCATAAAGTTTACCTTATAGTACACATTTTTGTTAACTCGTAGACGGTTTCGAAGCCGTGGTTAACGCTTTGCGAGAGCAACTGGGCGATCTCCTGGTTATTAAATATCTTCAACGAACATCCCGGTTGAATCTTATAAACTGCGTTAGGATGAAATCCATGATGGTGATTACAATTTCTAGATTGGACGAATAAAGCAGGGTCGGAGAGGCATTCCGCGTATACTTCGCCACCTACGTAATATAGATGCACTCCGTTCCCTATGTGTCTTCTCGTTTTCTCGATAGTAGTATTCCGATTTACATTGGATTTGTGAAGCCGTCCACTATAACAGAGTGGGAGTGACAATGGAAAACTTCACCCACTCTGCAGTTTAACTCGTAATAAGCGATAGAGGCCCAATAGGGTGATTCTTGATAACAAACTGGAGCCACTTCGGCCGAGCCAGTCGTGTCCATCGCCATTGGATACGGTGGCGGTGACTGTCCAGGTTGGGAACCATCTTCGGGCAGCGAATAAGCTAAGGGAGGAGTTTCTGGTAATCCGTTGGTACCATAAGGGCTCTGCGAATTCAGCGATGTTGCACTGCCTGGACTGGGAACCGAGCCAACCGAAGACATAGGCGAAGTTGAATTTACCCCTCCGGTAGATCCAGCATTAAATCCACTCGAAGAATAAGATACATTATGTGGCATCGTCGGTTCCGCTATCTGGTGAAACGGTAGCAAAGAATGTCCAGGGGGATACTCTGAATGTCTAGGGACCAGTACCGGTGGAAGTACCGGACTCTCCACTCTTTTATAATGGTAGGGATTAATGCAAACTTCCTTCTGCTTGGCAGAGAAAGGGTACTGGCACAATTCGAGCGGCTTCAGTTCATGGTGAGACTGCAAATCCGGCCATCTCCATACCCGACAATAAATAACATGTGGCAAACCCTTACGATGCGACACTTGTAGTTGGCCGTCTAAGCTTCTCGGTATTGTGACGCATTTATTCGGCGTACCAGGACAATTCAGAGCCCGTTCCAGCTCCTCGTTCGCGCCCTTTCTTTTCTTTAACTTTTTCACTAGCGCGGACACCGCTTTCTCTGCCCATTTCTCCTCCTCGTCGCCCTGCTTCCAACCGAGCAACTTCTTTACGGCAGGACTAGTGAACGAAAATAAACTATTCAACGAAGACATAGGTCTGGAGCTAGAAGATCCCTTTTCATCGTCCATGTTAAAAATACTGTAGTACTCGTTTTAGTACCAGTTTTCTTGCCGGTGTCTCGTGTAAAGGGTCCGTGTAAATGTGCTTCTGTCCAACACGGAGTCAACGTGACGTCTTGTCGATGGTATTCAGCACCCCATCCATTAACAAAGGACATTCTGAAAAGAATAAAATATGTTCATGTAATACCAAAATACAAACTTCTTATACGCTATCATTTGACTACGAATCGTTAATGCAATTTTCAATTTTTCTAGACTAATTTTAAGAAAGTGGAATCACGTGAAATGTTGACTTCAGTGGTGGTTGGTCTTTGTAGATCTGAAGTAACTCAAAATCGTACTAAATTCTGTAGAATTTTATTTTCTAGCATTGTTTTGAAAATTTTTCAACCCATAAATGCATAAAGATCCGCAGTCATAGCTATCATAAAGTTTACCTTATAGTACACATTTTTGTTAACTCGTAGACGGTTTCGAAGCCGTGGTTAACGCTTTGCGAGAGCAACTGGGCGATCTCCTGGTTATTAAATATCTTCAACGAACATCCCGGTTGAATCTTATAAACTGCGTTAGGATGAAATCCATGATGGTGATTACAATTTCTAGATTGGACGAATAAAGCAGGGTCGGAGAGGCATTCCGCGTATACTTCGCCACCTACGTAATATAGATGCACTCCGTTCCCTATGTGTCTTCTCGTTTTCTCGATAGTAGTATTCCGATTTACATTGGATTTGTGAAGCCGTCCACTATAACAGAGTGGGAGTGACAATGGAAAACTTCACCCACTCTGCAGTTTAACTCGTAATAAGCGATAGAGGCCCAATAGGGTGATTCTTGATAACAAACTGGAGCCACTTCGGCCGAGCCAGTCGTGTCCATCGCCATTGGATACGGTGGCGGTGACTGTCCAGGTTGGGAACCATCTTCGGGCAGCGAATAAGCTAAGGGAGGAGTTTCTGGTAATCCGTTGGTACCATAAGGGCTCTGCGAATTCAGCGATGTTGCACTGCCTGGACTGGGAACCGAGCCAACCGAAGACATAGGCGAAGTTGAATTTACCCCTCCGGTAGATCCAGCATTAAATCCACTCGAAGAATAAGATACATTATGTGGCATCGTCGGTTCCGCTATCTGGTGAAACGGTAGCAAAGAATGTCCAGGGGGATACTCTGAATGTCTAGGGACCAGTACCGGTGGAAGTACCGGACTCTCCACTCTTTTATAATGGTAGGGATTAATGCAAACTTCCTTCTGCTTGGCAGAGAAAGGGTACTGGCACAATTCGAGCGGCTTCAGTTCATGGTGAGACTGCAAATCCGGCCATCTCCATACCCGACAATAAATAACATGTGGCAAACCCTTACGATGCGACACTTGTAGTTGGCCGTCTAAGCTTCTCGGTATTGTGACGCATTTATTCGGCGTACCAGGACAATTCAGAGCCCGTTCCAGCTCCTCGTTCGCGCCCTTTCTTTTCTTTAACTTTTTCACTAGCGCGGACACCGCTTTCTCTGCCCATTTCTCCTCCTCGTCGCCCTGCTTCCAACCGAGCAACTTCTTTACGGCAGGACTAGTGAACGAAAATAAACTATTCAACGAAGACATAGGTCTGGAGCTAGAAGATCCCTTTTCATCGTCCATGTTAAAAATACTGTAGTACTCGTTTTAGTACCAGTTTTCTTGTCGGTGTCTCGTGTAGAGGGTCCGTGTAAATGTGCTTCTGTCCAACACGGAGTCAACGTGACATCTTGTCGATGGTATTCAGCACCCCATCCATTAACAAAGGACATTCTGAAAAGAATAAAATATGTTCATGTAATACCAAAATACAAACTTCTTATACGCTATCATTTGACTACGAATCGTTAATGCAGTTTTCAATTTTTTGTTGTATACCAACGATAAGATTCTCTCTAGCATTAGTAATCACTCATGTAATCTAAACGTTTCAGTTCGTCTCTCTATCTTCAGTTCGACATTCCATCTACCATTACTCATCTTTGAACCTCATCCCCATGATTCATCCCTTACTGACCATTAGACCTAAAACAATCCCCACTTTACAGAACCCAAAACCTATATCTCCTGCTGATTTCTTCCTCTCGCGAGCATTCTTTTCTCAGTCTTCATTCGCTTCCGATCAGTCTCTTACCGAGTCTTGTCTAGACTACTAAGATCTTTTGTATTACGTCCGTAGTTTGTATTTCGTTTAGAAATTGTACTTAATAAATATACTTATATTGAGTATCCGGAATACAACATTTTCTAGGCTAATTTTAAGAAAGTGGTATCACGTGAAATGTTATTTTCAGTGGTGGTTGTTCTTTGTAGATGTCTGCATCGACTGACATCAGTATCCATTTCGTACTTCCGTTCTTCTACTGGTGAGTCGAGATTCATAGGTTTTGATTGTAGAGCGATGGCTACTCCGAACGAAACCGCGTTGCAAAAATTGATTACCGACCGTTCTCACATTAAATCACAATTGACTAAGTTCAAAAATTACTGCGACCGAAAGGGTGCGACAACGTTACTCGAGGTTCTCGAGGAGCGGCTCAGCCGAAATATATCGTTGCTGGATAAATTTGAAGCGATCCAGGATCAAATTGATAGAATAGTAGCGGGTACGCCGGAAGAATACGCGCAACGCATACAGCGCGAAACCTTTGAGGAGAATTATTTTACTGTTATTGCGACTGTTCGTGCGTATATTGCCCGTTCGCGGAATCCAACACAGTCTCCTGCCATGCCTTCTGCATCGCCCCCCGCGACAGTTACACCGACAACATCAGAATCGAATCCGATTAAGCTACGACCAATTCCGGTACCGATTTTCAGTGGTGATCTCGGAGAATGGGTTTATTTTAGAGACAGTGTTGAACCATTAGTTAATAATAATGAGGCGCTAAATAATATCGCAAGATTTCATCATTTGAAGTCCGCTCTTCGAGGTGATGCTGCTCGTGCTATCGCGTCGCGACAATTCATTCGCAGTTTTCTGAATTCCAATCCGATATTCAGTTATTAAATAAATTTACAATTCCAAGATGTACATTAGGTGCACAGTCAATCCAGGTAGAAATTCATGGGTTCTGCGATGCCTCTGAAAAGGCATACGGTGCATGCGTCTACCTGCGTTCGGTAGACAAGCAGGGACAGGTATCTGTACATCTATTGTGCGCTAAGTCAAGGGTCGCCCCAATAAAGGTGGTTAGCCTGCCTCGGTTAGAATTATGTGGTGCATTGTTGTTGATTCAACTGATTAGTAAGGTTCGGGATGCGTCCAGAACACAAATATCCAACGAGCATTATTGGTCCGACTCTATGATTACATTGGCATGGATAGATGGTTCGTCCAGCAAATGGAAAACATTTGTTGCGAACCGCGTAACCGAGACTCAAGTGTTATCACGAGGCAAATGGTGTCACGTTCCATCTAGTGAGAATCCTGCTGATCTATTGTCACGAGGGGTAAGGTCGTCTGTGTTAGAAAATAACACTCTTTGGTGGAATGGTCCAGACTGGCTCCAAAGGCAATCGATTAAAACATTAGCGCCTGATTATAACATTATCGATCTTCCAGAACAGCGAGTCATTTGTGCTGCAATAGTAGATGCGAAATCATCTACTAATGAATTGTCTTGGATGTTTAAATTTTCGAATGTTTTTAAATTGCTCAGAGCAATTGCATACTGCTTTAAATTTTACAACAATTGCAAGTATCAAGTCACGAGTTCTCCACCGGTAGAAAAAGACTCAGTTTCATCCAGAGAATTATCGATTCGCGAGATAAATTTAGCTGAGATCGCAGTATTGAAAATTGTTCAAAACCAAGCTTTCGCAAGGGAAATTTCTGATATTAAACAGGGCAAGTGTTCCGTCGCACAGGAACAGAATTCATAGGTTTCCTTCGGACAGGATTTATGATGCGAACGTGCCTAAATATCCTCCTCAAGGATTAAACAAACTAGGGTCATTCGGCGACCAGTCAAGGCATCTGTTTAACGTTCAGTTTTATACACCCTCGAAATTACAACGTGTCATAAATTTAGTCCCTCCGAAGGACCGTCCGCGACCGTTACGCAGGGTGTCGAATTACCTGGAACCGTCGCGTTGTCGACCGAGTAAGATCTCGCCCCACTCCTCCTTCCGAGGGCCTCATTCAGAGCTACGGGAAGGAGGTCCTAGGAGTCAAAGTGTGTACTGATTGGGAAATGCAACTTTCTGCAGGAACCAATCAGTGCATCTTATTTCATATTCGAGAATCCAACGAGCATCGCGCCAGGACTGGAAGACGAAATCGCTCAGTTGAGTTTTACGTTCTAACGCCGTGACATTCTCCAGTCCTCGGGTAGACAAGTACAACGCACGAGCCGTTGTCTTGTCAATCGTTTATAACATGTGCAAAGTTAGCATCACGGTAGTTCGTCGTCCAGTGATCAGGACACCCGACAAACCGGGATGGCGTCGGTCGAAATCCCTCGCGAACCGGATCGAATCGATCGAGATCCCTCGCGTGCGTTCAATCACAAACGCGAATCTTCATACCATCATCTGCGCGCGTATAAGGCAGGGCCTGCTAGATCAGCCTTACTGATGAGACCACTAGCAGGTCCGGGACGAAACGCTTCCATTAACGTATTCATGCGATATCAAGTCAAGCGAATCAATTATTGTCTTTTGCGATCAGTCTATCATTTGAACTAGCTGCCCAAGATTAACTTGGCGGGCAGTGATCCGGAACAGTCGCGAACCCACAGTTCCGCGGCTAAACAGCAAGGTTGCATCGGATTTCAATTCCCTACAATGTTTACATCCCTTTATTGATGATCAGGGACTTGTCAGAGTAGGCGGACGATTGAGCAACGCGAGCATAGAGTAAGAGCAGCAACATCCAATAATTTTGCCCAAAGACAGCCACATCACGAAATTAATCATTCGAAGAGAGCATGAACGTTTATTACATGCTGGGTGTGAAACAGTCCTTTCCACGATCCGCCAGAAATACTGGCCGATTTCAGGGAAATCCCTGGTTAGGAAAATTATCCGGGATTGCGTACGTTGCCGTCGGTTGAATCCGCAGGTAGGCAAGTACTTGATGGGTCAACTACCTCCAACACGCGTCCGTATTCAGGCTCTGTTCTTTAATACGGGTGTCGATTACGCAGGTCCGTTCTATGTCAAAGACCGGACCCGAAGCAAAACAACTACCAAAGCATATCTAAGTTTATTTGTATGCTTCGTAACAAAGGCCGTTCACTTAGAGTTGGTAACAGAGTTATCAACTCAAGCATTTCTAAACGCACTCGATCGATTTGTTGCATTCAGATAACGGCACAAATTTCGTGGGAGCACGCAACGAATTGCAAAGGATAATAGATTTCTTCCGCGATGGACCCACCAAACAGAGTATCATAGATTTTGCTACCACTCATGGTATTGATTGGCATTTCATTCCTCCTCGCGCACCTCATTTCGGAGGTCTATGGGAGAGCGCAGTCAAATCGGCCAAACGGCATTTACTAAAGGTCGTAGGGGAAACGCGGTTAACGTTCGAAGAGCTAGCCACAGTTTTGACACGAATCGAAGCATGTATGAATTCTCGACCACTATATCCCATGTCTTCCGATTCCCAAGAATTATCCTCTCTAACACCAGGCCACTTCCTAATCGGAGGCCCACTGACTGCCATTCCTCATCCCGATGTTACTGATATATCGGTCAATAGACTGAGTCGTTCCAGCAGTTCCAGTTCCGAACATAAAATCGGAAACAATAGCACATGCTTTAGCCACTTATTTAATACTTCAATACGGAACTCCACGAGCAATATTGACAGACAGGGGCACAAGTTTTCTTAACACGGTGATTCAAAAGTTAACGAGAATCTTTAAAATCCAACATGTTATGACACCAGGATACAGGCCCCAGACCAATGGAGCATTAGAAAGAAGTCATATAGTCTTAACAGAATATATTAGTCACTATATCGATAACTACGACGACTGGGATAGACTGGTACCCTTTGCAATGTTCTCGTATAATACTTCCGTTCATGAAACAACGAATTTTACACCTTTTGAACTAATATTTGGCAAAGTTGCACGTTGTCCAAGTTCATTCCCTAGTGATGATAAATTACCAACATATAATACTGCACAGAACCTAATTCAGGCGAAGGAAAGATCAAAAGTCTATTACGATAGAAAAGCACATCCGTTTCATGGTAAAATAGGGGACATGGTACGTGTTTTAATCGAGCCGAGAGCAGGTAAATTTAGCAAACGCTATCGAGGTCCGTACAAGATTACCGGTATATTAGAAAAAAATAATATAATATTAGAGGACGAGAACGGTAGGCAATTCACAAAACCAGGGATCCTAACCGTAACCGTAACCGGGTTCGGTTCTCGTAACCCGGGAGTAACCCGCATAACCGGGTTACTGAAGACATCGTTGTTTGGTTAACCTGGTTAACCCGCTCTTACGAAGCGGGTTACTGATACTGATTCTTAGATGTAACATGTAGCGGATATTTACCATAAATTTACTGTCTACTATTATGATAATATTGATATGGAATAATGTGCAATAATAATATAATTCTTTAACTATATATTGTATATATTGAGTTGTAAAGTACAATCAATTTATTAAATATATCATTGTAAATATAGAGACGCCACTTCAGCACCTCCGCGAGCGTGACAAATGACATTGTTGCATCTGAGACCTGTGTCTCTCTCGCATTGGCACCTCCCACTTCAGCGTCCGGATTATTTCCCGATCGCATTTTGTTTTTGGTATATGTATATATAAGGCGTTGACAATCCCGTGAAATTCAGTATGTGAACTAACGGGATCAAAGTCGCGACGTACATAACACAGATTGACTATTATATATTGAAAATTACATTTTATATTTAATTTTAATAATGCAACATCCTGTGCGTGAGTACTTCTCATTTAACGTAGACGACAACAAGTCCGCGTGCCTTATTAACGGATGCAATATAAAATTGACAGTAAGTTTCCTATTTTTTTAAATAGTTTTTTATTTAATTTGGTCAGATATGCACATATGTACTTACAATGAGAGCTAACAGTGAATATAGTGTATACATTCTGAAATCATAGAATTTATTCAATATATCTTACACATATTGCTTCAAATTATTTTTCCAAAAAATTTCGAACTTACTCTTATGAATAAATAATGCCTAATTCCAATATTGCACTGGTTCAGTTTGGTATTGCTTTGCAAATTTTAATCGCAAAACTTAATGCTTAGCGACTTCTTTTAAAGTGTATACTCACTTTTGACTCTCACGATATATCACATAGGTGTACATACTTAGAAATTTTTATTTTGAATTATAAGGGAAATCATGCTGCAAATTTGACGCGGCACCTTCAATATAACCACCCCAATGAATACATATACACTGGTCACAATGTCGAAAGAAAGACGAAATAGAAGGTCAGGAGAAGAATATCCTTCCGCTTCCACGTCCACGTCCGCGTCCGCATCAAATAAAAATGCGAAAGTATTAGGAACAGAAATGACAGGAGAATATATTGTAAATGCGTGCATAGAGCTTGTGACAAAAAATGGTCGACCGTTGAGCATCCTGCACGATTCAGGTTTTCGAAAAATATTAGATCCAGTGTTAGAAATACTACCATCACCCGTGACAATTAATGAAAACAACATTAGAGACGCTATATTTAATAATGCTATGAAATTAAAGAACAAAATTAAAATTGAAGTAAAAAACAAATTAGTGTCGCTAAAAATTGATGGAGCAACTCGTCATTTGAGATCTTTTATGGGCATTAATATTCAGTATATTTTAAATGGTAAAATTGTTATTCGAACTCTCGCCCTGAAAGAAATGTTTGGAAGACATACAAGTTCTAACATAAAAGACCTGGTAATTAATGTTTTAAAAGAATATGACCTTACTGTTAATAATATCTATAGTGTAACAACAGACAACGGATCAAATATGATTAAGTTAATTAAACTCCTTGAAGAAGAGTGTGACCATTTTTACGATATATCTAGTGTTAGTGAGACAGATACAGATCACACCTTTCTAGATAAATATCATGACCAATTTTATTTAGAGGGTGAAACATTTTTTTCCACAGAGGGAAATAATGTTCAGTTAATAGGTGTGCGGTGTGTTGCACACACGTTACAACTAGCTGTACAGGATGCGTTGAAAATGTGTAATGTGCAAGGATTACTGCAAAAAACACGGGAAATAGTTAAAAAACTGCGTACTCCTTCGATGGGAATTCTTATAAAAACTATGAAATTGCAGAAACCGATATTAGACTGTACAACTAGATGGAATTCCACTTTTAATATGCTGGAAAGATTATTACATTTAAAAGATGTTTGTACAGAATTGTATGATATTACTTTATCGGAAGATGATTGGGGAAATATCAAGCAACTATTAGTAGCATTAGAACCGGCAAAAATTGCCACTAAAAAGATGCAATATGAACAATTAACCATGGGCGATTTTTATGCAATATGGTTGCAATGCAATTTTAGCTTAAAAAGAATGGAGGACAATCATTTTGCTAAGATATTGTTTGAAGCAATCCACAATCGGGAACACGAAATTTTATCAAATAAATCATTGTTGGCTTCCATTTTGTTAGACCCTAGGTATAAAAGTCTGCTATCAGAACAGCAAAAAGATATTGCTACTGTTCATCTAATGAATACGTGGAAACGGTACGAGAGATTGAATTGCATAGCTAATAATCAAATAACGCCAAAACAATCTCCATCTACATCAACGGATGATATCGAGAAACTTTTAGTTGAAAAAGATACAGATTTGTATAAAAATCAACATAAAGTAATTTCAACTTTCAATGTCGCTACCGCACTAAGGGGGTAGTATACCCTCGATTTGTAACTAGAAAATAACTAGAATCTTACTAGATTTTTGGTGGAAACATGGGTTTGCTGGTTTTCAGTTAGTGTCCTTATTTGAGCAAATTTTGGGCTGGGTGAGGGCTCATTCGAAAGAGGAAGGTTCACCGCAGGGGGTTCTGGTCATGAGGTTAACGAGAATATGTTTATATCTAATAATATTAGTGTCCAAAGTAGAGTAAAAATCTAGGAAAAAAACCCAGCAGATTTCAATGCATTTTTCTGTCTCCAAAAGTCTTTTTGGCTGATGGGATGACCAGAGCCCCCTGCGGTGAACCTTCCTCTTTCGAATGAGCCCTCACCCAGCCCAAAATTTGCTTAAATGAGGACACTAACTGAAAACCAGCATACCCATGTTTCCACCAAAAATCTAGTAAGATTCTAGTTATTTTCTAGTTACAAATCGAGGGTATACTACCCCCTTAAACGCTTTCTCTCAAACATCAAGAATCGACAAAAAAGAAAATATTATAGAATATTGGCAGAAACATGGGCTTCCGGAATTAAGAGAACTTGCAAATGTTGTACATGCTGTGCCACCAACTCAAGTTTCGGTTGAACGACTATTTTCTGGCTTAAAATTTATCTTAAACGACAATAGAGCTAGATTAAACCATGATATTTTAGATCATATTATGATTTTAAGAACAAACACATTTAGTAATGAATGAGTTTTCTTTATGTTGTTCTTTATTACTCTATTGTAGGTATTATAAAATATTATTACAAAATTAGTATTTACATATTTTTGTTTGCTTTAATATTCTACTATATTATCTTTTTATATCTGTTTGTATATATTTTTTGTGAAGTATGTATATATTTTTGTTTGCATTAATGTAGTATTATATTTTTTTTTTGTGTATGTTTCGTAAACTATTTATGTATTTTTGTGTGCTTTAATATTATGTTCAGTTCATACACGCTAAATATTATGTTTTCATTTTTACAATTACATACTATTTCCCTGCATTTCAAGCTCTAGATACGTAGTAACGCACGTCTTGTAACCGGGTACAGTTTAAAATGTGTAACCCGCTCTGGTTGCTACTTGGGAACCGTTCCTGTAGGGTTACTGCGGGTTACAGTAACCGAGCTTGGTAACCCGGGTTACGGTTCGGGTTAGGCGTTGGTTAGGATCCCTGCACAAAACACGTTGACAAAGTAAAATTAGCATGATGTAGGGAAAAAGAGCACACGCACACTAGTGGCATTATATGAAGGCCCAAAGCCTTGATGGTGTGCATAACAATGCAAACTCTGAATTGTGCTTCGAAGGGTCGACTGGCGAATAACTTAATAGAGCATAGCGACAATGAAACTAATCCTTATATATCTGTACAACTTTAGTATAAAACAGAGGAAGGGTAGTCACGTCCTAGTGAAGAACCTTAGGGTCACAAAGTTGTATCAAAATCGGGGTATAGACCACGACAATGCAGGAGGAAAGGGAGAAACCAGCCTAGCGCCCATAACCATAATGCAAATGTTGAATATGTCGTAATCAACCAAACATCATGTTGTATTGAAATATATATATTTATGCTTAACAACGGTGTACATAAGTAGAAATTGTTATTAATAGCGGAGCATTGTTGATGATGGACGGGGAAGGAAGCAGTAGCCGCCTCAAGGCAGGACGACGATTATTTGTATCGCGATTAGCGCCCTATACAAAAAAGGAGGACCTGCAGAAAACTTTCAAGGACTATGGCCTGGAGCATGCAGTGGTCCTGTGGAAGAAGACGGGAAACCAAGCGTTCCTAACGTTTGCTACTGAAGAGCAAGCAAGAAGGGCAATGGCGGGTACTTTTACCGTACACAAGAGGAAACTAAGGATATTGCAGGAAGACCCTTGGCACGAATGGAAATTAATTGGGCAACGACCAGCTGTTAACCCATCCCGAGGACTGGATGTAACGGATAAGATACCATTACCAATAGAAGTAATAGCTCATATTGCGCAGTATCTACCGTTCGTGGATAGGGCCCGTCTGGAACAAGTATCGCGGAGATGGAGAATGGGGACCTTGGCCTCGTTTCATCCAATCAGTCACCTGGATCTCACCGATTGGCGCTGGCCGGAGGGCTGGTCGGGGAGAGAAGTAACAACTGAGGCATTCTACTGGTTGGTGCGAAGAACACAGAATGTGCAGAAAATTACAATTGCGGAAGAAACACTGACGCCGCCCTTGCGACCACAACTGATAGCAATAGTTCTGAAGGAGGCTCCGAACCTGACTACCATCGACCTTACTGCAGCGCCTATCAGACCATCGGCGATGAGGAACCTAGCGGAAGCGGCGAATAGATTGAAACAACTAGGTATAGGCAAGTGTCAGGGAAACGTGGAAATGGATTTGCAGCGGGTCCTGGAAGGAGCAGCTCAATTAACCTCATTCAGAGCGACGCAGACAGTTTTGAAAGGGCGATCTTTGCTATGTCTACACGCAGACTTGAAACAGCTGACTTTAGACCGCTGTAAAGGACTGCGGGCGGAATTTTTACAGGGTGTAATAGATAAACTCCAAAAGTTAGAATACCTGGAGCTAAAGCTATGTGATCCATTCCCGAACTATGGAGCGCTGAATGCACTCAGGGAAAACATAGCATTGCAGCAAACCCTGACAGTCCTAAAAATTCACGCATACAACATCAAGGAGCCGCAGCAGGAGCATGAGAGACAGCAAGAAGCGAACATAGCAGAGGACATAGAAATAGCAGATTTCGTCGAATTGGATGTTGGACCTATAGAACAAATAACACCTATAACCAACCATTATGACAAGCTGACCTGTTTAAGCCTGACATATTGCGGATGGGTCACACAAGCTATAATCCATGAAATCACGGAAAAGATGCCTCTGCTCCAATATATTAACTTGAGCGGATGCACTAACATAAGAGGAGAGGATGCACTGAATCCATTAGCGACCCTAAACTATCTGCGGATCCTTGAAATTAACCACATGTATCCAACACTGGAAGGGGAGGTGTTTGCCCATCTGTCGACACTGGAAGAACTGCATAGCAGGGGCAACCCGGCAATCCATGACGAGCACGTCTGCGGGATGATAAGGAATTGTCCACACTTGGAAGTACTTGATGTCGAGGGATGTAAAAACATTACGAAGCTGATTGTAAACTGCGCACGCGATATGATCGGAAGGCATAATCGATCGACAGCATTAACATTATACATGGGGGGTACAAAGCTGACGCGAACGACGAAAGTAAAAACGAACTTTCTTTTGCGCATTATATACGATCGGCAGTATGAAATGGTGCGCCCTTAAAAGCGCCTCGTTGCTCGTCTTCACACTTCCGTATCGTTGTCATATAATTGTATTGAATAGCGCATGATCAACCGCCAGTATCGTCGGGGACGACGATGTTTTTAAGGAGGGAGGACTGTTACGTTCCGAACATAATTATCTTATTGCTTTCTCTTTCCATCGGCTGTGCGGCGGTTTGATAATGCGTTAGCATTGTGGGAATTCCC
Source organism: Lasioglossum baleicum (assembly GCF_051020765.1). Classification (NCBI taxonomy): domain Eukaryota; kingdom Metazoa; phylum Arthropoda; class Insecta; order Hymenoptera; family Halictidae; genus Lasioglossum; species Lasioglossum baleicum. The sequence continues at coordinate 9,466,383 of NC_134947.1, read as the reverse complement.
TAATCAATCGCAGCACGGTCTTTGATATGTTTAAAATATTAATTCTTCTATAATAGTAACGCGAGTAATGTATATATAGGTAACGCATACTCTCTTTGGAATCAACGTCGTTCGTAGGTAGATGTAAGCTACAACCCAAGATGGGATTGTTGAAGCCAAGTTGTTATTATCATTAAAACAAAGAAATGTCGACAAGTATGTAATCGTAGTGATGTGCGAGAGGGGACAATTGTTTGGAAGCTATTTATAGAAGCATGGTAGCAACGTTCGTCGTTGTGGGTATTCATTCCCTAGCTACACATGTTTCTCCTTTACAAGGTCCTTCGAATACTCTCTCTCTCTCTCGCACGCCGCTCGGTAACAGCAGCGGCGGGTACAGTCATGGGTAATGGCATAGCCGTGCGTGAGATTCGGAACTCGAAGGCAAACGGTCGTTTCCGAATTCTTACATCTGATTGGTTAATGCGCGCAGCGTAATAGGAAGGGACTCGGGACAGGCACTCTCGCCTTCCGTGAGACGGTGGTCTCGAGTCACTCTTCGACGTACAATCGCGAGGTGCGTGTCGTTTTGTCCGTAAGCCAAATCCGTTAGAGTTGTTCAGAACAAAGGAAAAGCGTTTCCTCCCTGTTCAAGCAAAGGCTCGGTTTACGTTAAACTTTTATATATTAACATTCTTTCTTTGCCCAGGTCATCCTGGTGTGGTGCTCTTAACAAGTTTTATTCAGCAACGTCCATATACTTCTGCGGTTCGTTTCAATCTCTCCATATTCATACAATTGCCGATGTAGGGCGTACATGATTCGTTAGGTGTCGCTAATGGTCATTATGCGACACCTGCCGCGATTCTCACTCTACTCTTTCTCACTCACTCTCTCTCAGTCTCTCTCTCTCTCACTCACTCATACGGCATACTGCTACCATAGACATATAGAGATAGACTGCGCGGCCTGTACGGAGCGCTGAAGCCCACAATGGCGGCGTGCGAGAGAGAGAGAGAGAGCATTAGCCGGGGTCCATAGCGCTCTCTTTCTAATTGATGTGTCGACACATCATATAGAAAGAGAGCGCTATGGACCCCGGCTAATGCTCTCTCTCTCACTCTTTGTACCGCGCGCCGCCATTGTGGGCTTCAACTCGCCCATAAGACGGCGCAGTCTATCTCTATATGTCTATGACTGCTACACGGTGACCATACTGGTATAGTTAATTAGAAAGTCGTATTCTTAACTCGTATTAGAATCGTTTCTGTTTAATATCGGTATTTCACACGTGGCATTGTAACGGTTTCCGCCATCTTGACTTTGTTAACCGTGCGTGTGTTTCGTTTCTTTACAGGTGTCTTCCAGCAGTATTATAGTATAATAAATCGAACACAGGCTACGTATCTCGTTCAAAGTAATATATTATTTGTAGTGTTCGAGTGGTGAGTTGCACGGAGTATTATATTATCATTGATCTCATTGAATGTTGAATATCACATGTGCGAATAATATCCAGTAGTCATTTCCGACTGTGGGTTTTCCCCCTCACTGGTATATTATATTATTCAAATCGTTGAATGTCGAGATTCACATCTGCATATAGTTTCCAGTAGTCCTTAACAGACTGTGGGTTTTCCCTCACTGGAATATTATATGTAAACCGTTGTACTCGCGATACGAATAACGAACATATTAAAATTCTGTCGTTCAGCTAATATTGTAACGCTCGTATTCTTTTGTTAACTCGTGATCATTCTTTTGATCTAACATGTTATATAGATCTTGCTTTTGATATAATATATTTATGTTTATACCAGTTAACCTCTAAGATTCATTGTGTCTCTTACCATCTTTTCCTATCCAATAAACGATTAAGTGAAACTGCCCATTAGGGAGTAGAGTCATTCCGAACCCAAATAATAAACATAATTATTTCTGGCATTGCCTACGGGAATCCGCGTGTATCTCAATCGGACTCTCGTCAGAGTGAAATACACGTAGGCAATTCGTAACAAGCTTAAATACCGGTGTTCGGCAAGCGCGCGCGAGACTAGCAAGATTTTCCAGAGTAGCGATTAGCTAAAGATACCGAAGTCATTCTCTGACGGCACTGAATTTACAGTTCAGGTCATACGGAATTTCCAGACAAGAATACTCTGGTAATATTCAAATCGCGCTAAGTCTCACCTGTTATACAGTCCACTAATTTCACATACTTCAATAAAGTTTGTTTTTCACTCGAGTTTCTACAAGTTAATCCTGGTGATCAAATCATTTCACAAGTTACCCATCCCGAGCAAGTCTCGCATCACCATTCGGCGCGATCAGACATTCTTTAAATAAATTTCCATCCAAAGTGATAGCTAAAAAAGCGTTACACCAGTGGTTCTTATTAGGCATAAAACCTACCGCACGAGAAAGAAATAAGTTGAAACGATTAGATGTTGTTGAATTTTGGAGCACCGTTAGCAATTTAAAGGATGAATCTGATAATTTGTTGTACGATGAAATTGCAAAACTTGCGTTTATATGCTTGTCATTGCCGCATTCAAATGCACATTTAGAAAGATATTTTTCCATGATAACAGACATAAAAGATAAAAAAAGAAACATGTTTGATACACACACGCTTCGCGATCTTACACGTATTAAATTATATTTGCAATCAAAACAAATTGATGCTACCAGCTTCCAAATAACAGATCAGATGTTAGAATTATTTAATGCCCAAATGTACAATAGAGAAGAAATACCACAAAAATCACCTGGAACCTTGCTCGCTGGTGAAACTGAGAATAGCGGCAATGACAGTGATATATATTGAGTATTTGTTTGCTTATTTTGGTGTGTGTGCGTGTGTATTTGTTTATTATATTTTATTGTATCGTATTGTATTTGATTGTGTTATGCGACGCTCTGAGTGTTCAGTTCGTAGAGTTCATTAATAAATCTCACTCTTGGCGGACAGCTTCACTGGCAATAACTGAATAGTTCTTATTTGAACGCCCACGCCAGTCATCCTTTCCCGTAGCGTATATGTATTAGGGTGGACCTTATTTTTCGACCATCTGATTTTTTTATGCGACCCCCTAGATCTGTTCCAGATAAAAAAAAAAATAAGTTCTGCAAAAGAAGAACTCAATTGGACAACAGGAAAGGGTGTCGCAATCGGTTTGAAGTTTGAAAATTTCAGTAATTTCCCTTTAATTTTACATGCAACTCAAATTTTATGTTTTAATGATAAGAGTTACTGTTATAACATAAAAATATCATCTTGTGGTTGTATAATAAGAAATTTTCCTTGAAAGTTTCAACAATATTGTCAATATTTTGGTTTATTACATTACGGAGTAGAGCTATGAGCGCGCCAAACGGTCGCGTCGTTGTATTGTCTACGCTCGGGAACCGCTTGGCTCTGGCCGCTGCAGCTGCCAACGGTATAACCAGTACCCCTTCCAAAGAGCTATCCTTCTATTTCCAGTTTTATACCTGCTTCCTGGTCCCTTAGTCCCTTAGTAAAAGAAACCTCATTTTACGTCGAGAGTTCGAGGTATTCGCATCACGAAGTATCGAAATTTGTTAGTGTGACAGTGAGCAAAAATGGAGATAAGAAGTGGTGATCAATTGTTTATATTGGACTACTACGAACAACAAATTATTGGTGCAAAATTGCCGAGTAACGGACAAGTGTTACGAGTTCTTTTATATAATATGAGAAAAGTAAAGCTGGACCTTAAAGCAAGTGCTACTCTAGTTATAAAAGAAACTGAAATATTTTGGGAGAAAGCACGAATACCAGTGAAGAAGACGTCGGATAGCATTGACAAGTTGAAGTATCTTTATCAGAAATGGAGAACATTATATAAATCTGTCAATCGTCGAACTGCAATCCAAATACAGCGGGAACAAGAATTCAAAGATTCGTTGGACGATTTATTTGACATCGCCCATGCGAATGCTTTAGAAATGATAAAAATCGAAGAAGATAAATTATTTCTATTGAAACAGAGGGAAAAAGGGCGAGTTGACCCCCCCAATGGCTGCTATGGCGCCACGTGTAGATCTAGAATTCATCAAAAATATAATTCATTACAAAAATGTTAACGAAGAAATAAGCGATGTGGCATTAAAAAAAATTGTGAACCATTTATGGTACTTGTCACCGGAGAATGCGACGCTATCGTTTTTTGATAAAGAAGTTTCAGTAGAAACAAAAAGATCGATGGTGCAAGCACTACAAAATGTAAACAATAATAATAATTATAAGAGATACATGACAACGACTATAGAAATTAAAAATCTTGCGAATTTGGAAATACAACATTTCGTATAATCTGAATCAAATAATTTTTTCAAAGGGTTCAATATAAATTCAGATTTTCTTTTAATTGATCCAGCACTATGGGAAACTAATAATAATTATACCGAAGCGATAGGTATTATAACAAAATTAGAAGTTGTGAATGACGTTGCAGAAAGAGCAGTAAAATTAATGAAAGATTATAATTTAACGTTATGCAAAAACGAAGAAGAAAAACAATTCATATTACAAATTGTAACCGTGTAGCGGCCATCGGCACGTACATTTAGTAGAATTTGGCGTGCAAATGGTCGAGCGAATTTATGGAACCCGTTGGCACACAGCTGTTTTTGGGAAAGCCGTTACTCGTCTTAGCGAGCGTTTTAGAGTCTTTGTTGTATCACGTTTTGGTAGTTAGACCCTGTTACCTTCGGCCCCAACAGTTAGTGCGGGTGCCGTAAATCTCGAGATTCCGAAGGGACCGCGAAGCTAGGCAGGTAGGCGATAGCCGGACACGTCATGAACCGCGGGCCCGTAGGAAATTCCGTTACATTACCAAACTTCTGGGACCGCCCCCGCGTTCAGACAAAGCGCGCCAAGGGCGCAAGGAATAAGGGAGGCGCAAAGAGAGTCCCCAAGAAAATAGCCGATTGGCCGAAAAAGGCGAATACAGGCCCGGCCAATCAGGACGATTTGAAAAAAATCGCAGCTACCGAGCATCGAAGACGGACGACAAAAAGTCAGTCTAGCCCGAGCGCACAGCGAGACAACTTGTAGCTACTGAGAACAAATAAAGAGTTCACTCCTGTCAAGCATAGGACACGCAAAGTTGATTTCTACCTCGAATCCACTTAATCCTACAACCGATTATAGGGAAAAATACCCAAAAATTGATAAAACAACATTAAGTACAGATTTTTAAAAATTATTTATACTCTTATTATAATTAGGCCTATAAATAAAATATTTAATTATAAGTATTTAACTGTCTTTTTCTACTTTTCCTTATATTAATGTGAGATCAAATTTTATATTTAAAAAATAAATATTAAAAATTTTGCTTAAACAAATTCATTAAACAATTTAATTTTTGCTTTGATATAATAAGAATATTACATTAAAATAGTGTTTAATGACCAGTGGGATTGAAAAAATGTGTACTTTTTCATTTTTCGCAAAATTAAAATTTTTTGCATAAACAAACTCGTTGCGACACGTCTTCCCTTTGTCCGATCGACTTGAAATTTGGAGGGAATTAGTTTTTTACCGAGTAGAACAGATTGCAAGGGTCGCATCAAATGAATTTAAAAAAAAATTTTGCACAAGAGCAACTAAGGTCCACCCTAATATGTATATCTAGCTGATAGGCTATATTGTCCTACAATTTTATTGTATATCATTGTATTATGTATAATATATTTATTATATTCACACAATATTTTTAGTTCTGCAATTTGTGTCATCGTCCCAATACTAAACTTTTTAAGATATGCATTGAAAAAGGTGGTTTCAGAATTTGCTATGTCCATTCCTTAAAAGTGTTAAAATAGATTATGATTTATTTTTAGGACATTTATGATTTTACTGGAATGTAACTCAGTAGTACAGATTTCAACATTTTTTTCAACATACATATTATACATAATAAGCATACCTCACTTCACAACTGAAACTCGCACATGTTACAATTCATTTTATTTATAATAAAGAATGTTGATAATATCTAGAACGATTCATATGATTCATTTCATTATGTAGGTAATAGGTTCGATACGCGGCAATAACCTGCAATAACCTAAAACTTGTAATATGTCATCTGTCATTGTTGTGTTCCCATCGCGCAAGCGCCACGCGTCGTCATTCGCCCCACTTGATCCCCGTTGCGCAAGCGCAACGTGTCTCCCATGCGCCTTACTCGATCCCCGTCGCGCTTGCGCATATTGCTGGTCATCAGAGAAGGGGTACTGTATTCCCCTCGCGAGTTTCAAGGTTGTACTCGTCTGGCCACTCTGATTGACAGTCTGACATCACTGAGTCTGACTCAGTCAAGTGGGAACACATAGATGGAACGTATGAGATTGATCGCGCAAATGGACCGAACCGTCTTTTGGTGAAAATTACTGACCAGCATGTTAAAAAAGAATCCATAAGAAAAATGAAAGTGGCGTATTGCACACAAATTTTTAGTTCAACATTTTCAAAAATAATTCATTTCTACGCCAATTACAAACCTATTGAGGGAAATCACAGTGTGGTACTGTCACCGGATCCTCTGCATACTTCAAATTTATTACGTTTTTTTAATACGTTATTTGATACATTAAATAATTTTTATAGCGAGAATTTCGATAGCAACACCCATTCCCGAAACATGAACATTTGGAACGAAGGAATTCGTGTAATCAAATCAATGAAATTTATACCAAATAAGCCAAAAGATAAGATGTATCCGCTCGTTTTAAAAAATTGGATTTTTACACTACAAAATATAATTAAATTGAGTTTTAAATTAAAATGTTTAAATATTAACTTTGCTGGCAGAAATCTAAACCAAGATGCAATAGAAAACTTTTTCAGTCTAGTGAGAAGCCATGGAGGGAGAAATTCCAATCCAACATGTTCATTGTTCACAAGTTATTACAAGAGTATATTTATAAACAACTTTGGTAAAAGGATATCCTGCAAAGGAAATTGCGAAGAGGACCATTCAGACTATTTTATTCACACAAAGAATATAATTAATATGAATAAACAAGATGTGGAAGCAAACCACTCTTTGACTAATGTAGAGGTACATTTTAACAGCACAAGCGACGCCCATGTCAAAGATATTTTAGTTGCTGCTGTAAAATATATGAAAATAGAACAATGCGACACGTGTAAAGTGTAGTGGACATGGTGCGTTGGAAAGAGGGACTTTCCGGACGCGGAAATTCCATCCTTCTCAAGTGCGCACGTTGGACGGTTGCGTTGAGGGTTCGGTCGTAAAAGTGACGATTGCCAGAACCCTGACCCAACCGTTGCAATGTCCTTGGCAACGACGATTTTTGAATTGTTTTGGGCAGGCCTGGGCGCGGTTGGCTCGGGGAACACATGTTGATGCTTCTCCTCTTGGCTTGGTCGGCAAGTAAGTCCCCACCACGGCCGCTCCGACTCTTCCCTTAGCCTTAGCCTTAGCCTTAGCACGAGCACCCCCGCGATGCTGCACCGGCAGGTTACTCACCACTACTAAGAAAACATATACACGCACATAAGACCCTTGCCCGAAGCTGTGGAACTAGCGGCATTTACCAATTCCTTTAATTTTTATGATAGGGATGATTCACAGGTACAGGTGAACTCAGGTAAAAAATTCGCAGAGCCGAAAGAATTTGAAGAAAAGTTTGTAGCTGCGACTAGTAAGTCGCTTGCTATCGTACGCTACACACCGTCTCTTCATCGCTGTTTTTTGTTGTTTTCGTTAATTTTGGTTATTGTGTTATCTCATTTTTTGTTATTGTTGTTGTGTTGTTATTCATTTTTTTTTATTGTGTGGTGTTATTGTCCATATTTTTGTTGTGTTGATACACACCATGGCCAGGGAAAGCAGAAATCGTAATGCAGATGGAGAGGTGCGCTCATTTCAAGAAAGCTGGGAGAAAGAATTCTTTGTTGTTGATTGGAACGGTCAGCTCCGATGCTTAATATGCAACAAGAATTTGTCTATGAAGAGAAGCAATCTTTCCAGACATTATGATACGCACCATGCGGAATTTTACAAGACATTCCCTGCATCGTACCGAGCAGAACTATTGACAAAAATGAAAGAGCGACGTGGATATGTGGAAAAAGAAATACGAACGCACCAACAGCAATCTGTCGCAGCATCGTTTGCAATCGCCTTAGAAATTGCGCGTAGCAAAAAAAGTTACACGGATGGTGAATTTGTTAAAAGATGTGCCATTGAAATGGCAAAGGCATTTGGCGATGAAATAGCTGCCAAGAAATATGAAGCGGTGCCATTATCGCGCCGTACAATTACCTCGCGTATTGAGAGCATAAACGTACATATTTCTAAAAAATTAAAAGCGATGTTAAGTGATTGCAAATATTTTCCCTTGTGCTTAGACGAGAGCACTGATGTCGTCGACATAAGTCAATTGTGTATTTTTGTGCGGTCGATAGAAGATAAATTCCAAATTACGGAAGAGCTGCTAGAAGTAGTGCCGCTGCTTGAAACGACACAAGGAAAAGACATATTTGCAGCATTCTACAAGACGGTAGAAGAGTATGGAGGATTTTCAAAATGCACCGCAATTGTTACGGACGGCGCAAGGGCAATGGTAGGACAGGAAAAAGGGTTGAGAGGCCTATTACGGAAGCATGGAATCAATTGCCCGACGTTCCACTGCATTATACATCAAGAGGCATTATGTGGAAAAATTATCAGTGTGGGCCCCACTATGAAGATTGTGACAAAAATTGTAAACACAATTAGGGGTGGAAATAAATCTTTATCCCACAGGAAGTTTAGATTATTTCTCGAAAGCGTTGATGCTATTTACAATGACCTCTCATTGTATTGCGAAGTCCGCTGGCTCAGCGCAGGAAAAACTTTAGAAAGATTCTTCGCTTTGAGGAAGGAGATTTTGGAATTTCTCCAAACAAATTCGAAGTTAGATGAAGACATCATCAAAAAAATGAATGATATTGAATTTTTATGCAATTTAGCATTTATCACAGATATAACCAAGCACCTAAATTGCTTAAACAGTAGATTGCAAACGCAGAATCAAACAATTTCTGATTTGATATGTAACATTTATGGATTTAGGAACCAAATCGACTTATTCATAGCAGAAATTAAATCGTCCGAGCTGCACAATTTTCCAGCATGCAAGCAGATTGCTGATGAATACAGAACTGCAAATTTTGACAAAATAGTGCCAATTTTAGAGGAAATAGCAAAAGAATTCAAATCAAGGTTTCAAGACTTCAATACATTGGATCAGGATCTTCAATTATTTAATAATCCGCAAGGATGTGAAATCAGGAACCAGAAACAAGAATACCGTCTGGAATTGTGTAATTTGCAAGCAGATCCATTTGAAATGAGCAGAAGAGAGCATGGCCAAGAATTTTTTTAACTACTTCCTATGGAGAAATATCCGAAATTAATAGATTTCGGCCTGAGAATATGCTCGATGTTTGGAACGACATACAAATGCGAAGCGGCATTTTCAACGATGAAATTTGTTAAATCCAAATATCGCTCCAGCTTGTCAAGTTGGTCATTGTCATCTTTGATGAGAGTGGCAACCTCAAGGATTTTAGTGGATATTGATGCACTGGTCAATGATGTGATGCGCTAGGAATAAATAAAAAATCAAGTAAGTATATAAATATTAATTTGCATGAATTATTGTATGTACGTCCATGGCCGCGACTTACTAGTCGTAGCTACAAACTTTCCTCCAAATTCTTTCAGCTCTGCGAATTTTTTACCTGAGTTCGCCTGTACCCGTGAATCATCCCTATCATAAAAATTAAAGGAATTGGTAAATGCCGCTAGTTCCACAGCTTCGGGCAAGGGTCTTATGTGCGTGTATATGTTTTCTTAGTAGTGGTGAGTAACCTGCCGGTGCAGCATCGCGGGGGTGCTCGTGCTAAGGCTAAGGCTAAGGCTAAGGGAAGAGTCGGAGCGGCCGTGGTGGGGACTTACTTGCCGACCAAGCCAAGAGGAGAAGCAGCAACATGTGTTCCCCGAGCCAACCGCGCCCAGGCCTGGTTTTGGGGAAGGAAACTTTCTCCTTACTCTTGAGGAACGGAGAATTCCTCCCCTTATTTTAACGGTTTTTCCCACGTTGCTAATCCTCCCACCAAAAAGGATTTTTACCAGTGGACAGAAAGCTTGTGGCACTCGTTGAGAACGCATCGCTCTAGAGTTGTCCGCGCTACGTGACATTATATCTTTGTTGTTCCGTCGCACAGGAACAGAGTTCGTAGGTTTCCTTCGGACAGGATTTATGATGCGAACGTGCCTAAATATCCTCCTCAAGGATTAAACAAACTAGGGTCATTCGGCGACCAGTCAAGGCATCTGTTTAACGTTCAGTTTTCTACACCCTCGAAATTACACGGTGTCATAAATTTTGTCCCTCCGAAGGACCGTCCGCGACCGTTACGCAGGGTCTCGAATTACCTGGAACCGTCGCGTCGTCGACCGAGTAAGATCTCGCCCCACTCCTCCTTCCCAGGGCCTCATTCAGAGCTACTGGAAGGAGGTCCTAGAAGCCAAAGTGTGTACTGATTGGGAAATGCAACTTTCTGCAGGAACCAATCAGTGCATCTTATTTCATATTCGAGAATCCAACGGGCATCGCGCTAGGACTGGAAGACGAAGTCACTCAGTTGAGTTTTACGCTCTAACGCCGTGACATTCTCCAGTCCTCGGGTAAACAAGTACAACGCACGAGCCGTTGTCTCGTCAATCGTTTATAACATGTGCAAAGTTAGCATCACGGTAGTTCGTCGTCCAGTGATCAGGACACCCGACAAACCGGGATCGCGTCGGTCGAAATCCCTCGCGAACCGGATCAAACCAGTCGAGATCCCTCGCGTGCGTACAATCACAAACGCGAATCCTCATATCATCATCTGCGCGCGTATAAGGCAGGACCTGCTAGATCAGCCTTACTGACGAGTCCACTAGCAGGTCCGGGACGAAACGCTTCCATTAACGTATTCATGCGATATCAAGTCAAGCGAATCAATTATTGTCTTTTGCGATCATTCTATCATTTGAACTAGCTGCCCAAGATTAACTTGGCGGGCAGTGATCCGGAACAGTCGCGAACCCACAGTTCCGCGCGGCTAAACATTGTACTTTGTTAGTACGTGATAGTCGTTAACGTTATAATCTAGTTTTCTCGTTATTGTTGTTATTGTTACATTTCGTTTTATTTTGTTATTGTTACGTGTTATTGTTTTGATAAATAAACATTTATATTCGTTGTCTGTTAACCACGCGAAACATATTTGTTAGACACTGAACTACCCGTCATCCTAAAAAAGCAATATTAAAACTGTCGGAATTGGAAAAATTATTTGACACAAGTTTAGTAATAGACATTTGTCATTCGATCATCATTAATAATGTCTGCGAAAGCAATTTAAGCCAAAAAGCTTTAAAATATTTAAAAGAAACCATAGTATTTAATACAGACCACACGCAACATATCGATGGATTAAAATATACCATTTTTTATAATATATTTCATTATATTTTAAATAGATATATAAAACACGTCAACCAAATTCTGAATAAAAAATTAAAACATGTACAAATCTCAGACATATCAATTTTCGACGTAGCGTCTGACTACACAAAACATTGTAGATTAAAATAAGTTTTTAATAAATATTAATTTCATTTAAAGCTGTACCAATTTCTACCCTTTTCACTCGTAAGATTAAGTGTACGCGTGTACATTAAAGTATATATGTATAGGTACGGTATATAGAGTTGTGTGAGTGACGCGAGTATCTGTCCTGATTGACCGTGTAGGGGCCGCTTATCAGTGGGCGAATGGGAGCCACCGGAGCCACGTTGCGCGTGCGCGATGGGGACACGACGATGAAACGATGAAATGACATACATAATTGACATATCGCAAGTTTTTGGTTATTGCCGCGTATCGTACCTATCATGTACTTATACTTAATGAAATGAATCGTTCCACATAGAGATTATAAACATTGTTTATTATAAATAAAATGAATTTCATTATTATAGACGAAAGTACAGACGTTGAAAATATAAAAAATTTAAGTGTTTTAGTAAGATTTATATAAACAATAATCATTTAGAAACTCATTTATTAGATTTAATTCGTATAAAAGATGCTACTGCCGACAATATCTTTAAATGTATCACGAATAGTTTGAATAAGTTAAATTTATCTGTTAGTAAGGTAGGTGGGATAGGAGCCGATAATGCCAATGTGATGTTGTATACCAACGATAAGATTCTCTCTAGCATTAGTAATCACTCATGTAATCTAAACGTTTCAGTTCGTCTCTCTATCTTCAGTTCGACATTCCATCTACCATTACTCATCTTTGAACCTCATCCCCATGATTCATCCCTTACTGACCATTAGACCTAAAACAACCCCCACTTTACAGAACCCAAAACCTATATCTCCTGCTGATTTCTTCCTCTCGCGAGCATTCTTTTCTCAGTCTTCATTCGCTTCCGATCAGTCTCTTACCGAGTCTTGTCTAGACTACTAAGATCTTTTGTATTACGTCCGTAGTTTGTATTTCGTTTAGAAATTGTACTTAATAAATATACTTATATTGAGTATCCGGAATATGTACAACAGTGATGATAGGGCGCAACAATTCTGTCATGAGTAGATTCTATGCTAGCAATAGCAAAATTTTACAGTTTGCATGTGTATGCCATAGCTTGCATTTAATTGCTGTACATGCCATGAATTGTATCCCTAAATGTATCGACAAATTGTTACAAGACATTTACGGATATTTTGCACACAGTCCCAAAAGGATAGCCTTCTTAGAGGACATTCAGAAATTAATGCGGATAGAACAGCATAAGGTTTTGCGTCCTTCCAAAACTAGGTGGTTGGTACAAGCAACTTGTATTGAGAGAATTTTAGAACAATGGGATCCATTGCGCAGTCAATTTTTACTGGATCATTTGGACGAAAATTTAAGTGCGACCAGTATATATTCTCATATGACACATGATTTTTCGAAACCCTACTTACAATTTTTGAAGTACATTTTAACACATTTTAATCAATACAATCGCTTATTTCAATCGCACGATATTTTAGTACATCAACTTGCTGAAGATTGTAAAAAATTTATAGGATTCATAGGGACCCATTTCATTAAAACAGAATTTTTGGAGAAAGACAAATTTGGAACATTAGATGTGAATGGTACAAACACATTATTACCATTACAAAGTATTTTTATTGGGCCAGAAGCGACCAAGTCAATACGAGACTTAAGAGAAAGTAAGCCAGAGATAAATAATGAAATCGTAGAATTTTACAAAGTTATACAGAAGTTTTTTCAAACTACGTATGTTGAGTCGATAAAAAGACTTCCATGTAATAATCAGTTTGTAGAGGCTTTAAATTTTTTAACTCCAGAGGTAGCTTTAGATTGTAGTAAACACATAGGTCAAATAGAAATTATTGTAAAACAATTTCCGTCCAAAGTCATAGCAGCAGAAGTGATTCGCCAATGGGTTTTATTAGCCGCACACCCTTCCGCAGATGAAAGAGAAAAGTTGAAAAAATTAAATGTCCTTGAATTTTGGTGCGCCGTTAGCGAATTAAAAGATACATTAGGTAATTTATTGTACGATGAAGTAGCGAAACTCGCATTTATATGCATGTCACTGCCGCATTCAAATGCAGATGTGGAAAGACTTAATTAGTTTCATCTCCCCAATACCAAACTTTTTAATATATGCATTGAAAAAGGTAGTTTCAAAACTTGCTATGTCCATTCCTTAAAAGTGTTAAAATATATTATGATTTAATTTTATGACATTTATGATTCTACTGTAATGTAACTCAATACTACAGATTTCAACATTTTGTTCAATATACCTTGTAATAAGCCATTCATACTTCAGTGCACGACTGAAATTCATTTTATTTATAATAAACAATGTTTATAATCTCTATGTGGAACGATTCATTTCATTAAGTATAAGTACATGATAGGTACGATACGCGGCAATAACCTAAAACTTGCGATATGTCAATTATGTTTGTAATTTCATCGTTTCATCGTCGTGTCCCCATCGCGCACGCGCAACGTGGCTCCCATTCGCCCCACTCCGCGCGGCTTAGAATGCTGGAATGGAATAGTGGAAGGGGTATGTAGGGGAGTACGGGAGCTTGAAACGGAGCTCATTATGGCAACACAGCACTGCCCCAGCCCATCCCTTCCAGGGACCCTATTTCGCATCTCTCCTTGCGCCACGCACGATGAGGGATGCAGGTAAACGGGAAACGTTTTATTGCCTTTTCGCTGAGCAATTACTATGGTACGGTCAAGCATCTGACTCTCAGCCGTTCGACCGTAAACGCATAAACGAAATCCCCAAACCGTTATTTTTAAAACTAAACTTTAATCCTACACAGACGTATAATTCCAAGAGATAACATAATTGTCTTTTACAATAAACAAGCGTTACGCGTCTCTGTCAACGGGTTGCGTCGCTTCCGTCATGTCCCGACACGGCCCTCCTGACTATCACGCGTCCTCGTGTGCAGTTACAATGAGTTTATCAGTCTGTAATAGAAATATCATCTATGTTTCCCGTTCGTCCATCCTGACAAAATATTGATTGAGCCCTGAGAGATTGCCGTGCTCTCCATATGTACTCTGTGTTGAAGCATTGTACATGTGTGGTCGATGTCACGTGAACAGTCTTAGCCAATTCTCAACAAAACATACTGAAATACATTCGGTATCATGAAATAGACAGTTCGGCCAAGCGGTTCTGACACACAGTGAGCTCAAGACAACAATGCCAAATACTGTGTCCACCATTGGACACAGCAAAACAAAGCCAACCATGTGGCAACCGACCAACCATGTGGTCACACAACACAAAGCCAACCCATGTGGCAACCGACCAACCATGTGGTCACACATCTCACAGTCATCAACATGACCAAACACATCCATCGCCTGCCGTTACATCGCCCCGCCTTCTTTACCAGCTAAACTGGGTTTGGAAATAATGGCTTACGACTAATAAGCACGACGCATGGACTTTCACATGTTTCTTTCCTCACTGTTGTCATTGCCGGCACCGGCACGTTCTGTCAATTCCGTATCGCTACAATTACTACGTATATCAAGCTCTATGGGAACAGAACTATCAGGCATCAATCTCAATCGCTCATAAGTACTCTATTGCCATTTATAGACTTCAGACGGTATCTGTCATTAGGCAAAACTTCTACTATCTTATACGGACCGCGGAATTTAGCATCCAATTTCGTCTGATTCCGTTCGTGATTTTCTATAAGAACGTAGTTTCCGACCGAAAATCGAATAATTTCTGCTTTACTACTATCGAATCGTGTCTTGTTTTTCGCGGCGTTTCGGTTGATCGCTTGGGTCGCTTGTTCCCTGATATCCTAAAGGTCTAATTCTTCATCCTCGTTATTAACGACTGATAAAGACATTGGTTTGGCAACTTTGCCTATAAGCAATTCTAAGGGGCTGTGCTTGGTAGTACGATTTGCTGTACAATTCAATGCTAATTGGACACTTTCAAGAGACTCTTGCCAGGACTTGCTATTATTTAGTTCTACCGCTGTTAGCATATTTCTAAGCGTACTCATCGGTCTTTCTACCTGACCATTGGCACGACACGTACCCGTAGCGATTAGGTGCAGGTCAATATTGTGGGTCTCGCAGAAGTCACGAAAGTTACTACCTGCGAAACATCTGCCCTGGTCGACAATAATTCTGGACGGAGCCCCAAACAAATTTACACAGTAATTTATTGCTTTAATGGCACTAGCCGCGTCTATACTGATTGTATGTCGTAAAATAACAAATTTGGTAAACGCGTCGACGAACACAAACACATATTCGTTTACGTTATTTTTGCCGCTAAGTTTTCCAGTAGCATTGACATGAATCGTATGCCACGGTACGCTTACCTTTGGGATGCGATGCAACTCGGCTTGAGTTTTACCTGAGTGAGGCTTTGCTAATTTGCAAGTGATACAGTTTTCGACAAATTTACTAACGTACTTAGACATATTAGGAAAACAGTAATGTTGATAAGCCATCTCTAATGTTTTGTTCCAACCAAGATGCATAATGGACTCGTGAATGTTATTAATTACGGACCATCTAAAATGTACAGGGACTATGGGCAAATATTGACTGCGTTTCTCACGTTGTATTTTTCTATGCAAAACTCCCGATTTTAACAAATATGTCCTAACAGTATCAGAATCCATTTCATTGTTTTCTAACTGATTGTGAGATATAATTTGGTCAGTCCGTCATCTCGTCGTTGCTCAGCCTGTAACCGATTCTCCGATATTTCGGCTAAATTAACCCGTTTCTGTTCAACTCGTTTATGACTGTCATTGGTCGGTAATGGGTTTCACGAGAAGAAATCCGCGTGGCTCATGCGCTTTCCTTCTCGGTATATGATGTCAAAATCATATGCCTGAAGGAACGCCCACCATCTGTGTACCCGGGGAGTAAGATCAATTTTTGTACGCGAGGCTTTAAGCGAGTTGCAGTCAGTGACAACTAGAAATTGTCTTCCTTGCAAGAAGTGTCGGAAATGCTTTATGGCATTAACTACGGCCAACGTCTCCAGCTCATATGAGTGATATCGCGATTCGGCGTCAGAGGATCTCTTACTATAATACGCGATTTTAGGGATGCACATTTATTTAAATTGAGTGAGAATCCCGCTAATTTTAATTTCTCTAGCACTATTTGTAACCTCTCTAGGGACTGCTGTATAGAGTCGGCCGGAATTATAACGTCGTCCAGGTAGCATACTGCAAACGTGTTTCCGAGTTCAGAAAGGGCTCGGTTTATGGCCCTTTGAAATACTGAAGGAGCATTGCGAAGCCCGAACGGCATGGATAAATACTCGTATTGACCATCCGGGGTAACAAAATGCAGTTTTCTCTATCGAGTCTTTATGAATAGGGGTTTGGTGGAAACCCGACGCCATATCTAATGTCGTAAAATACTGTGCTCCGCTTAACCGTTGGATTTGGTCGCTTATGAGCGGTAAGGAGTACCTATCGGGGACTGTATTACTGTTCAGCTCTCAATAATCAACGCATAAACGGTCGGAACCATATTTCTTGTTTACGAGAATTATGGGACTGGCAAACGGAGAACAGCTGGGCCTAGTGATCCCAGCCGACAAGAGCTCGCTGATTCTGTACCTTACGGTTTGCCTCTCGTTGGGACTAAGCAAGTCGGTATGGTCGTCGTTGCACAGTACGATTAGGGTCTATTAACTTTATTAGTAGCTCTCCCGAATTTATCCTACCCGTAGGCGTACCGATGACAAACGATTCGGAAAATCCATTCAACCAATTGATCAGTGCTTCCTTATCGGGACCGACTATATCCGTGTCAATACTGTTAAAGTTATCAATCTTCTTGTCGACTTCACAAATCTTTATCATCTTGTCCCGCTTTAGAATAAAGTTATTCGCCGAAATTTCAACGGAAAGCCCTTGCGCTATTAAATCGCGACCAATCAAAATACTACTGCTCAAATGTTCACCCGGTACAACATGGAAAAGAATTTCGACGCTGTGATCGAGTATGATTACTTGAGACAGTATCTGTACGCTACTCATCACATTGGCGTTGCCCAGACTAATTAACCTTGTTAGATTTTCAAATCGCTTACCGGAAAATTTATTCGCTACTGATTCTTTTATCAGAGCGTTCCGCACCCGTATCGAAACAAAAATCTTAGACCTCACCCGATTCCGCAAGTTCTGCTGTTACCGGCGCGATACTGCACAGGTTGATCCGCCGTTCCGTGGATACCCTTGGATGCGATCTTCCATCCTACTTTTTGCACTGTGGAGCAATATGGCCGTCTTCTCCGCACTTGAAACAAGTAACCGGCTTTTGCGTTGGTCCGCGTTTGCCTCCGCTCGTACCAGGCTTGGGTCCTAGCACCAGTGTCGCTCCTTGGCGTCGATGACAGTCCGTAGCCTTATGTCCTTCCTTGCCATATGAAAAACATGTGACGCCACTCCTCGTCTTCTTGATTTCCGTTGCCTTTGGATCTTTTCCGTCGGCGGTAGCTGACCGTTTACGGAAATCGAAGGCCATTAGCTCCTTCTCGTGGTTTTCCCCCGTTGATCCTCATCGTTGCACCGGCAGGGGTTTCGAAGGTGACATATTGGGCCAGGAACATTTTTTCGCCTTGTATCTGTCGCTCCGCGAGGCAAACATCTACAGTTCCGCACCAAGCTTTCGCACTGTGGTCTGCATTGTCGGGGTCGAACTCTGGCAAAAATATCCGGGCCTTTGTGGATACTGGTTGCTGCACTATTGGACCTTGCATCCGTCCCAATAACATCTCGAACGTGAGTTTCCAATTTGTCCCATCGTTCTCGGACGAGTTCCGTTCGAATCCCACTTCTGATGTCGGAGGCTGATCGTTAAGATTCTCCATCGGACCCGCTAGGGTTTGACCGGAGACGTTATTCACCAGATCACTCATTGTCTTCGCACGCGCGGACTTAAATAAACCGGGAAACAACGATCACCGTTAAACACCACAACCCTCGACCCGTAACGCAACGGCGAGACACGTCAACGAGCCCACGAGGCTGGCAGAATCTCCTGACACGATCTCACGTCTGACTCTTTCGCTTCTACTCGCGACGACTAGCTGTCCACCAAACTCAAACGCTCTTCACTGTAGCGCAGCCAAAAACGTTCTGCCCAGCAGTGATGCCAGAATCGGGGACGCGAGGACGCTTCCCCTCCAGCACAGGTTCCCCCTCTCTGACGGACCGTCCTCGCCGTACGAACGTACTTCTACTCTGCCCGTGTGAGTGCCTGCTCGATTGCACGCGCGCTACACAACAAGCGTACCTCTACCATGTTCGTGTGACTACCTGCTCGACTGATCGACACCGACGCGTTCCTTCGATTTTCACGTTGCCGAAGTTTCGGAAGCATGAGGCGGAAAGTCGGAATCTGGAGACGGCGCGCATTTGAATCTCGGGCATAGCACGCGGCGCGACGCACATTTTGCTATAACTTTTGATCTAAAAGAGATATCGAAAAGAAATTGGGCGTAATTTTTTTTGAAAAATCGCTTTTAACGATGTAAACAGAAATATATTTTGTATTTTTTAACTTCCCGATTTTATAGGGAAGTTATTGTAATGACCCCGAAAATCGAAAATCGATTTTTTAGCAGATCTTCACGTTTCATGGTTATTGCAGTCATTTTAGACTATTTTCAGCAAAATGTTCGTATGTGTGTGTGTGTGTGTGTGCGTATGTCTGTTTCTATGGTATCAAATTTTTCGTTAACGTTTTCTGAAAAAGTAACAACGCGATCAGGATGATGAATGATGCAATCGATGTGCCCCGTCGTAACTTAGAGCTGATTAGATTTTGGTCCATATTGGTCAAGTAGTTTTTTAGATTTTTAGTTTTTTTCGAAAGGAGTTCATTCAACAATGCAATTTATACGAGAGAACGGAATGTTTCCACCGAAGAAACAAACTTAATTACACAAAAAAATTTTTTTCATTTTTTTTAAATTAAAAAAAATTTTTTTACTTAAAAAAAATTTTTTTTTGTACCTTACGCTAATGTTTCCGCTTACAATAATCGAAAATTATCCCAATGCAAGAGTGAGTTAATCATCTCTACTCCCAAGAATACATTTTCAAAGAATATCGATGAAAGTACAAAAAAAATTTATATTTCAATCTTTAAAAAAACAATCAGTTCAAAACGAATTATTAACTGAGATTAAATTGAAAATTAATATAAACTATATGATAATTATTAATAACATTGATGTTGAAAACGGATTGGTTAATGGAGCACATACACATGCGGAATATTAAAATTTATTATACTTTTCCAGAAAATACTAAAATTTCGTCTATATTGTGGTTAGATTTTCAATTGGCCAGAGTAGGAGTGAAAGTAAGAACTCGTAATCGTGATTATATGAAAAATGCAAATATTCATCAAAATTTAACACCAATACGAAAAATCTCGAATCATGTAAATCTGTCGAGTGAGGAAAAATATCAAATCACACGTAGTCAATTTCCAGTGGTTCCTGCTGAAGCGATTACGATTCATAAAAGTCAGGGACAAACATACGAGAAAGTATGTTTGAATTTTAAAACATCAGAAAAACGAACTTTACAGATGTTGTATGTAGTACTGAGCAGAGTTTCAAAATTGAGCGCGGTTTATATATTTTGGGACAATTTAAATTAACAGTATCGAAGAAAACCAAGGTCAATACTGCTAACCCGGATAATGAGGAGTTGTATCGTTCGCGAAAAACTATAATAATTAAGACAATTCATTTTGCAACATTAGTATGCTATAACAAGGAACCAAGCGAGCAACGTGCATACGATGTTGGTTTAATGCGACGCCATATAGCAAACATTTTGATAAGTAGAAAACTATTGAATTTCCCTGAAAACGTATAATCTTCTTAAAAATTACACTTAATAATGATAATAATATACTGCAACTAACGAATCGGGAAGTTCTTTGTGTGGCTCGTGGAGAGTCACACACCAAATAAAAAAAAACATTAATAGCTATAGGTACTACTAGCCATGCGTACCACTAACCCTTTCGCAAGAGCAGTCCTATCCGCGAGCTCGCGAAGCGAGCGAGCAAAAACAACCCTACTCGCGAGCGAGCGAAGCGAGCGAGCAACAATAACCCTCTAGTTAAATAATGTTTTCGTTTATTCTTAAGGTATAGCCGGAAAAGATGGTCAGAAGTATCCAACCTGTTTTTAGTCACGTCATGTTCAACAGAAAATTATGAAAAAATTCGTAAATATTCTACCGAATAGCATACACTACTGAGATTTTTTTCAAAATTTTTGGTTGCAAAATCGATTTTTAAACAAATCGGAAAACATAAAATTGCCGATTTTATGTATATACATATATCAAAGTCTTCAGTTGACCACATTTATATTATTACGTTAGTTGTGTCTCATCCTGATTATTAATGTGTATTTTTTCAGACTTTTCGGATTATGGAAACATGTTTTAAAAAATTGAAAACCTCCAAAAATTCCAAGAAAATGCATGTTTTGTATTGAAGTGTTAGAGACTCCAGTTTTATAAAAATTCAGTACTTGGATATTATTGAAGCAACCGTTCTTAATTCTTTTATAATTTTTTAGAGATTGGGTAGTCGTTAACAAAACAAGTACATACATACGGCTGGGAATCTTCTGGCCCCGAATTGAATCCCGCATCTATAATCGTTTTGTTCGGTAAATACTTATTGCTTCGAGTTTTAATGAAAAGTTTAACCAAAAACATTTTTTAATTGTCTACATTTATTTTCAACTTAAAGAATTGATGCAGTTCGCGCTGTCGACTTTCGCTGTCCACTTTCTGTAATTGAAAAAAAAGAAACACAATTTAAGTTATGATTGCGAAGTGCAGAATGGTTTCGAGGTATTCGAAAATACCGCTACAGGTGGTCCCCTGTGTATCTATATCTTCGAGTAAGTTCATAAATTACTTTGTATCTACTATTCGTGATCCGAAATTTGTAACTAGGTTACAATTAAATTTCTCATAACTGTGCGTCTAGGAGAAAAATTAAGGGCAGATTCGGAATCAGCGCAAAAAACTCTACATATAAGAATCATCCAACAGTAATTGTTGAACAAATTTGGTGTTGGAGACTGTAAATCAAATGGGAAACTTTCTTCCAGCAGATCTATTAATGGGTCTATTAACTTTTTTCCGTGTAACATTTTGTTTATTTTCTCGTTTCTTTGTTATAATAAATGGAAGCTTATGTTAATTTGTTGTTCTGCAGTCTTTAATAAGCCCCTTTTAATTTCCCAGCAGTTTTAACTCCATAAAGTAATAGTTTTCTGTAAAATCCGTATCAATGCCTCCGGATCGGGAACTTTCTGTCAGGGGTTGTATTAATTCGAGTAACTGTAACTTTTATAATGTTGGCCAATACGATTTGGACTTTTCGTGAGCAGTTGGAGAAATTAGTTTACTGCATGATGTGAAAAGATATTTTTCCAGAAATTGCAGTTGGCCGGAATTGTAAACTAAAAGTTGCATTTCACAACTTTTTTATGTGGGCCTATATTGAAAATTTAAAAGATAGTTATAATAATTAACCCTTTGCAGCTGTTTTAACTTCGGAGCTGTTTTAACTCGAAAATGAAACATCTCGTTCTAGGTAGAATAATTTCGTTCTACAGGGTGTCTCAAAATTAGGTCCGGAGCCGAAAATGGGAGGTTCCTGAGGTCATTTCAAGCGACATTTTCCTTTGAAAGAATGTCGTCCGCGGCTTCGTTAACGAGTTATTAACGAAAAACACGGACCAATCAGAGCCCGAGCTAGACGCGTGCAGCCCGGCGCGCCGGCAGCCGAGTGTCGGTGGCACGCCGCGATATCGCAACGAACAAAAGTTTCTCGATGATGTGAA
Organism: Lasioglossum baleicum; assembly: GCF_051020765.1. Taxonomy (NCBI): domain Eukaryota; kingdom Metazoa; phylum Arthropoda; class Insecta; order Hymenoptera; family Halictidae; genus Lasioglossum; species Lasioglossum baleicum. The sequence goes on along the minus strand of NC_134947.1, from coordinate 9,443,851 downwards.
TCCTCGCCAATTTCGATAAGCTTTGGATATGTTGTCAATATCATGATTGTGAACAACATTTCCCTTTACAGTTTCTGTCGATCGGCTTTAGTTTACGATATTATTGTAAAAATTTGTAATTGTAAATCGATCGATGTACTATCTCTTCGCCAATCGCGATAAGCTTTGGATATGTTGTCAAGACCAAGATTCTGAACAACATTTCCCTTTACGGTTTTTGTCGGTCGGCTTTAGTTTACGATATTATTGTGAAAGTTTGTAATTGTAAATCGATCGATGTACATACATACTATCTCCTCGCCGATTTCGATGAGCTTTATTTCAAAGGAAAAAGATATTTAAAACATCGAATTTATAACATATTTCAAAGTTATCGAAATCGGTGAGGACCCACATCATCGGCAACTTTACCCGAAGGATAGAAGAAGCACAAACTTATTGAATTAAAAACTCACTTAATCAGCCGTAAATCCATTTGACTACCACATACAACCACCACACTTTCACATAATTGTTGAACTCGTAGCACACTTTTATAACTCGTATCGATATCGAACGAAATTACTTACTCCGACGCGGAAAGAGATCGATGCTCTTCGCGATGCCGCGCGAAACTGCGAGCGAAAATCATATGATTCTCGAAAACACCGATTCTTGACGAACGAACGATGCCATGGACGAGATATCTCGTGTATCCTTATTACTGATATGTATGTATAACGTTCTATGATCCATCCACAGCATCGTTTCTTCGACATCGCGGAAACGAGATATCTCGTCGATTGTAGTTCCTGTGCGGCTGTGAAAAGGACTGATTAAAAATTTTATAAAAAAAAATTAAACCGACTTCGAAAAAATTAGAAAGTATGAAATAATTTCCATTTAAAATTTATGTGAATACACACGAACTTAAATACAATACAATCTTTTCTAAGGCGGCGCAAAATTGAAAATTTTCAACACTGGAAATTACGAAAATCCTTAAGGGAGTCGTCTAGTACGGAACGCGTGACTTTGGGTGAGTGCACACACCGCTAGACCACGTATACGTACGCGAGGACTGCAAGGGTCCGGGATTAGACTTCTGATTTCTCAATAATGCAAAGACGGGGTTTTTAGTAGTCAAAATCGCTAGACGAAAGATCAATCTAGGATGCGATCATTCTCAAAAGTCCTATTTTTACGATTACGAGCAATGGTTTTGCAATATTCGGCTGCACGTTGTCCGTCGAAGAGGCTAGAACGCCGTACAGTGGGACCTTTCGTCCAAGTCGGAGACAAAATCAAAGATCTTTCGATAGAAATGAGGTAGAGCGATGAAATTTTTTAAAAATTAAAGCTGAAACTGTGCAGAACACTGGAAAAATAGGGAGATTATGGTACGAACGTTTTTTAACCTTGAGAAAATTCATTAAACATGTAGAATTTAAAGAAATCTATTTTGCAGTATCCTGAGGTCGTAGAAAAATTCTGAGACCAGATTTGAAATGAGTGTGAAAAAATCTACGGGAAATGAAGTAGAGCATGTTCAGAAAAAATTTTTTCCGCGCATGGTATTGGAAAAACCACAATTTTCTCGAAATTGTGCAAGTTTAACGAATTTTCTCAACGTTAAAAAACGTTCTTACCATAATCTCCCTATTTTTCCCATATTCTGCAAAGTTTCAGCTTTAATTTTTAAAAAATTTCATCGCTCTACCTCATTTCTACCGAAAGTTCTTTGATTTTGTCTCCGATTTGGACGAAAGGTCTCACTGTGCGGCGTTCTAGCCTCTTCGACGGACAACATGCAGCCGAATATTGCAAAACCATTGCTCGTAATCGTAAAAATAGGACTTTTGTGAATGATCGCATCCTAGATTGAGCTTTCGTCTAGCGATTTTGACTACTAAAAACCCCGTCTTTGCATTATTGAGAAATCAGAAGTCTAATCCCGGACCCTTGCAGTCCTCGCGTACGTATACGTGGTCTAGCGGTGTGTGCACTCACCCAAAGTCACGCGTTCCGTACTAGACGACTCCCTTAAGGATTTTCGTAATTTCCAGTGTCGAAAATTTTCAATTTTGCGCCGCCTTAGAAAAGATTGTATTGTATTTAAGTTCGTGTGTATTCACATAAATTTTAAATGGAAATTATTTCATACTTTCTAATTTTTTCGAAGTCGGTTTAATTTTTTTTCATAAAATTTTTAATCAGTCCTTTTCACAGCCGCACAGGAACTACAATCGACGAGATATCTCGTTTCCGCGATGTCGAAGAAACGATGCTGTGGATGGATCATAGAACGTTATACATACATATCAGTAATAAGGATACACGAGATATCTCGTCCATGGCATCGTTCGTTCGTCAAGAATCGGTGTTTTCGAGAATCATATGATTCTCGAAAAATCAATATCTCCTTGGGAACGATTTCATTTGTTTTAAACGACGCCTTCATCGAATACATTGTACGCTGGGAGAGCACAGTTTCGCGCGGCATCGCGAAGAGCATCGATCTTTTTCCGCGTCGGAGTAAGTAATTTCGTTCGATATCGATACGAGTTATAAAAGTGTGCTACGAGTTCAACAATTATGTGAAAGTGTGGTGGTTGTATGTGGTAGTCAAATGGATTTACGGCTGAATAAGTGAGTTTTTAATTCAATAAGTTTGTGCTTCTTCTATCGTTCGGGTAAAGTTGCCGATGATGTGGGTCCTCACCGATTTCGATGACTTTGAAATATGTTATAAATTCGATGTTTTAAATATCTTTTTCCTTTTAAATAAAGCTCATCGAAATCGGCGAGGAGATAGTATGTATGTACATCGATCGATTTATAATTACAAATTTTCACAATAATATTGTAAACTAAAGCCGATCGACAGAAACTGTAAAGGGAAATGTTGTTCAGAATCATGGTATTGACAACATATCCAAAGATTATCGAAATTGGCGAGGATTCACATCATCGAGAAACTTTTGTTCGTTGCGACATCGCGGCGTGCCACCGACACTCGGCTGCCGGCGCGCCGGGCTGCACGCGTCTAGCTCGGGCTTTGATTGGTCCGTGATTTTCGTTAATAACTCGTTAACGAAGCCGCGGACGACATTTTTTCAAAGGAAAATGTCGCTTGAACTGATCTCAGGAACCTCCCATTTTCGGCTCCGGACCTAATTTTGAGACACCCTGCATACGGTTCTTTTCATTTGATGGATATGAAATTGATTGTAATACCTCATACAATAATTTGTTTGCGAATTTCGTGTTGGCTCGGGTAGCGCGGCGAGGTTAGGTATTCGTGTCGCGAGAGTTAACGGCAAACGAGGCGGACGATATTTGGGTGACACTATTGGTGTCAAATCACGAATCCTTCGTATTGTGAAGGATATCGTTGTCGCGGTGCGAATCCGGTCGGAGGGCGGGGGCCGCGTGGCCGCCTTATGGCGGTTGTACGACGCCAGTTTGAACGCGAAGTCGCGGATTCGTGATACAATCGCTGCCGCAGTTAATTCTAGTTAACCTGCACTCGTTCCGCGGTGTGAAGCCGTCGCGTGTTCGATTCGCGTTCGTGAATTCTGTTCGATAAACGCAAGTCCGAGAAAAATCGCGAATCCCATCTGAATTCGGTCGGAAAGCGGCCTTCGAGGCCCTCAGTGTCGCAAAGTTCTCATCGCTGCCGAATTCTTCGCGGATCAATAAATTACGAGAGAAACTGCGCGTGCGATTTCCATCTGTCGTGATATTACGCGCTGGCTACTTTTGTAATCGCTGTCGAGCTCGTCGGCAGCTCATCAACCTCGTTCAATAAACGAATTGTTAGCCGAAACTTTGTTCATTCCTTATGCGAAACCTTCCCGCCGCGCGCCGTGGGGAATGCCTCGTCTTCTCCCGGCGTAGAACCCTGTACTTTTCTTTAGCTATTCGGGATTCGTGTCCGCGTCGTAGGCTCGCGAGTTGAACGTAATCTTGGATTCGAAGAACAAGATTATTTCGCGTGACACTTCCGAGTGTCTGGCGCCCGAAGATTCGTGTTAATTGCGGAAAATCTCGGGAGTCTGCGGACGTGTTTTGTCCCGGGAGGACCACGTATCGTACGGCCGAGCGTGGCCCGGCCTTCGGCTTATAAAATCCCGGTGTCGCAAACATTCGTAATACATAACATCTTTTCGAAAGATTAGAAAAGCGACGTGACAGCCTATATTGAAAATTTAAAAGATAGTTTAAAAGATAATAAAATAATTAACCCTTTGCAGCTGTTTTAACTTCGGAGCTGTTTTAACTCGAAAATGAAACATATCTCGTTCTAGGTAGAATAATATTTCGTTCTATGTATACGATTCTTTTCATTTTTGATGGATATGAAATTGATATACACTCCTGGACAAAAAGATAGCACATCGTCTATTTTTCCTCATTTGAAGAAAATGAATATTTTAATATGTACTGAATATCATCCACAATATTCACTTGAATAGAATTTTCGAAATGAAAACGTAAATATTGGGGCACACAAGCGGGACAAAATGATACATGGCACAAATAACAGCTTTACATTTGTCGTTTGTGCAGGATTTACTGAAGAGCAAACATTCATTGCAAAACGTAATTGATTAAGTGGGTACTAGCTTCTCACTCTTTCGTGCTTATTTAATATTTAATAAAACAACATACTAAGAAGAATGTCAAGAATGGGTCGTGGAAAAAAAACTAATTGTATGTGAAGTACATACGATATTGAAATTAAAGGGAGCACAAGATTAAATTACAGAAATATCAAAAATTGTAAATAGATGCCGAAAAGTTATTAGGAGTTTTTTAAAAAATCCTGAAAATTACGGAAAAAAGAAGAGTTCTGGGCGTCCAATTCGAGGATGACTGCGAGACAAATCGCTGAAAGTGTTGGCGTAAACACTAACGGGAAGAATGCACGTTGTGTTTTACAAAAATGCAAGCACTTGGCGCGAAGAGAATTGCAGAAGAAACCTCGGTTAAAGAAGGAGCATAAAGCGTTTCGCTTACAATTTGCCGAAAAGCATATAAATATGAGGACAAAGCGGCCAAGACTCATATTTACTGACTAAAAAAGATTTAATTTGGATGGTCCAGACGACGTAGGCTATTACTATCATAATTTGAATGAAGAACAGCAATGAGCCGAGCTGCCTCGAAGATTAGGGCCGTTACGGGGAACGAGACGTGCGGCCGGTGAAAGGAGGCGGCCTGAAAAGTCTCATCCGTGCCGACCACTGAGTCGACAATTTCAGAATTTCCAAGAACAACAAGAAAAGAAATTCGAACCGTTTCACGATATCTAAATTGCATTCGCTGCTTTATACCAGGGTACGCGACGAAGTAATAAAACGTCAATAAAACTGGGCAATTACTTTGACCGTCGCGAGGGCCAATAAATCCTGGGTAGTTACCAAAACAACTCTGGATTTTCGAACTCTGTTTATTGCGCGCGCTGTGCTTCCCCACAATGAAACTCCTGCACGAAATTACCTGAACCTTTTCCCGGAATGTTCGTTTGACAAGCAAATTTTCACATAGTCATCCATTTCATTTCCACAGTACAGTACTAGGACCTCGACGAACCGGCTTGATCGAGAGACATTGAGACCCGAGGGAAACCACGTCTTACCCTGCCATAGTCCGGCCACTCTAAGCGACCGTGATTATCCTTACGAGCAACCGTCGCGTCGGTTCTTCCACGCCATAATTAATCCTCCGGCAACCCTCCCTCTTTTCCAAGTTTTCCCCGAAATTCTATACAATTGTTCTTGCAGCTTGCAGCTATTCCTTCTGACGCGATAACGGTAACGTTAGCGTATCTGCTTTATAATATTTGTCATTGTTGTAATATCCTGCAATTTCTACCATCTTTAACCCTTAGCACTCCAGTGGTGACTCGAAATCACCACTAAAAATTGCTGTCCCATTATTCAAAATATTGTTTACATTGTTAAACATGTTGGTAGCTAATCAATTACTAAACCTTTAATTATTATCGAAAGCCTGATCGGCGCTTACCACGGGCAACGAACTGCAAGTTATTCGGCAGCGAACTTCGATGTCCCTTGCTGGCAGCAGGCGCAAATACGTTAGATTTAGATTTTAGCAACCGTTCAAAGTTACGACTAATCTCGAAGAGTTCTAATGACGCAGTGATCTTTCACGCTGTGGCCCAGGCACGCGGAAGCGGAGCGTCCCCCACTTTCTTATTCTTCTTCTCTCGCGCAACATCTCGGCCTATCGCTAATTATGAATTTCGCATTAACGAATCCTACGCGACAGCGCACAGTGGTTCCAAATCCCCAAAAGCTGGCCAAAACCCCTAAACGTACTTCAATTCTACCAAAAATTGGTATCCCATGGTTTTCGGGTCCGCTGATTACGAATCTGAACTCAAAATTCGAAAAAACAAAATGGCGGATCCAATATGGCCAACGCATACGTTAAAAAATTGTTAGTTCTGTTCAAAAATTAGTATACTATGGTTTTCGGGTCCGCTGATTACAAATCTGAACTCAAAATTCGAAAAAACAAAATGGCGGATCCAATATGGCGAACGCATACGTTAAAAAATTAGTATACTATGGTTTTCGGGTCCGCTGAGTACAAATCTGGACTCAAAATTCGAAAAAACAAAATGGCGGATCCAATATGGCGAACGCATACGTTAAAAAATTGTTACTTCTGTTCAAAAATTGGCATTCCGAGGTGTATCGTACGTATTGCGACCACAAAGCACAAGAAGATGCTCGGAAACTCATTTGAGTTGCATACGATAATGCATCATCTGAAAAATTTGCCCGAATATCTGCTGTTTTTCTTCGCTTTGATCTTTCGCTGGAGGTTTCAAATTCTAAAGAAGGACGGCCAATGATGTTCGCATGATTGTCGCTGTCTGCAGGTATACGGAATGCAACAGATACATTAAGCCACGTAGCAAACCTTCTAAAAAAGGAATCTTCCGTTCTCTTTACACTTTGCCATTTTGTCTTAATTTTAGAAATTAAAATCCCTAATGCGGTCTTTCTTTCATGATTTACATCCATTAATTTCCCGTGCTGTTCGCATATCTGATTCTGAAGGTGTTCAGATATTATAGTAATATCACTATTCAAATAACACTTAATTATTTGAAAAATCTGTTTTCTCGTCAATCGGATTTCGTTATCACGAGACCCTGAAAGTAAATAATAGAAATCAATATTTGAAACATTTTATCTAAGAATTAATTAAAAAGTTAATTAATTACTTCTATAAATTAATTTACTTAGACCTGTCTGTCGCTTAAAGATCGCTTCCTCTCTAGCTCTCTTATTAAAACGTTTATATCTCGGTAACAAATTAACGCAAAATAATGTTATTATATTGTTTTGAAATTGTCTGAATGTCAGCTATAAGAATATATGAAAAGAATAACCCTTTTTTTTCAAAAATTGACCCGTGACCTTCGCAGGACGTTTCAAGGTCACTAATAAGTCAAACGCATACCATCGTCAAATGTGTTCCTTCAGACCGTAAAAATTTTATTTCAAACATTTTTTAGTATCATTCATACTTTCGGAGATATTTTGGTGAAAGCTAATAAAATGCTTACACTGAGTTAAATAAAATGGTGGTACGTGAGAAATGGCAGTACTCGGCAGTTAAGATTTTAGATTTTGCAAGATAATAGTATAATCTAAGACCCTATGTAAGTTATTTGCTGGAGGTGTGTGGAGGTTTTAACTTATGACTACATCTTTAAAATGTATGCGTCAAATTTTACGTTCCCCTTCCGTGTAACTGTTAACCGGTTAACATTAACAATTCAGCACTAAAAACGATTGAACTTACCTCCACAAACTGTATCCATTATGTAGTATAAAAATCAGTAGCTTCCAATATAACTTATATACTTTGCACTTATATTTCGTACGTACGCTCACGCGCGTGAAAAATGCCTGTCTAACGAAAGCGAAGTTTCGACTACGACTGCAACTCAGGTAAAAAAATGCAAGCATTTTCCCGTTTACCCCACTACGGAGTCACTATTAGAGTACCCATCCCAATGGGTAAAAACGTCCTAGCTCATAATTCATTTTTGGGGTTTTGGCCAGCTTTTGGGCGTTTGGAACCACTGTGCGGCGGTCCGCTTCCGGCATCTCGCGACGTATCCGGCAGCGATGTCTTCCCGTTGGCCGCTTCCCGATGAGACGATCGACATCGGCCAATCCGGTGGCGGTACTGGCTTCATCCCGGACGAGGCGACGACAGGGTAGAGTCGATGATCGCCTCTGTACCGCATGCCCTCGTCGGCGCCTCAAGGTTGACAGTCCTGGGCCTTGACGATCTCTCGGTGTCCTTGTTCGGGACCATGCCTTCTTCCATCCTCAAGGTGCTTGTCCTCGAGGATTCGTTGCTGTTGCGTTGAAAAGAAGAATTCCGGATCCCACCTGGGACCCGGATACGGTCCTGTAAACTTTCGTCGCGCAAATCGGCGCGACATTCAAAATATTAGAATTTGCCTTTTTGGGTCTCACTCGTGCCCAGGGAGAGCGCTCGCAGCGGCCCTTATCGCGATGCTTGACCAGAGGGTGGCCCGGTCTTTCGTTAGAGACGCTCGAGTGACGCAGGCAAACTGCCACGTCACAAGGACCACATAAAAAAGTTGGGAAATGCAACTTTTAGTATTTTCTCCACAATTCCGGCCAATTACAATTTCTGGAAAAATATCTTTTCACATCATGCAGCAAACTAATTTCTCCAACTTCCAGAAAAAGTCCAAATCGATACTATAGTCCAATATTACAAAAGTTACAGAGTAACTCGAATTAATACAACCTCTGGCAAAAACTTTCCGATCCGGAGGCATTGATACGGATTTTATAGAAAACATTCATGTTTCAGAAGTATAAAATATGACTTCATGGAGTTAAAACTGATGAGAAATTAAAAGGGGCTTATGAAAGAATGAAGAGAGAACACGAAAATAACATAAGCTTCCATTTATTATACCAAAGAAACGAGAAAATAAAAAAAAATGTTACAAGGGAAAAGGTTCCCGTATAATAAAACTGCTGCAAGAAAGTTTTCGATTCGATTTACAGTGTCCAACACCAAATATGTTCAACAATTACTGTTGGATCATTCTTATAGAGTTTTTTCGCTGATTTCTTGGGAAGCCAGAACAATTAGTTTACTACAGGGTGTGAAACATTTTTTGAAAACATAGCATTTGATCGGAATTGTAGAAAAAATACTAAAAGTTATATGTCGACCTATATTGAAAATTTACAATAAAAAGTACGCTCTGTAGGTCTGCATCAATTACTATATGCACTGTGAAAGTTTCATCGAAATCGAAAGTTTGATGCGGGAAAAAACGACGAGGCCTTGAAACATGTGAAAATTCTTAGATATATGCCGAAAATCGTGAAAATCTGCGATTTTTACCATCTTTAAACGTTTGTAGCTCATTGCAACGTCGACCGATTTTGACGAAATTTTCAGAATATGTTTAATTCACACAGATCGACAAAATGTACTTTTTTAATTTTTCAGTATGGGCCCACATAAAAACTTTGTAAAATGCAACTTTTAGTATTTTCTCTACAATTCCGAACAATTGCAATTTTTGAAGAAATTACTTTTTACACATCCTGCAGTGAACTAATTGCTCTAGCTTCCCAAGGAAGTTCAAATCATATATGTAGTCCAATATTAAAAATGTTGTGTCTGTTCTTAAAAGTTAGGGGAATGAATCGACAAAGCTCCGGCATTATGCGACTTCTACTTATTTTTTAATTGTTTAATTTTATTGTTCTTTTTCAGTTGCCAAAATTACTGTCACTTTAGGAAAAATCCCGAAACCGAAACGTTGACAGAACAGCGAAGATTGTGCATAAAGCTATATGGACGCTTAATGACAAAGGGAAAGGAAAACGATAGAACTGTACTAAGGTAAGGGAAGGGGGAAGAAAGATAGCGAGAGAGAGGTACATGTACAATTTCCAGAGAATTGAGAATTCCGAGTCTTTCAATATAAAGTATAAATATAAGGCACAAAGTATAATGTTCGACCATTTTAAAAGCTATTTTGTTTATGGGTCGTCGGAATGACGGTCGAGGGATTAGCACGGAAAGAAAGGAATTTGCCGCGACATTACGGGACGGGATTCAGGTAATCAACGACTCCTCCTGGCCCGAAATGAAGGTTATTTACCCGCCCTACTTGTGGCATAAAGTCCTTATATCCTGAAAACTATTTCAAACAAAAACGTCCGAACGCTTTCAGAGAAATGTACTTTTTACGAGAAATTAAATTATACATATATTGATAGGGATGCAATAACAATTAACAAGGTGAAAGCCGATGGAGGAAGTATTGACCTTTTGGCAGGCAGCGATGACAGCGATGATTTTGCATATAGGACAATGCATTTTATTATTCAAATCTGAAGGTATTTTTTTACTCTATTTAAATATGTATTATAATCTACTTAAACCTATTTGAAAAATAATACAGATTATTTACGTGTTCAAAAAATTATATTTGTTGAAACAATTTAATTTACCTAGAAACTTCTGTTTATAAAAGGATGTTTATACGAAAACTTTTATCTGAGCAAAAATATGCTTTGTTTAGACAATTTTTCTTGCAAGATTCTGTTAAAAAAGATGTTAACTAATAAAAAAATATTTGTTTCAAACTTGATTTGTTTCAAAACGATTGTTGCAAAATTTAACATATTTAAAAACTGCACTTGCTTAATAGATTGTATAGTTAGAAAAATTGAATTTATGAAATATTTGATTATGTAATACATTTAAATAACTAGAGGGTTATTGTTGCTCGCTCGCTTCGCTCGCTCGCGAGTAGGGTTGTTTTTGCTCGCTCGCTTCGCTCACTCGCGGGTAGGACTGCTCTTGCGAGAGGGTTAGTGGTACGCAGTAGAGTATACATATAAACAGAGCAGAGGCATTGGCGAATCAATGCAAAGAACTTGAAAAGAATATCGAGGACTTTGAACTAAAAATGTACGTATTTAGAGGACTTCGATCTGAATATGAACAAAACGTTCGTGTCCTGGAAATTCAAAAGAACATATCAATAAACGATATAAGATTCGCCTTAAAACAAGAGGAATACCGTAGGGAAGGTAGAAGATCGGAGGAAAAACCGTTAAAAGGTGAAGAGACAGTCAAGAAAGTGAGAGAAGGATCAGGAAAAGATATTCATTGTTTTAAATGCGGAACGAGAGGTCACATGGCTAAAGATTGCCATCGAAATCAACGATGTTTCAACTGCCAAGGGACTAATCACATTGCTGCGAATTGTCGGGAGCCGAGGCAGAACACATCAACAACAAGCAGAGGACGAGGAGGACGTTTCCAGAGGGGAACACCAGGGAGATATGCGAGACAATACAACAGAAGAGAGGACAGTTCAATGAGAGTGAGAGAAGATGCCGCCTTGAACGTGAGGGAAATTTCGTCAACAAGCAGCGTATATGATGAGTATGAGAGAGAAAGAAACAATATGAGTGAGTATGAGAGAAACAAAAATCATGTTTGGTTGTTGGACTCTGGTTCCACGAGTCACATGACTCATAATGAATTTATGTGCGAGAATATGGTTAATGAAAAAAGAAAAATTAGTCTTGCGGATAAAAATGGAAAAATGTTAACTTCCGAAGGTATTAGCGATGTATGCGTGAAACAAATAGGCGAAAACCGGCGGATTCGATTAAAAAATGTATTGTGCGTACCCGAATTAAATACTAATCTCCTTTCAGGCGCGAAAATCACAGACAATGGATATAATGTTACTTTTAATAAGCGCGGAGCAATAATATATAAAGAACGTGGCGAGGTGATCATGTCAGCGAATAGAATTGATAATGCGTACTATATTAGAACATTTTTAGCGAATGAGAGAGCTGCAACGACATCGGCTGGAGGAGATATCTGGCATAAACGAATGGGCCATGCGAATAGAGGAGTCATCGAACAAATGAAAAAGGAAAATCTGGTAACAGGGATGAACGAGGATAAGAAAACTAGATGCGAATCATGCATAGAAGGGAAGGCATGCAGAAAATCTCATCAAAGGTTGAAAGAAGTGAGGACAAATAGAAAAATGGAACTCTGGCACACTGATTTGGTAGGTCCGATTAAGCCGGCTACATGCGGCAATAAAAATTATATCTTGACCGTTATCGACGATTATTCTAGGTTAATTTTCGTTAGATTACTGAATAAAAAGGCTGAAGCAGCAGAAGAACTGAAGAAATTGATCATTAACATGGAGAACCAAACCGAGCTGAAACTGAAGAGAATTAGATCCGATAATGATGGCGAATTTGTAAGCAAGGATTTAAATGAATGGTTTGAAAGAAAAGGGATTATACATGAACTGAGCCCTCCTATGACTCCACAATGCAATGGAGTAGCCGAGAGATGCAATCGAACGATAATTGAGACTGTGAGAACAATGCTGGCAGATTCAAAATTAAAGTTGAATTTTTGGGGAGAAGCAGCGAATACTACAGCATATATACGAAACAGAGTTAAATCAAAAGTACATGGAAAAACTCCATATGAAGTATGGTATGAGAGAGTGCCTAATATACAGCACATGAGGAGATTCGGATGTGTGGCGTATACACTAAAAAAGGGAGGATCGAATAAAAAATTCGAGTCAAAAACCCAGAAAGGTATATTTGTTGGGTACAACGAGAATAAAACATATCGAATATACATACCTGGTACGAACAGGATAATATGTGACTGTGATGTGAGATTTGATGAAGAAAAAAATGGTTCAGAATTAATGAAGGAGATACACGAAAATAGAGATAATAGAGAATGTGAGACTGAGCTAACTGTAATCGGATTGGAATCAGATGACGAGAATGAACAGAATTATGCCGTTCCGGAAATACCAGATAGAGAAGAAAGCGAAACATATGAGATGGAAGAGGACGCACAGAGTGGAACAGAGGACAGCGACTATGGAGATGCAAGAGTGGAAATATTGAGCGATGATGATCAAGCAGATGTAATAAATCGAGAGGAAAACATGGAACAAGAACCATCGACCACAATGACAAGAGTGGGAAGACCTAAGAACGTGACAAAGGAAGCGATACAAGTGAGAGAACATTTAGAGAGACAAGAGAGAATGAGAGAAGATGAAGAGAGAAATGTGAGAAGATCAGAGAGAATTGAACAAAGGAGAGCTATGAAATGCTTTGATGAAAAGATACCGAGTACGGTAAAGGAAGCGGAACAATCATCAGAATGGATGCATTGGAAAAACGCGATGAATGATGAAATAACTTCATTAAAGAAACACAGAGTGTGGGATATAGTCAATCGACCTAGAGAAAAGAAGGTGATAAAATGTAAATGGATCTTCAGCCTGAAGAAGGATCCTATTACGATGGAAAAAAGATACAAGACACGACTGGTAGCCATGGGTTGCACACAAAGACCAGGTTATGATTATGGAGAGACATTTTCACCTACTGTACGAATGGAAACGGTGAGATTACTTTTTAGTCTGGGTGCTGAAAATATAAGGAAATTAAAAGTGTATGATGTAAAAACAGCTTTCCTACATGGATCACTGGATGAGGAAGTTTATATGGAAATGCCGGAGGGCATGCAAAAATCCATAGGACAAGTTGTGTAAACTAAAAAAGAGTATTTATGGCCTAAAACAGGCAAGTCGTTGTTGGAATGAATATCTAACTAACACCCTTTTGCACATCGGATTTAAACAATGTACGTTTGACCCCTGTCTATTTTTTATCAAACAAGGAAGGCATTTTTTGTATTGTGGAATACACGTGGATGATATGACAGTGGTGAGTAGTTCAGATTCATTCGAAGATAAATACATGAAAGAATTGTCCACACATATAGAGTTGAAAAATCTTGGAGAAGCTAATCATATTTTAGGAATGGATATCTACCAGGAAGAAGGAAAAATATCATTCAATCAGAAGAGTTACATTGAAAATTTATTGGAATTCTATGGGATGACTGACTGCAATGATGTAAGCGCTCCAATGGATACAAATCAAAAATTTGATGAATGTGAAGAGAGTCAACCATATGAGCAAAAGAGTTATCAAGAACTTCTTGGCAGACTGATGTATTTGAGTGTTGCAACAAGGCCTGATATAGCCTACAGTCTGAGTTGTCTGTCGCAATTTAGCAAAAATCCAAGAATTATGCATTTCAATGCATTGAAACGTATTCTGAGATACCTGAAGGGAACAAAAAATTATCAAATGGAATATGGAAGAAAAAATTTGATGAAAGGAATAAGATGCGAGACAGATGCATCGTGGGATAGTACAAGAGATGCAAAAGCGGTTGGTGGATTTCTCCTGTATAGAAATGGTGATCTTGTTCATTGGAGATGTAGGAAACAAGGGACAGTTGCGTTATCAACGACGGAGAGTGAATTAGATGCGATGTTGGAGGGAGTGAAAGAAGTGGTATGGATGAGTGATGTGTTAAGAGAAATTGGCGTATGCGACGATGTATACAAGGAACTAAAATGCGATCATTTGAACGCGGTTAAATTGGCGAATGGTGGTAATTTCAAAGCGAGAACAAAATTGATGAATCGAAAATATCATTTTATTAGAGAATGTGTGAGAGATTTTTCGTTAAAAGTGTTACATGTTCCAAAAGAAAAAATGTGGGCAGACTGTTTAACAAAAGCATTAAGCGGACCGTCGCTATCGAACATTATAAAAAGATTCTTGTATATCTAAAAATTGATAAATAAAACCTAGGGGGGAGTTTGTGGATTAGGTTTTAGGAGCGAGACGCGATGAGAATAAGACATTAGGTTATATATTGAAAGCATGCTGTGTGGATGTCATTCTATGTTCTATAATGTTTATGTTTTGAGTACGTTGCGAGCGAGAACCGGGAGAGCGGATGGTATGCCACGAAACGTGAGAGAGCAAACATCGATATATCGTGAGAGAGAACTAAGAGTGAGACGAAGTGAGAGTAAAGTGAGAGAGAGAGACCGTTGTGCGAAACACGTGTCGCGAGAGTTTGTAATAAAACATCTTACTGTAATCATTCAATTCAATATCTACTTATTAAACAGTTATACATTTCTTTGTCTAATCCGCGACTCGTTTATTGTGATCACCCACAATTTCGACAGTTCATTACTTAGTGTAGTGAGTGTAATATTATTTTTCTATATTGCAGCAGTACAAACGTAACTTTTACATAATGGAATTTACCTTTATTAACAATATGGAACAACCGCTACCTGATTATCGAATAGAATATGAAAGACTTCAGAGTTTTAAGAACTGGCGATACCATAATATTGTTCGTGCTACTGATCTTGCAGCAGCAGGATTCTATTGTATGAACTTCGATGATTGGGTGAAGTGTTTCGAGTGTGGAATACTACTGCATGATTGGAAAGAAGGTGAACATCCAATGATCGAACATATGAAACATTCGACTACATCATAGACATACAATAGAGATAGACTGCGCGGCCTGTACGAAGCGCTGAAGCCCATAATGGCGGCGTGCGAGAGAGAGAGCATTAGCCGGGGTCCATAGCGTTCTCTTTCTAATTGATGTGTCGGTGGGGAAAGATTCCCCTACTTGCTTGCTAGATAATGTAGATTTCTACATAGTATTGATTAATTTGTTAATATTTATTTGATTTTTGACATTTATTTGTTTTTTGGTTCCCTACCAACGAATTGTAAAATAATAACAGATTAGAATAAACATTCAAAGACACACGTTTATTTATTGTACGTAACCATATTTATTTTAAGAATGGTAAAAAAGTGCTGCATCTGCAAGCTCCAATATTCTCCTGACGTTACTTTTCATAAGTAAGTAAAATAAAAGACATAACTGTTTGTAGCTTTTACATTCGTAATAGGTTTTGTTTACAAAATTTGTTTAATTTGTTTTCTATTTGTTTAGTTTTATTTATCTGTTAATATTAATGTAAAACTGTTTCGTTTTAATGTTTAGAATTCCTAAAAACGAAGAGGTAAAATTAAAATGGTTTGCAGTTATAGGGCGAGAACTAAAAAAGTACAGTACAGTATGCAGTAATCATTTTAATGAAAGAGATTTTACTTATAAAGTTGTTGGAGATAATATAAAAAGATTTATATCGCCTAAAGCTGTTCCAATAATACATGGTCATTCTGACAGGTATTTCGAAGTATAGATCCATACTATAAATAGTGCTTATAATAGATTATATATTTTGATATTAAACCTGTTCAATACTTTTGTAGTGAAAGTGTTCAAAGCCAGACAAAGAAGCCTAATAACTCTGATAATAATAATGATGTATCCATACCTCAAGTAGATGAGTTACACTTTAGATCAAATGAGAATTCTAATGATATCACATTGGAAAACCAAGAAGATGTAACAATATTGAAAAAATCCTTATTAAAAAGGTAGAAAAATCTATGAATAAAAACATAAATAAGAAAATAATATAACATAATATTAATTAATATTATATTATATTATAATATTATATTATTTAACAAAAAAAAAAAAAACTTATGCATATCTTAATAAGTGATGACTGTTCTAAAAAATTAATTCTTATTTCAGAAAAAGTAGCGATACTCAATCATTAACATCAGTAAAGCGTGTTTGTAATCCGCGTTACGTAGGAGATTTAACAAGAGAAGACTTCACTTCTGATATTGCTTATAGAGCTGTCAATGATCACCTTAATGACTTTAAAAAAAAAAAAAAGTATTAAACCAAAAGGTAAGGCGACTAATTAAAAAAGTGAAAAGTTTAGAATCATTGTTGAATCATCTCAAGCAAAATGGATTAATAACAGCAGAAGGATCTATGGCATTAGAAGTGAGTGTTCAAAAACCTCACGAGTGTTCAAGAACCTCATTTCACCTTTATAATATATTACAATACTTCGCCGTTCTGTACATTTATTAATTTTTTTTTTGTTAAAATATATACAATAATTTTGTTGCATTTTAAATAAATTCACCTTTCTTCGCCTCCTCATCCATCTCTATCCAATCTTCTTAATCACACGCATTCGACATATTTTTTCAGTGTTGTTCATGTCCAGCTTTATCGGAGCTCATCATGAATATTTTAAGTAACAAGAAAACTAAAACATATCCTCCCGAATTAAAAGAATTTGCATGCACACTATTATTTTATTCTACATCAGCTTATCATTACGTACGGGAGAAGTTCATGAAATGTTTGCCTCATCCTCAAACGATTAGAAAATGGTTTTCGAAGATAGATCTTAATCCTGGTATAAGCAAACCAGTTATAGATAATTTAAAAAATCTGATTGACGAGAATGCAGCTAAGGGTGTCAAGTTACAATTTGGTATTCAAATGGATGAAATGTCTATTAAAAAAGGAATTGAGTGGGACGGAAAATTGTATCATGGACTGGTAGATTTAGGTTTAAATAACGAAGAATCAGATGAAGCGACGTACGCTTTAGTTATTATGCTTGTTTGTTTGAATGGTCACTTCAAAACCCCAATTTCTTATTATTTCATAAGAAGTTTAACAGCAGAAGCTAGAGCGAACATTTTAAATCAAGTGTTAATCACCTTGTACGAAAACGGTGTAACCAATATTTCGTCACTTACATTTGATGGTACTAATACAAATATAGCGATGAGTAAGCAGCTTGGCGCTAAAGTTCAAGATATTGAGGAATACTCGTATTTTGAACATCCTGTGAGCAAGGATCACATTGTCATTGTACCTGATGCTTGCCATATGATAAAATTAACTCGAAACACACTTTCCGAATTTAATTTGATTGATAAGGATGGCAAAATTATAAAATGGAGTTACTTAGAAAAACTCGTTCAGTACCAAGAGAATGAAAAGTTGCACCCAGGAACAAAGATCCGTCGTCGACATATACAGTTTCAAAAAGAGAAGATGAAGGTGAAACTCGCCGCTCAAACTTTCAGTACCGGAGTTGCAAACGGTTTACTGTTTATGAAAGTACATTATCCAAAAGAATTTGATGGCGTAGATGGTACATCGAGATATTGTCTAACACTAAATGATATTTTTGATTTTTTAAATGTAAGACGAAAGTTTGGAAAGAACAAAACACAAAACTGTATAACTGAACAAAATTATCAGGAAATGGAAGCAAGAGTTTCATGTTATATAGAATATATAAAAGGCTTAAAAATTATTAAAGGAAATATAACTATGCCTATTCTTGAAAGTCAACGTCGCGTTGGCTATTGGGGACTGATTGTAGCTATGAAAAGCGTATTAAAATTGGCTCGTCAACTTTTTGATAAAAAGTCTATGTCTTACCTATTAACATATAAACTATCACAGGACCATATTGAAACCTTTTTTTCTTGTATGAGAAAGATGGGTGGTTTTAATAACAACCCTACATGTAGGCAATTTAAATCGAATTACAGAAAGTTAGTAACGCATGTCAATTCAATTGTTCCTGACAGCGCGAATTGCATATTGCAGGATGGTACTACAATATTGAGATCACAGATTTCAAAAAATAATAATAATGATGATGAGGACGAAACTAGTTGTGAGTTACAAGTATTAAGTAACGTGCAATTTGATCACGATTACGTCGGATCAAGTGGATGGTCGTGGACTGAATACAGTCATGACATAGTTATTTACATTGCTGGCGGAATTGTTCGATCAATTAAAAAAAAATTAAAATGCGAAATGTGCCTGGAGCAAATAGAAAATGATGATTTATTATCATCTACACTGATTAAATTAAAGAACCGTGTACCTGCAACAAAAGAGGGAGAAGTAGATAATAGAAAACAAAGAAGGGGATTAACATCGCCAAGTAATGACGTAGTAACAATATGCAAAACAGCGGAAAAAGTAATAAGACTCACACCAAATTTACGTTCAAAAAATATTTTACAAAAATTAATCATCCAAGCAAAAATGTTGCTTTCAACAGTAAACATTTTCCCACGTATGGATATGTTTGTTGAACAGACGGTTGAAAGAAACCATAAATTAAATTTAATTAATCTCATTTTAAAAAAGTATTTTAATCTTCGGCTTCACCATGAAGCCACATGTGTACAGGATTCGGTACAGCGAATTCGAAGTTATTATAACAGAATTGTTGTTTTCAAAAATCAATAAAAAACAACTAAAAATAATCCTTGACTTATTTTATTATTTATATGTTGGTTGATAGCACTTTTTTACCATTTTTAAAATAAGTATGGTTTCACTTAATTACGTTAATTAGGCACGTGGCACGTGTTTTTTCCGTAAGCACAGAGCAGCACAGAGTGTGGAGGCAGGGCCGTTCCTACCCATGGATCCTACCAGGCGTGCAATGCGTGCCCGCACGCAGGCGGCCGATTTTAGGGGGCGGCCGACTGCGGTCGAAAATGGAACAACGCAACCGAAATAAAATAAAATTTTATATTAGGAATGCGATATATTATTAGATTATAAAATGCGTTAATACAACAAATTCATTGTATTCTGAATTTCTCATTATAAATTTGAATAAAGCACTTATGTATACTGGTTTAAATATTTTTTCTCATTGTCAAGGTGAGGGTGGGGGACGGCGAAAAATTGCTCAGCACGCAGGCGGCTGTACACCTAGAAACGGCCCTATGTGGAGGAAAGTTCTCCAATAAATAAACGTGTGTCTTTGAATGTTTATTCTAATCTGTTATTATTTTACAATTCGATGGTAGATAACCAAAAAACAAATAAATGTCAAAAACCAAATAAATATTAACAAATTAATCAATACTATGTAGAAATCTACATTATCTAGCAAGCGAGTAGGGGAATCTTCCCCCACCGACACATCATATAGAAAGAGAACGCTATGGACCCCGGCTAATGCTCTCTCTCTCACTCTTTGTACCGCGCGCCGCCATTGTGTGCTTCAACTCGCCCATAAGACGGCGCAGTCTATCTCTATATGTCTATGGACTACATGTAATTTTGTTAATGGAATTAGTTGTGGTAATATATCGATTATGGAACAACCGCTACAAGATTATCGAATAGAATATGAAAGACTTCAGAGTTTTAACAACTGGCGATACCATTATATTGTTCGTGCTACTGATCTTGCAGCAGCAGGATTATATTGTATGAACTTCGATGATTGGGTGAAGTGTTTCGAGTGTGGAATACTACTGCATAATTGGAAAGAAGGTGAACATCCAATGGTTAAACATATCAAACATTCGACTACATGTAAATTTGTTAATGGAATTAGTTGTGGTAATGTATCGATTAAATGAGATTTTGTTGTTGTTGTTGTTAAAAAATAAAAAACAACTTTTTTTGAGAGTAACATCTCTACTAACTCTTCTCACCTCAATCCTTATTAAATGAAAAAAGTACTAATTGTAAAAATAGCTACAAAGTAAGAGGATTGTGAAGTTATCTTCTCGGGTGCTATTGGTGGTTTTTTGAAAAAGTTAGGTTAGGGTTGATTTAACACAATAATAAATAGGTGGAAAGCCACAATCTTCTCGAATGCTATTGGTGGTTTTTGAAAAAAGTTAGGTTATGTGTGTTGATTTAACACAATAATAAATAGGTGGAAATTGATTGTTGAATCGGCGTCCACAATCCCTCCCCGCCCGAACCTCCCACATATCGTGGTATCGGCGCTTCATGTTTTGCCGATTCTAATATCAATCGTAGAACCGGCAGTCACTTTTCCCCCGTCCCTCACCCCCTCTTGTCCAAAGAACGTAGAACCGGCTGCCGGTTCTAAATCATAATCGTAGAAACGGCGCTAAATAGCAAGCCGGTTCTACCATAGAAATGGTAGAACCGGCTTATATGTACTCTACCAGAGTTGGGCAGTATTTAAATAAAAAGTAACTAAATCCGGATCCAACTAAAAGATAAGTAACTAATATTCGTGATCTTAAGGGGCTAGTCTACCCTCGATTTGTAACTAGAAAGGAACTAGAATCTTACTAGAAAAATGGCTCGAAACATGGGTTTGCGCGCTGTCGGTTTTCGTCCTTATTTGAGCAAAGTTTGGGCTGAGTGAGGGCTTATTCTAAAGAGGAAGGTTAAACACACTGCGCCCTGGTTACGAGGTCAACGAGATTATGTTTATAACTAATAATATGAGGGCCGAAAGTAGAGAAAAAGTCTAGGAAAATAACCAGCAGATTTCAATGCATTTTTCTGTCTCCAAAAGACTTTATGACTTATGAGATAACCAGAGCGCAGCGCGTTGAACCTTCCTCTTTAGAATGAGCCCTCACCCAGCCCAAACTTTGCTCAAATAAGGACAAAAACCGACAGCGCGCAGACCCACTTTTTCGATCGAAAATCTGGTAAGATTCTAGTTATTTGCTAGATATTTGCTATTTACTAGGATCTTACTAGATTTTGGGTCCGAAACCTGGGTCTGCGCGCTGTAGGTTTTTGTCCTTATTTGAGCAAAGTTTGGGCTGGGTGAGGGCTCATTCTAAAGAGGAAGGTTCAACGCGCTGCGCTCTGGTTATCTCATAAGTCATAAAGTCTTTTGGAGACAGAAAAATGCATTGAAATCTGCTGGTTATTTTCCTAGACTTTTTCTCTACTTTCGGCCCTCATATTATTAGTTATAAACATAATCTCGTTAACCTCGTAACCAGAGCGCAGTGTGTTTAACCTTCCTCTTTAGAATAAGCCCTCACTCAGCCCAAACTTTGCTCAAATAAGGACGAAAACCGACAGCGCGCAAACCCATGTTTCGAGCCATTTTTCTAGTAAGATTCTAGTTCCTTTCTAGTTACAAATCGAGGGTAGACTACCCCCTTAAGGTTCGGATCCAAAAGGAACTTGATCCGAAATTTAATTAGTTATTTTTGTATCCGAAGCAGAAGGATCCGAAGCTACGAATCCATTTGTAACTAGTTAATGTAACTAATTCAAATTTCCTTTCGGATCCTTCAAGTTCCTTTTGACCAGCTCGAGGCTTGAATGAACACGTTCCGAGGCCCGAGGGTCGGGCCCCGAGACCTGAGCCCAGAACACAATAGCAGTTCAATAAACACGGCCGGGGAATCGCCCGGCCGTGTTTATTGCACCACTCGGCCTATACCGCCGAGGCACCGATGATGGGCAGAAAAATTGAATTAGTTACTTTTTCCAAGATACCTTTTCAACTAAAAGCAGCAAGCAGTGACCGAATTCTATCGAATATAGGCTTTTCTTAATCGGAAGAACGCCACGAATTGGCTCGTGTGACTTTCGTGAGGGCAGCACGGAAAATAAATCAGTTCAGCATTCGCTCCTTTGCGGTAGCAGGCCGAGCTACCTGCCTGGCCGGGGATCGCCCGGCCGTGTTTATTGCACCACTCGGCCTATGCCGCCGAGGCACCGATGATGGGCAGAAAAATTGAATTAGTTACTTTTTCCAAGATACCTTTTCAACTAAAAGCAGCAAGCAGTGACCGAATTCTATCGAATTTACACTTTTCTTAATCGGAAGAACGCCACGAATTGGCTCGTGTGACTTTCGCGAGGGCAGCACGGAAAATAAATAAGTTCAGCATTCGCTCCTTTGCGGTAGCAGGCCGAGCTACCTGCCTGGATCGCCGAGTGGTGCTATAAACACGGCCGGGCAATCCCCCGGCTAGGCAGGTAGCTCGGCATGAAACCCCTGACAAGTGAAACCTGAACTTATTTATTTTCCGTGCTGCCCTCACGAAAGTCACACTAGCCGTTTCGTGGCGTTCTGCCGATTAAGAAAAGTCTAAATTCGATAGAATTCGGTCACTGCTTGCTGCTTTTAGTTGAAATGATATCTTGGAAAAAGTAACTAATTCAATTTTTCTGCCCATCATCGGTGCCTCGGCGGCATAGGCCGAGTGGTGCAATAAACACGGCCGGGCGATTCCCCGGCCGTGTTTATTGAACTGCTATTGTGTTCTGGGCTCAGGTCTCGGGGCCCGACCCTCGGGCCTCGGAACGTGTTCATTCAAGCCTCGAGCTGGTCAAAAGGAACTTGAAGGATCCGAAAGGAACTTTGAATTAGTTACATTAACTAGTTACAAATGGATCCGTAGCTTCGGATCCTTCTGCTTCGGATACAAAAATAACTAATTAAACTTCGGATCAAGTTCCTTTTGGATCCGAACCTTAAAATTAATTAATTAAAATTTTCTATCTTTTATTCGTGATCCGATATTTGTAACTAATTACATATTTTGCCCAACTCTGTACTCTACTGTACGCATGGCTAGTAGGGCCTGCAGCTATTAATGTTTTTTATTTGGTGTGTGACTCTCCAAGAGCCACACAAAGAACTTCCCGATTCGTTAGTTGCAGTATATTATTATCATTATTTTTAGTACGTTTTAAGAAGATTATACGTTTTCAGGGAAATTCAATAGTTTTCTACTTATCAAAATGTTTGCTATATGGCGTCGCATTAAACGAACATCGTAGGCTCGTTGCTCGCTTGGTTCCTTGTTATAGCATACTAATGTTGCAAAATAAATTGTCTTAATTAGTTTTACGCAAACGATACAACTTCTCATTATCCGGGTTTGCAGTATTGATCTTGGTTTTCTTCGATACTGTTAATTTAAATTGTCCCAAAATATATAAACCGCTCAATTTTGAAACTCTGCTCAGTGCTACATACAACATTTGTAAAGTTCGTTTTTCTGATGTTTTAAAATTCAAACATACTTTTCTCGTATGTTTGTCCCTGACTTTTATGAATCGTAATCGCTTCAGCTGGAACCACTGGAAATTGACTACATGTGATTTGATATTTTTCCTCACTCGACATATTTACATGATTCGAGATTTTTGTTATTGGTGTTAAATTTTGATGAATATTTGCATTTTTCATATAATCACGATAACGAGTTCTTACTTTCACTCCTACTCTGGCCAATTGAAAATCTAACCACAATATAGACGAAATTTTAGTATTTTCTTGAAAAGTAATAAATTTTAATATTCCGCATGTGTATGCTTCAGAAAACGTTAACGAAAAATTTGATACCATAGAAACAGACATACGCGCGCGCGCACGCACGCACGCGCACGCACACACACACACACACACACACACACACACACACACACGAACATTTTGCTGAAAATAGTCTAAAATGACTGCAATGACCATGAAACGTGAAGATCCGTTAAAAAATCGATTTTCGATTTTCGGGGTCATTACAATAACTTCCCTATAAAATCGGGAAGTTAAAAAACATATTTGATTGAATTGTAAATGATTAATTAAACTTACATTAGCGGATCTTGATCATTTCCATCGTTGACTCAGCTTCTCCCGACTCCCGACTCGCGTTTCAGCTACTCGGTCCACCGAAACGCGAGTTCGGAGAAGCGTGGAAAAATTGGCGACGATGGTCTGTATCTAATTCAAAGATCCATTCGGATCCTTCAAGATCCTTTTGACCAGCTCGAGGCTGAATGAACACGTTCCGAGGCCCGAGGGTCGGGCCCCCTAGACCCGAGCCCAGAACGCAATAGCAGTACCACTCGACCAAGGCGCCCGAGGCACCGATGATGGGCAAAAATATTGAATATCTTTTTCCAAGATATCTTCACGAGAAAAAGCAGTAAGCACTGCCCGAATTCTATCAAGTTTAGACATTTCTTAATCGGAAGAACGCCACAAACTGGCTCGTGGCACTTTCGTGAGGGCATCACGGAAAGATAAACGAGTTCAGGATTCACTTGTCAGGGGTTTCATCATTAGTCCCCGGGACCAAGGACTAATAGCGCTATCCCTACCGTAAACCTTCGCCCATAGCAGGCTGCTGCACTACTATATTTCGGCGGGCTGCTATATATGTATAATTGGTTTTGGAGAGGAAAATGTGGAAGGGAGTAGGAATGGTATGCCGTGGAAGAGAAGGTCTAAGTGTTGTTTGGTCCTAGTGACTCAGACGTTTTGGCTGACGTGTCTACGGCTTAGTAATCGTGATGCGTTGGCGTGTACATAAATTATCGAATATAAAAGACTACGATCACTGAAAAGTAAGATGAGCTAGCAGAATGATAATAGTGTAATGAACAAAGAATGATAGTAAACCTTAATAATATATTTTTTTCTTAGGAATGAGACATTGCAAGATGTTATCTAAGGGAATACGTTATATTCAGATTATAACAATTCTATAGTTTTTTTTAGTAAAAGTAGGTAATACTTTCATTATTTAAATTCTCCAAGTACTGAAACGTTATAAATGAAATATTCTGTATCCTGAAGATTCTTCCTCCAACATTGTGGATGTTTTTGGGGATCGGGAAGAAGTATAATTAATTACTGAATTACTATGAATATATATTTAGTTAATCATTTATTTTCACATTGTTTTAATACAGCAAGAACATTCTTTATTTTATGGTTTCGTCGCTGTTCCGAATACCGTTAGCGACCAACAGGCTGACGACAAAGGGTTTTTATGATGTCCTTGCAGATAGGTTTGGGGTCCTGAAAATAGCATAATTCCATCAAGATCGAAGCTCAAAAATTATTGTATTT
Organism: Lasioglossum baleicum; assembly: GCF_051020765.1. Lineage (NCBI taxonomy): Eukaryota > Metazoa > Arthropoda > Insecta > Hymenoptera > Halictidae > Lasioglossum > Lasioglossum baleicum. The sequence continues at coordinate 9,418,302 of NC_134947.1, read as the reverse complement.
AACATAACAAATTTAAAAACACATTGCCGCCTCCGCTGTCGCGTACGAAACAAATGATATCAGTACAGAAACAGTTAAAACAACAATGAATCTCTCAGCTTTCATGGTGACGTGTTGATTGTTTACCTTTACAGAATGAATCCCGTACTTTTGTCAACTAGTACCAAAACATTCTTTACGCTGCTATTTATGCGAGTAAATCATGGCGTGGTCGCTCGCCGTGATATTATAGTTACAGCCAGCCTTGTCGATTTTAGTAATCCGAAAATCATTTATCCTATAGTCCTGACAAATCGCGGAACAACAGATAGGTGAGTGTTGTGCAGCTGGAATACTTTAAATGGGACTTTGAAATAGGATCATGAAAGTTCAAAAGAAAGTTGGAAACTGTGTCGAAGAATTGACTAATTTCGAAAGGTTAGACAAAGTGGCAGAACGATAAGAGCTCGATCAAAGTATGTAGAAAGTGGAGTTTAAAAGTTTTTGGTGATCCGGAAGGAGCAGAATCACATACAAGGTATAACCTAGAATTAATTATTGCCTACATATAGTATTTAGTCAATCCTTTATTTTCATTTTTTTAAACAAAAGCAGAGACGTCATTGTTAAATCGATGTTCCGAGCATTGTTAGCGACCAACAAGGGATCCCAGAAGTTTCGGGTTCAGAGCTTCAGGGTCCTGAAAAATAGCATAATTCGATCAAAATCAGAGCTCAAAATTATTGCAAAATAATAATAAAAGCATTACCGCGTCCGCAAGAGGGTCAGCGTCCGCTGTCGCGTACGAAACGTACGACAGCATTACAGAAACAGCGACAGCAACAATGAATCTCATAGCTTTCATAGTGACGCGTTGATTGCTTACCCTTGCAGAGTGGATCCCGTAATTATGTCGACTGGTGCAAAAGCATTCTTCGCACTGCAATTTATGCGAGTAAAATATGCGGGGAGTCGCTCGTCGTGATATCATAGTTATAGGCAGCCTTGACGATTTTAGTAGTGCCAAAAAGCATTTATCCTGTAGTCGTGACAAAACGCCGAAGGACAGATAGGGGAGTGTTGTGCAACTGGAATTACTATGCCGTTATATGCATGAGTACTCCGACTGCACATACGCCAGGTAGCGGCCTGCGTATTCGAACTATGTTGACACGAGAAAATTAATCGACTTTGAAATAGAATCATGAAGGTTCAAAAGAAAGTTCGAAATCGTGTCGAAGAATTGACTAATTTCGAAAAGTAAGACAAAGTGGAAGAATGATAATAGCTCGAAGTGATTTTATTCATGTTGCTGCAAGAATCAAATGTAAACCTTAATAATATATTTTTTTCTGAGGAATGAGACATTGCAAGATGTTATCTAGGGGAATACGTTATATTTATAATAATGATATAGTTTTGTAGTAAGAGTTGGTAATACTTTCAATATTTTCAACATTGTGGATGTTTTTAGGAATCGGAAAGAAGTATAATTAATTACGAAATTACTATACATACATATTTAGTTAATTATTTATTTTCAAATTGTGTTAATACAGCAAGAACATACATCTTTCTTTATTTTATGGTTTCGTCGTTGTTCCGAATACCGTTAGCGACCAACTAGGGATGCTATGACAGCCGGATCGATAGGTTCGGGTTCCTGAAGAATAGCATAATTCCATCAAGGTCGGAGCTCAAAAAATTATTGCAAAACAATTGAACAGTATCGAACGTAAAACACATTACATACCACCTCAGCCGTCGCGTACGAGACGAACGATACCAGTACAGAAACAGCTACAGCAACAATGAATCTTGCAGCTTCCATGGTGACGTGTTGATCGTTTACTTTTGCAGATTGGATCCCGTACTTTTGTCTACTTTCTAATGCAAAAACTTTCTAATGCTTTCTAATGCTTAAGCATTGGTGCCGGCCGGAGGCTGTGGCAAACTAACTAGACCCTTACTCGCATAAATAGCAGTGCAACGAATGTTTTTGCATTAGAAAGTAGACAAAAGTACGGGATCCAATCTGCAAAAGTAAACGATCAACACGTCACCATGGAAGCTGCAAGATTCATTGTTGCTGTAGCTGTTTCTGTACTGGTATCGTTCGTCTCGTACGCGACGGCTGAGGTGGTATGTAATGTGTTTTACGTTCGATACTGTTCAATTGTTTTGCAATAATTTTTTGAGCTCCGACCTTGATGGAATTATGCTATTCTTCAGGAACCCGAACCTATCGATCCGGCTGTCATAGCATCCCTAGTTGGTCGCTAACGGTATTCGGAACAACGACGAAACCATAAAATAAAGAAAGATGTATGTTCTTGCTGTATTAACACAATTTGAAAATAAATAATTAACTAAATATGTATGTATAGTAATTTCGTAATTAATTATACTTCTTTCCGATTCCTAAAAACATCCACAATGTTGAAAATATTGAAAGTATTACCAACTCTTACTACAAAACTATATCATTATTATAAATATAACGTATTCCCCTAGATAACATCTTGCAATGTCTCATTCCTCAGAAAAAAATATATTATTAAGGTTTACATTTGATTCTTGCAGCAACATGAATAAAATCACTTCGAGCTATTATCATTCTTCCACTTTGTCTTACTTTTCGAAATTAGTCAATTCTTCGACACGATTTCGAACTTTCTTTTGAACCTTCATGATTCTATTTCAAAGTCGATTAATTTTCTCGTGTCAACATAGTTCGAATACGCAGGCCGCTACCTGGCGTATGTGCAGTCGGAGTACTCATGCATATAACGGCATAGTAATTCCAGTTGCACAACACTCCCCTATCTGTCCTTCGGCGTTTTGTCACGACTACAGGATAAATGCTTTTTGGCACTACTAAAATCGTCAAGGCTGCCTATAACTATGATATCACGACGAGCGACTCCCCGCATATTTTACTCGCATAAATTGCAGTGCGAAGAATGCTTTTGCACCAGTCGACATAATTACGGGATCCACTCTGCAAGGGTAAGCAATCAACGCGTCACTATGAAAGCTATGAGATTCATTGTTGCTGTCGCTGTTTCTGTAATGCTGTCGTACGTTTCGTACGCGACAGCGGACGCTGACCCTCTTGCGGACGCGGTAATGCTTTTATTATTATTTTGCAATAATTTTGAGCTCTGATTTTGATCGAATTATGCTATTTTTCAGGACCCTGAAGCTCTGAACCCGAAACTTCTGGGATCCCTTGTTGGTCGCTAACAATGCTCGGAACATCGATTTAACAATGACGTCTCTGCTTTTGTTTAAAAAAATGAAAATAAAGGATTGACTAAATACTATATGTAGGCAATAATTAATTCTAGGTTATACCTTGTATGTGATTCTGCTCCTTCCGGATCACCAAAAACTTTTAAACTCCACTTTCTACATACTTTGATCGAGCTCTTATCGTTCTGCCACTTTGTCTAACCTTTCGAAATTAGTCAATTCTTCGACACAGTTTCCAACTTTCTTTTGAACTTTCATGATCCTATTTCAAAGTCCCATTTAAAGTATTCCAGCTGCACAACACTCACCTATCTGTTGTTCCGCGATTTGTCAGGACTATAGGATAAATGATTTTCGGATTACTAAAATCGACAAGGCTGGCTGTAACTATAATATCACGGCGAGCGACCACGCCATGATTTACTCGCATAAATAGCAGCGTAAAGAATGTTTTGGTACTAGTTGACAAAAGTACGGGATTCATTCTGTAAAGGTAAACAATCAACACGTCACCATGAAAGCTGAGAGATTCATTGTTGTTTTAACTGTTTCTGTACTGATATCATTTGTTTCGTACGCGACAGCGGAGGCGGCAGTGTGTTTTTAAATTTGTTATGTTAAATACAATAATTTTTGAGCTTCGATCTTGATGGAATTATGCTATTTTCAGGACCCCAAACCTATCTGCAAGGACATCATAAAAACCCTTTGTCGTCAGCCTGTTGGTCGCTAACGGTATTCGGAACAGCGACGAAACCATAAAATAAAGAATGTTCTTGCTGTATTAAAACAATGTGAAAATAAATGATTAACTAAATATATATTCATAGTAATTCAGTAATTAATTATACTTCTTCCCGATCCCCAAAAACATCCACAATGTTGGAGGAAGAATCTTCAGGATACAGAATATTTCATTTATAACGTTTCAGTACTTGGAGAATTTAAATAATGAAAGTATTACCTACTTTTACTAAAAAAAACTATAGAATTGTTATAATCTGAATATAACGTATTCCCTTAGATAACATCTTGCAATGTCTCATTCCTAAGAAAAAAATATATTATTAAGGTTTACTATCATTCTTTGTTCATTACACTATTATCATTCTGCTAGCTCATCTTACTTTTCAGTGATCGTAGTCTTTTATATTCGATAATTTATGTACACGCCAACGCATCACGATTACTAAGCCGTAGACACGTCAGCCAAAACGTCTGAGTCACTAGGACCAAACAACACTTAGACCTTCTCTTCCACGGCATACCATTCCTACTCCCTTCCACATTTTCCTCTCCAAAACCAATTATACATATATAGCAGCCCGCCGAAATATAGTAGTGCAGCAGCCTGCTATGGGCGAAGGTTTACGGTAGGGATAGCGCTATTAGTCCTTGGTCCCGGGGACTAATGATGAAACCCCTGACAAGTGAATCCTGAACTCGTTTATCTTTCCGTGATGCCCTCACGAAAGTGCCACGAGCCAGTTTGTGGCGTTCTTCCGATTAAGAAATGTCTAAACTTGATAGAATTCGGGCAGTGCTTACTGCTTTTTCTCGTGAAGATATCTTGGAAAAAGATATTCAATATTTTTGCCCATCATCGGTGCCTCGGGCGCCTTGGTCGAGTGGTACTGCTATTGCGTTCTGGGCTCGGGTCTAGGGGGCCCGACCCTCGGGCCTCGGAACGTGTTCATTCAGCCTCAAGCTGGTCAAAAGGATCTTGAAGGATCCGAATGGATCTTTGAATTAGATACAGACCATCGTCGCCAATTTTTCCACGCTTCTCCGAACTCGCGTTTCGGTGGACCGAGTAGCTGAAACGCGAGTCGGGAGTCGGGAGAAGCTGAGTCAACGATGGAAATGATCAAGATCCGCTAATGTAAGTTTAATTAATCATTTACAATTCAATCAAATATGTTTTTTAACTTCCCGATTTTATAGGGAAGTTATTGTAATGACCCCGAAAATCGAAAATCGATTTTTTAACGGATCTTCACGTTTCATGGTCATTGCAGTCATTTTAGACTATTTTCAGCAAAATGTTCGTATGTGTGTGTGTGTGTGTGTGTGTGTGTGTGTGTTTCTAGAAATTTTCTAGTTACAAATCGAGGGTATACTAGCCCCTTAAGGATAGGGCGCCCGGCGCCGGAGATCCCGAGCGCCCTATCCGTAAGCATTGGTGCTGGCCGGAGGCTGTGGCAAACTAACTAGACCCTAAATCGTGCGGAGTCTCGCTCGTCGTGATATCATAGTTACTGCCAGCCTTGTAGAATTTAGTAGTCCCAAAAAGCATTTATCCTATAGTCGTGACAAAACGCAGAAGGACAGATAGGGGAGTGTTGTGCAACTAGAATTATTATGCCGTTTATGTGCATGAGTATTCCGAGTGCATACGTCAGGTACGGCCTGCGTATTCGAATTATGTTGACTCGAGAACATTTTTCGATATTGAAATAGGATCATGAAGCTTCTAAAGAAAGTTTGAAATCGTGTTGAAGAATTGACTAATTTGGAAAAGTAAGACAAACTAGCAGAATGATAGTAGCTCGAAGTGTTTTTATTCATGTTGATGCAAGATTCAAATGTAAACCTTAATAATATATTTTTTTCTAAGGGATGTGACACTGCAAGATGTTATGGATGGGAATAGTGATCTGGGAATGGGAATAGTGATCCCCCCAGGATGTAATCTTGGGGGAGGGCGAGTTGATCCCAGTCCTAGGTTTTGCGTGATGACCTTTTTTTTTAGCTAAAATATCTATCAACGGTACCCAGGGCTATTCCGCGATTTTAATTTTGGAAGCTAAACATTTTTTCTTGGGGGGGGGGGACTTGGCCCCCTGGCTCGTTATTAGAATAATTGTAGTATAATTATGATACATTTTTTATATCAACATTTTTTATTTACACCTAGAAAGTCACTGTCTTGGAAGGAAATGGACATTCGAGAGAAGCAATGAAATTAGAGCATCATTGCAAAAAAAGATGAGTTTGCAATAACCTCAATATTTTAAGAAATTCTATTATAATTATAATTATGACTGTATTTTTTTATTATAGGAAGACAGATAATCAAATAAACTTGTGTATGCTAGTAAAATCAATTTATGTATATTATACAATTCATTTTATTATTTTTTTGACAACTAATAAATCTACAAATTGTTTCATAAACTAAACATACTCTCTACATTTTCGTATTCTCCAATCATTCCAAATAAATATCATCAATCGGTTCTCATATACCAATTTTTATTAATGCAATTATAACAGTAACAAAACGTTTCTATTTAAAATCCATACATATTTTGAACATAGTTTTTACATTTCTAATTTTTTGGAAGGTTAAAAAATGTAATTAAAAAAGTAATGAAAAATAAAAATCAAACTCGCTGCACGGGGACTCGAAGGCTAGCTCCAGATTGCGATTCATACGCTCGACGGCTCGACAGCCGAATTTCAGTTTCGTTTCCGTAAAGTAATACAACATGGCAAGTGCCCGTGAGGCTGGCAGTCTTTATGGGGCCGTCACGCCGTGCCGCACAGTGGTCGGAAGCAGGAAAAAACCCTAAATTATGAAAGTCGTTATTTCAAATATCGACCACTATTTCCTGATAGGCCATAAACCAATGTATCTTGCTATGAAAATGGATCTATGTTTTTCTCTTTAATAACGGAGAAAAATAGATCTAAAGTAGACCTCTCAGATTCTAGTTGGATTCTTACAGATTTCTAATCACACGTTCGACGTTATTCTTTCATTTTTGGAAACATTTATAACCATATATGCTATATATTATAAATGTATATAGTCTCAGCTTATGCCCGATGTTAATAATTTTCGAAAACTCACAACCAAAATAACAATATAAAGCCCGAAAGTAGGATACGTATAATTTCATATTACAGCTGCTTTCTGCAGCTCTACAAAAAAAGCTACACGTTCCTACATTCTCTCAGTGGCATCTTTTGAAAGAAGATACCATCACACAATGGTCCTGCAAAAATCAGCGCCACGTTTTTCCACGTTTAGCTGATATTAACGTTTAAGGGGGTAGTCTACCCTCGATTTGTAACTAGAAAATTACTAGAATCTTACTAGATTTTGGGTCGAAAATATGGGTTTCGTACTAAACGTTGTTTGACCTTATTAGAACAAATTGTGGGCTGTGTGAGGGCTCATTCGAAAGAGGAAGGTTAGACGCAGCGCGCTTTTCTCACGAGGTTAACGAGATTATGTTAATAATTAATAATATGAGGGCCCAAAGTAGAGAAAAAATCTAGGAAAAAATCCCGCAGATTTCAATGCATTTTCTGTCTCTAATAGACTTTTTTGACTTATGAGATGAGAAAAGCGCGCTGCGTTGAACCTTCCTCTTTCGAATGAGCCCTCACACAGCTCAAAATATGCTCGTATAAGGTCAAACAACGTTTAGTTCCGAACCCATTCTTTCTAGTAAGATTCTAGTTATTTGCTAGATATTTGCTATTTACTAGAATCTAACTAGATTTTGGGTCGAAAAAATGGGTTCGGAACTAAACGTTGTTTGACCTTATACGAGCATATTTTGAGCTGTGTGAGGGCTCATTCGAAAGAGGAAGGTTCAACGCAGCGCGCTTTTCTCATCTCATAAGTCAAAAAAGTCTATTAGAGACAGAAAATGCATTGAAATCTACGGGATTTTTTCCTAGATTTTTTCTCGACTTTGGGCCATCATATTATTAGTTATTAACATAATCTCGTTAACCTCGTGAGAAAAGCGCGCTGCGTCTATTCTTCCTCTTTCGAATGAGCTCTCACACAGCCCACAATTTGTTCTAATAAGGTCAAACAACGTTTAGTACGAAACCCATATTTTCGACCCAAAATCTAGTAAGATTCTAGTAATTTTCTAGTTACAAATCGAGGGTAGACTAGCCCCTTAAAGTTTGAGAGCGCATGAAGTTTCAGCAACGAAGCAGGATTCCTGAATAAGTGCGCGGCACTTCGCTAGACGTTTCGAAGGATTATGATCCCTGTACCGAATTGTTATTCTCATAGGAATAAATTCCAACAAAATGATCAATCGCCATTATATATTATTTGACGCGTATGTAAATACTTTGTAAATATGTAAATACTGTATGTATCCACTTTTTAATTCGAATTAATTTTTAGGATACAGTTACTAATTTTCGAAAGCAAAGTATGGGTATATAAAATAGATACAAAATTTAATTTGAAAACCACTCCGATTACAAAAAATGTAATCATCTAGTGTATTAGAGAAGAATCTGATGTTTTAATGTTCTAACAATAAACGAGTTGGTAATTATACAGAAAAGTACTGCCCACTCCGATTTTGATAAAATTTAAATATGTTATAGATATTGACATTTTGAACAACTTTTTCCTTTTCCAATATAGGGGGGTCGCTTTTAGTTTTCGAGATATTTGCAAAAAACTATCGCGAATACTCTATTGAATTTTTCGTATTCCTGCACGCATAATATGACAAGTTTGAAGATTGAGAAGCAATAAAAAAAGAATTATTCAAAAATATTGAGAATTGCTGAAGTTATGAAGTTTCTTCCATTTTCCCTATACGTTCCGACCACTGTGCGCCGTTCTGACGCCGTACTTGCTGGGGCCAAAGCGGCCCCAATACCACTTCGGTGTCGCGCCCAATGTTAGCGATAGTAACGTATTAGCAAGTACCGAATATTCTGTATACCCAATTTCTTCTACGGGTGCCGATCCTCAGTTGACCTTGACAACTTTTCGATGGTCACGCCAGAAACGAAAGAGCGGCCGCTAGTAGAATCTACGTAAAAACATTTTCGTCCAGTAGGGGAGCTGGGTACATTAAGGGGGTAGTCTACCCTCGATTTGTAACTAGAAAGGGACTAGAATCTTACTAGAAAAATGGCTCGAAACATGGGTTTGCGCGAATCGGTTGTTTGTCCTTATTTGAGCTAATTGTGGGCTGGGTGAGGGCTCATTCGAAAGAGGAAGGTTCATCACACACGAGTCATGATTTTAATGAGATTATGTTTATATCTAATAATATGAGTGTCCAAAGTAGAGTAAAAATCTAGGAAAAAAACCAGCAGATTTCAATGCATTTTTCTGTTTCCAAAAGACTTTTTGACTTATATTATGACCAGACCCGTGTGTGATGAACCATCCTCTCTAGAATGAGCCCTCACCCAGCCCAAAATCTGCTCAAATAAGGACAAACAACCGATTCGCGCAGACCCACTTTTTCGATCGAAAATCTAGTAAGATTCTAGTAAATAGCAAATATCTAGCAAATAACTAGAATCTTACTAGATTTTCGATCGAAAAAGTGGGTATGCGCGAATCGGTTGTTTGTCCTTATTTGAGCAGATTTTGGGCTGGCTGAGGGCTCATTCTAAAGAGGATGGTTCATCTAGTGATGGGCGCAATCGACTAAAAACTATCGATTTAGTCGATAGTAGCTGTTACTATTTTCAGTCGACTAGTTTTACTAAACTATCGACTGAATTTCGCAGTGGTGGGGGTTACTATTTTCAGTCGACTAGTTTTAGTAAAACGACTGAATTTCGCAGTGGTGGGGGTTACTATTTTCAGTCGACTAGTTTTAGTAGAACGACTGAATTTCGCAGTGGTGGGGGTTACTATTTTCAGTCGACTAGTTTTAGTGAAACGACTGAATTTCGCAGTGGTGGGGTTACTATTTTCAGTCGACTGTTTTACTGAACGACTGAATTTCGCAGTGGTAGGGGTTACTATTTTCAGTCGAATGCTTTACTAATTCAGAGGTTACCTCTCTGACTGAATTATCGACTGATTTATGGAGCGGGTAGAGCTATATATCAACTGAATCGATCAGATTCAATCATGACATTTACTATCTCTTTACTATCCTACCATCTATTTCATTAGCGCTATCAAATTAATTAATTCATAACCCTCATTTCATGAACTGAATCCGTCCCTCGGTGTCAAATTGACACAGTAGTAAAAAAAACGATAAAATAACAAGCAGGTGATTAATTATTTTTCGATGTTTTTTTAGTCAAATTGATGAGTTAAAATTTACATCTTAAGTTTTTCGGTTATGTGTTTCTTACAAACAATTCGATATTTCGAGAAAACTGTCAGATTGACACGAGGGACTGAATTCAATTGTTCTATTACTAAATATTAATTATTACAAATATTCTCCGAAAATATGAATGATTTATGCATTTCATTTATGTTAATAAAATATTTATTACATTTAGTACAAAATTGATATATTATTATTATATTTATCCTATCCTATAATATTATGTAATATCGATAACACCAAAAGGATTATTTATTTATTTATTTATTATACAGGTAAAACCCAATATGCATACATAAAATTAAATCAAATAAAAATAAAAAAACAATTGCAGCAACATAGCATCGCTATAGAGAAAATTATACATTAACTTAAAATTAAACATTTCTTTCATGACGCTGGAAAGACTGTTTGAAATAAAAGTGCCTTTGTCTGCTGTCACAGTTTCATTAGCCACAAGTCCCACATCACTTATAGCTGAACACAGGGAGGTATACCGTTGTTGAAACCACTAGAGTATGTTACAGTTGAATTATCAGCAGAAAAATATCCCACAGCATCCAAAATTATTCCTGTAATAAGAGGAATTCAAAATGCCATAAACATCATTATACCAAAAACCATAGCAGGACTACATTTACAAAATAACATTTTAAATAATATTGAGATAAGATTTGACTACATTGAACAAAATAATACTACTCTAATAGCCATACTATTAGGTCCAAGATTCAAAACAGCTGTATTTGAAGTCGATAGGATTGCACAGACAGCGCAGAATATGTTAGAGATGAAATAAGTTCCTTGTGCATAACACGCAATAGTCATGAAACTAATACAAATAGAGCTGCAGCAGAAAATCAAGAAACATCTGAAGAAAACAATGAATTTTAGAATCTTCTTGTAACAAAAGTATCGCAGTTGACAAACTAATCCACACCTATAGAATATGCAACAACCATAATTCGTCAATATGTATATAGATTTACTGTACGCAAATATTAAGAGCTGTGAAGTCGCATTTTGGAATAAACACAATTACACAATGCCACAGCTTTTCAAAATAGCAGAAAAATATGTAAATACCTCTGTATTCCCAGCAACTTCTGTCCCATCAGAAAGAATATTTTCAAAGGCTGGACAGATTATGTCTGAAAGAAGGAACCGACTTTCAGCAAAAAACCTAGACCAATTAATGTTTTTAAATGTTAACATTTAGTAAATTTGGATGAATTTCAATAGTATAGACCATAATAATTTAAGGTTAGGTTAATTATAATTTTGGAATTTTTACCTTAATTTAATTTTATTACTAATCTCTACTACGACAAATGTAAAATATATAATAACATTAAATATTTCAATAATAAAGCTGAGTTTCATCAACTTCATCGAACATGGAGAACATAACTAGTAAAGCAACTCAGTCGACTGAAAACCACTAAAAACTATCGACTAAATAGTCGATAGTATGTAGCGACTAAATAGTAACTAGTCGATAGTTGAATTTAGTCGATAGTGCCCATCACTAGGTTCATCACGCACGGGTCTGGTCATAATATAAGTCAAAAAGTCTATTAGAGACAGAAAAATGCATTGAAATCTGCTGGTTTTTTTCCTAGATTTTTACTCTACTTTGGACACTCATATTATTAGATATAAACATAATCTCGTTAAAATCATGACCAGACCCGTGTGTGATGAACCTTCCTCTTTCGAATGAGCCCTCACCTAGCCCACAATTAGCTCAAATAAGGACAAACAACCGATTCGCGCAAACCCACGTTTCGAGCCATTTTTCTAGTAAAATTCTAGTAATTTTCTAGTTACAAATCGAGGGTATACTACCCCCTTAAGGGGGTAGTCCACCCTGGATTTGTAACTAGAAAATACCTAGAATATTACTAGAAAAATGGCTCGAAACATGGGTTTGCTGGTTTTCAGTTAGTGTCCTTATTTGAGCAAATTTTGGGCTGGGTGAGGGCTCATTCGAAAGAGGAAGGTTCACCGCAGGGGGCTCTGGTCATGAGGTTAACGAGAATATGTTTATATCTAATAATATTAGTGTCCAAAGTAGAGTAAACATCTAGGAAAAAAAACCAGCAGATTTCAATGCATTTTTCTGTCTCCAAAAGTCTTTTTGGCTGATGGGATGACCAGAGCCCCCTGCGGTGAACCTTCCTCTTTCGAATGAGCCCTCACCCAGCCCAAAATTTGCTCAAATGAGGACACTAACTGAAAACCAGGAAACCCATGTTTTCGACCCAAAATCTAGTAAGATTCTAGTAAATAGCAAATATCTAGCAAATAACTAGAATCTTACTAGAAAAAGGGGTCGAAACATGGGTTTCCTGGTTTTCAGTTAGTGTCCTCATTTGAGCAAATTTTGGGCTGGGTGAGGGCTCATTCGAAAGAGGAAGGTTCACCGCAGGGGGCTCTGGTCATCCCAACAGTCAAAAAGTCTTTTGGAGACAGAAAAATGCATTGAAATCTGCTGGTTTTTTTTCCTAGATTTTTACTCTACTTTGGACACTAATATTATTAGATATAAACATATTCTCGTTAACCTCATGACCAGAGCCCCCTGCGGTGAACCTTCCTCTTTCGAATGAGCCCTCACCCAGTCCAAAATTTGCTCAAATAAGGACACTAACTGAAAACCAGCAAACCCATGTTTCGAGCCATTTTTCTAGTAATATTCTAGGTATTTTCTAGTTACAAATCCAGGGTAGACTACCCCCTTAAGGGGGTAGTCTACCCTCGATTTGTAACTAGAAAGGAACTAGAATCTCACTAGAAAAATGGCTCGAAACATGGGTTTGCGCGCTGTCGGTTTTCGTCCTTATTTCAGAAAATTTTGGGCTGAGTGAGGGCTTATTCTAAAGAGGAAGGTTAAACTCACTGCGCCCTGGTTACGAGGTTAACGAGATTATGTTTATAACTAATAATATGAGGGCCCAAAGTAGAGAAAAAATCTAGGAAAAAAAACCAGCACATTTCAATGCAGACCCACTTTTTCGATCGAAAATCTGGTAAGATTCTAGTTATTTGCTAGATATTTGCTATTTACTAGGATCTTACTAGATTTTGGGTCCGAAAAAGTGGGTCTGCGCGCTGTCGGTTTTTGTTCTTATTTGAGCAAAGTTTGGGCTGTGTGAGGGCTCATTCTAAAGAGGAAGGTTCAACGCGCTGCGCCCTGGTCATCTCATAAGTCATAAAGTCTTTTGGAGACAGAAAAATGCATTGAAATGTGCTGGTTTTTTTTCCTAGATTTTTTCTCTACTTTGGGCCCTCATATTATTAGTTATAAACATAATCTCGTTAACCTCGTAACCAGGGCGCAGTGAGTTTAACCTTCCTCTTTAGAATAAGCCCTCACTCAGCCCAAAATTTTCTGAAATAAGGACGAAAACCGACAGCGCGCAAACCCATGTTTCGAGCCATTTTTCTAGTGAGATTCTAGTTCCTTTCTAGTTACAAATCGAGGGTAGACTACCCCCTTAAGGGGGTAGTCTACCCTGGATTTGTAACTAGAAAATACCTAGAATATTACTAGAAAAATGGCTCGAAACATGGGTTTGCTGGTTTTCAGTTAGTGTCCTTATTTGAGCAAATTTTGGACTGGGTGAGGGCTCATTCGAAAGAGGAAGGTTCACCGCAGGGGGCTCTGGTCATGAGGTTAACGAGAATATGTTTATATCTAATAATATTAGTGTCCAAAGTAGAGTAAAAATCTAGGAAAAAAAACCAGCAGATTTCAATGCATTTTTCTGTCTCCAAAAGACTTTTTGACTGTTGGGATGACCAGAGCCCCCTGCGGTGAACCTTCCTCTTTCGAATGAGCCCTCACCCAGCCCAAAATTTGCTCAAATGAGGACACTAACTGAAAACCAGGAAACCCATGTTTCGACCCCTTTTTCTAGTAAGATTCTAGTTATTTGCTAGATATTTGCTATTTACTAGAATCTTACTAGAAAAATGGGTCGAAACATGGATCTGCGCCCAGACGTTGATTGACCCTATTAGAACAAATTGTGGGCTGTGTGAGGGCACATTCGAAAGAGGAAGGTTCAACGCAGCGCGCCTTTCTCATCTCATAAGCCAAAAAAGTCTATTAGAGACAGAAAATGCATTGAAATCTGCGGGATTTTTTCCTAGATTTTTTCTCGACTTTGGGCCATCATATTATTAGATATAAACATAATCTCGTTAACCTCGTGAGAAAAGCGCGCTGCGTCTAACCTTCCTCTTTCGAATGAGCCCTCACACAGCCCACAATTTGTTCTAATAAGGTCAATCAACGTCTGGAGGCAAACCCATATTTTAGACCCAAAATCTAGTAAGATTCTAGTTCCTTTCTAGTTACAAATCGAGGGTAGACTACCCCCTTAAGTTGTAGCGTGACCCGTTGATCACGCGAACATAGTTACGATAGCGTACCGCAATATAGGTTCGATTAATGGCGCTGAGAGGGAAATTTGAATATAAAGCATAACGTTTAGGTCGAAGCCGCGTATTTCATATACATATATTCTTTATTCGGGCACGATAGCTTAGGCTTAGAATAAGTAGGGAAACAAGAGGTTTCCACAGAGATCCTTGACGAAACCAGATGAGCGAGACTAATCGAGGAATTTGGGTAAAGTCATGTAACTCTTGGAGGAGCTTCTCCAATTTCGCATAAATAGGCAGTCGAAGTCTAGAATCGGTCAAGGACGGGAAGTCGTAAATTCTCAGTCAAGGACCTCTTGGAACTCCCTCGGACCTCTCTCTCGCTCGGTCCCACGACCCTCGTTTTGACGGGCCTTCACCCTCGCGTGTACCCCACTCTCGTGCGCGCGCTATTGAGGCACCTCCACCACCAATCACCATCGAGCAGCAACCAAAGACGAGCCACCCGACGAATCAACGTCCAGCTGGAAGATCCGAATTTTCCTATTGGCTAAGGAAATGGATGCTGGAAGAAGATAAAACTTCAGGACGAGGCAAATACGAGGCAGATAGAATTCTCAGAGCTTAGAGTCAACAACGAGTACACTATTAAATAAAGTCTATATTTATTTTTCTTTACATTACATTGTTCAAAGTTATTTTCTGCAAACCTTCCACGAGCAGAGTGCTTCAGCGCTCCACGGGCATCCACGGGCACCCGAACCCAGCAAATTCCCTAATCCCACCACACTGCGACGTAACAAAGTAGCTACTTTCGCCGATTCATAAAAAACTTTGCGGTAAGAATGCAGCCGGTAACTGTTCTCTTGAAAAAGAATGCGACGTTCGTTTGGGGGGCAGAACAGAATAAAACTTTCGATGAAATGAGACAGTTACTTTCCACCAGGCCAATTTTAGCTATTTATGAACACGGCGCCGAAACCGAAGTACATACGGACGCGTGCGCGGCAGGGTTAGGTGGCGTTTTGATACAGAAGCAGCCGGATAACACGTGGCGACCTGTTAGCTACTATAGTAGAAAAGCCACCCCCGAGGAGATGAAATATCACTCGCGTATGAGCTTGAAGCGTTGGCGATAGTATGTGCGCTCGAAAAGTTTCACGTTTACCTCATAGGTATACATTTCGCTATTCGAACCGACTGCAATAGTTTGAAAATGCTAGCGGACAAACGTGATTTGAACCCAAGGGTTGGAAGGTGGTTCGTAAGACTCTCCGAATTCGACTATACGCTTCAATATCAATAAAGAGAATCAGGTAGCGGACGAGCTAAGGGTACGCTTACAGTGGAGCCGTTTTCGTCCGTCGTCCTACAACCGACCACACAGACGAGAGTTTCGAGCGCCTCGAGAGGCATGTGTTGGTGCCAGTACGGCCGACTTTGCCGGAAAGTGTGCTTACAGTGGGCCCGACGTCTGACGAAATGGTCACAATCACGGGTAGCAGAACCTTTTTCAGGTACTTCGAGAAGGGTAACAATGGACAAACCCCATGGGGCCACGACGTCTGACGATGTAGGAAGAAAATCAAATAATTTTGTTTTTCGTGCGGCGTAGGACGGTGCAGCGTTCACTTCAAATAATTTTCATGTCGCCAATTTTGAAGTATCCGTATTTTTAAAAGCGGGTCCGTAAAGAGGACACTTGGGGCTATATTATCATAATTTTTATTATTTCAATTTTCTGGTGCTATGATTGCAATGGGCCTGTTTAAAACAATTGCAAAATACACTATGAAAACAAATATTTTTTCACCTGAAATCATTTTTATTAAATACTCTTATGGTTACACTATGATATAATTTAATGAAAAACTTGTGACTTTGGGTATTCGGATATTGTTTTCATATTTTCTTAGTTTTAAAAATCTTAATCTTAATAAATGTGGATTCGAAATGATCGTTTGTCTCGCTCTTTCCGAAACCATTGTCTAAACATATTTAAACAATCATAATGTGTTAATATTGGATATAACTGTATTCGGAAAAGTGTACAGAACCTTCTGCTGCAAAGAACAATTCAATATCTTTTATAATAACATCACAATATTTGTTTACAGTTGAAAAATGTGACTTTCTTACGGACGTGACTTCCTTGCAATTTTTGAGAGAAAACCTCTCTTAAATGCATTTAGTTCGTTATTACTTTATTGTCGGAGCCACGAAGAAAGACTCTGAAATCTCCCTGTGCCTCAATAGCAATTATGTGTTATAAACCTTGCAGACCTTCACGGTCAGTTGTAGGCTGCAGCTATATATTTTTGGGGTTTCCCGTCCACCCGCACACCGTGTACAGTGACTCTTTTATCTGTCTTCCACCTGGAAGACACTTTTGGCCAAGTTGAGATGGGACACCTTTCATGTAGTGAAAAAACATTTTCAATTTGTTTATGTCCAACAAGTAGTCCAATACAATGCCCGTACGAAGCGATAGCGGAACAGCAGTGGGTTGAGAGTTGTGCAGAATTACAATTGAATTACTCGAGGAATCAAAATTATTAGGCCGAAACGAAAATTCTCGCGGTTTTAATTAAAATCAAAATAACAAAAACCGTAAGGACTTTCTCTCCGACCTAATACAAACTAATTGATTACATTATAATTCAGTCATATTGTAATTTATAATTCATATCTTCATTCAATTAAAGTACAATGTAATTCGTAATTGCAATTGGAGTACAATTATAAAATAGCGGTACGTATTATGAAGAAGGACGAGGAATAGAAACTACACCGCATGGACAGCAAATAAGAGCATATGATATAAAAACATAAAAATATATCCGCACTTCTTCAAAGTTCTGGACTATAATTTGGAGAGCTGTATTTTAATGTAATATGTAATTCAGTGATGACGTAGTTGAATTACTATATAATTGAAATATAATGTAATTCAATTGTGTAATTGTTATGATCGGAGCTTCTCTTAATATATTTGAGAGGTTCTGAGTTGTAAATTTCAATGAAACGACAGCTCGACACCCATTTTGCCTTAACGAACCTCTGGATTTATTCACTATATTTACAATATCTTACACTTGTTTGAACTGGAAGTTCTATCTCAAATCGAGTTAATCCTTTGCGGAAGATCTTCAGAGAGAAATTGTATCTGAGTCGCTGTCCCTGGCAGTGATGCCAGAATCGGGGACGCGAGGACGCTTCCCCTCCAGCATAGGTTCCCCCTCTCTGACGGACCGTCCTCGCCGTAGCTTCTGCTGCGCACGCGCTACACACGAACGTACTTCTACTCTGCCCGTGTGAGTGCATGCTCGATTGCACGCGCGCTACACACAAGCGTACCTCTACCATGTCCGTGTGACTACCTGCTCGACCGAACGCGTCGGCGACGTGTTCCTTCGATTTTCACCAATTTTCATGTTGCCGAAGTTTCGGAAGCACGAGTCGGAAAGTCGGGATCTGGAGACGGCGCGCATTTGAATCCCGGGACGGCGCGGCGCGGCGCGGTGCACATTTTGCTATAACTTTTGATCTAAAAAAGATATCGAAGCGAAATTTGGACTAAATTTTTTTTTAAAAAACCGGGTTTAATGGTTCATCCTAAAATATGTTTTGTATTTCTTAAAAAATTTTTCTCGTTGATCTTTAAAGTTAAGGTTGTCCAGAAGACCCCCAACACAAATTGATTTTTAGTCGAACCATGCTCAATAAACAAATACGAAAAAATTTATAAATATTCCACTTAATAGCACACATGATTGAGATTTTTTTCAGATTTTTCAGATTATGCAGACATGTTTAAAAAAATTGAAAATCTCGAAACATTCGAAGAAAATGCATATTTCGTATTGAACTTTTCGAGATACCAGTTTTATAAAAATTCATTAGTCCGATATTATTGAAACAATTGTCCTTAATTTTTCTCAGAATTTTTTATAAATTGTATCGTTAAAAAATCAAAATCAATTTTTTCGATACTTCTTTGTTGATGTATTATGTACTACTGAATATTTTTATAATCAGAAAAATAATGTACAGACTTGATAATGCAATATAAAATATTTTATTTACGTTATATTTCAATATACATATGTGCATCACTCCTAACAATTTTGGTAATCACATAATTATTGTAACGACATTTTACATATATAAGGTCGTTAAGTATGAAACTAGACAAATAAAACACAAATTTCAAACACATTTGTCGATGACAGACATTTATCCCTTATGTCGGGAAAGCATTTATATGAAAATTCATCGCCCTCGCAAAGTTATAATCAATTAACTTTGCACTCGTTTTCGAACTAGTGAGGTCGTGTTTTCTTCGTTAATCGTTCGATAGCTTAGTTCATATAGTAAACAGCCAACAGTATGGATGAAGAGAGTGGAAGAGATGAGAGAAAGGATGAGCAGCGGAACCGGGGGTCCAGAGTGTGTGAATGAGTGAAGAAGAATGTGTGAGGAATGAGTGAACGGTGTGCTCTCTCTCTCGTGTTTAAGTGTAAATTTAAGTTAAGAATGAAGCGATAAGGAAGGTGAAGTTTGTAAGCCGAGCGGAGGTCCGTGTTTGTACCCCGAAATGGGAAATAAAATACTATTATTATTATTATTATTATTATTATAGTAAACAGCCTACAGTTTCTTTGTCGCGTTTTTAATACTTTTTAATGGGTTTTTAACATTTTTTTATCTTATTAGGAATTTATTTTAGTGAATGACCATATTCATCGATAAAAAAGGATAAGTATACGTTACTATTTATATTGAGTCCTACAAGATTGCAATTAGAATTACGATTTTAATTATGTCTACTTTTTCTTTGAATATAGCAACGCGTGGGTGTCAGCGGTAATGAAATAGCAGATTCAAGAATGACTTCAAAGAAAAGCGAAGTGTATCGTTACATTAATATTTCATTCTGTAAGTACTTTGTACTTATAACTTTAACTATGTGTTTTTTTTATGTTGTAGAAAGACAGAGGACCATTTAAAATCGCGGTAACGTAAAATCAATATTAGCAGATTCAAGAATGACTTCAAAGAAAAGAGAAGTGTATCGTTACATTAATATTTCATTCTGTAAGTACTTTGTACTTATAACTTTAACTATGTGTTTTTTTTTATGT
This sequence comes from Lasioglossum baleicum, assembly GCF_051020765.1. Taxonomy (NCBI): domain Eukaryota; kingdom Metazoa; phylum Arthropoda; class Insecta; order Hymenoptera; family Halictidae; genus Lasioglossum; species Lasioglossum baleicum. Next base: position 9,398,453 of record NC_134947.1, on the reverse strand, counting down.
TGTAGAAAGACAGAGGACCATTTAAAATCGCGGTAACGTAAAATCAATATTAGCAGATTCAAGAATGACTTCAAAGAAAAGAGAAGTGTATCGTTACATTAATATTTCATTCTGTAAGTACTTTGTAATTATAACTTTAACTATGTGTTTTTTTTATGTTGTAGAAAGGCAGAGGACCATTTAAAATCGCGATAACGTAAAATCAATATTAGCAGATTCAAGAATGACTTCAAAGAAAAGAGAAGTGTATCGTTACATTAATATTTCATTCTGTAAGTACTTTGTAATTATACCTTTGACTATGTGTTTTTTTATGTTGTAGCAAGGCAGAGGACCATTTAAAATCGCGGTAACGTAAAATCAATATTAGCAGATTCAAGAATGACTTGAAAGAAAAAAGATAAGTGTATGATTACATTAATATTTCATTCTGTACTTTGTATAATTATAACTTTAACTATGTGTTTTTTATGCTATAGAAAGGCAGAGGCCCATTCAAAATCGCGTGTGTGTCAGCTGGAGTGGACTTTCTGGACAACGTAAAATCAATATTAGCAGATTCAAGAGAATGACTTCAAAGAAAAGATAAGTATAAACTATACTATAAAGTTATACATTAATATTTTATTCTATACTTTGCAATCATGACTTTAACTAATTTTTTTTTTTTTTTGTTATGTTACAGAAAGGCAGGGACCATTTAAAATCGATTTTCGTAACCGGAGATGTATGAAACTTGACAAATGTGTTTGAAATTTGTCTTTTATTTGTCTAGTTTCATACTTAACGACCTGATATATGTAAAATGTCGTTACAATAATTATGTGAATACCAAAATTGTTAGGAGTGATGCACATATGTATATTGAAATATAACGTAAATAAAATATTTTATATTGCATTATCAAGTCTGTACATTATTTTTCTGATTATAAAAATATTCAGTATTACATAATACATCAACAAAGAAGTATCGAAAAAATTGATTTTGATTTTTTAACGATACAATTTATAAAAAATTCTGAGAAAAATTAAGGACAATTGTTTCAATAATATCGGACTAATGAATTTTTATAAAACTGGTATCTCGAAAAGTTCAATACGAAATATGCATTTTCTTCGAATGTTTCGAGATTTTCAATTTTTTTAAACATGTCTGCATAATCTGAAAAATCTGAAAAAAATCTCAATCATGTGTGCTATTAAGTGGAATATTTATAAATTTTTTCGTAATTGTTTATTGAGCATGGTTCGACTAAAAATCAATTTGTGTTGGGGGCCTTCTGGACTACCTTAACTTTAAAGATCAACGAGAAAAATTTTTTAAGAAATACAAAACATATTTTAGGATGAACCATTAAACCCGGTTTTTTAAAAAAAAATTTAGTCCAAATTTCGCTTCGATATCTTTTTTAGATCAAAAGTTATAGCAAAATGTGCACCGCGCCGCGCCGTCCCGGGATTCAAATGCGCGCCGTCTCCAGATCCCGACTTTCCGACTCGTGCTTCCGAAACTTCGGCAACATGAAAATTGGTGAAAATCGAAGGAACACGTCGCCGACGCGTTCGGTCGAGCAGGTAGTCACACGGACATGGTAGAGGTACGCTTGTGTGTAGCGCGCGTGCAATCGAGCATGCACTCACACGGGCAGAGTAGAAGTACGTTCGTGTGTAGCGCGTGCGCAGCAGAAGCTACGGCGAGGACGGTCCGTCAGAGAGGGGGAACCTGTGCTGGAGGGGAAGCGTCCTCGCGTCCCCGATTCTGGCATCACTGGTCCCTGGGTCAGCTCGTTCCTCACCTCGGTGGTGAGATTGAAAAGTGGGGAAAATGGTACATTTTTTGGGTGCAAGAACATCCCATTCGTTGACTGACCCGAGGGAGGAGCCATTCCTATGCATCCCTATCGGCGGGGGAGGACATCCCCACCCCAAGCCAATCGCGGAAAGCAAGTGTACAAACAAAGATGGTACTAGCAACGGACCCAGAGACGCGTAACAACGAAAGGTCCAAGTGGCCAACACGTGCGTTTAATTTATGACCCCTGGTCTCACGCGGACGACGACCATCGACTTCGGGAACAATGGTTCTTTGAAAAACGTATTTTCCAAGGACTCGGCAGACAGAGTTATTTATCCGAAACTCTCAAGGAGTTGCGCTTAATGATGGTCCCGAAGACGATGGTCCAAGGGTGTGCAATTTGAGCCTCGGACCCTCATAAAAAATAAGAAAGTGCTGGCCTCCTCGAGACCCTTGTAGAAGTGTCCCGAGGACCAACGGTATTTTACATGGAATTTTCCATGCATGTCATAACAGTAATTGAATTAGCAAAACTCTGAGTGGGTTAAGATATTACACCGTTACCGCCCACTACTACGCGATTGTCGGGGGTGGCAAGGCGCCATCTCGTATGGGTCCGAACTGGTGACATTGTGTTGATGCGAGCGTGAGAAGAAGGTTACCAGGCAGGACTACGGTGACGTGTCTCTAGGAAAGAATGAGCGGCCGATTGGATCAGAGTGGAGGAGGCAAACCTCGTTTCACACGCATTTTCGGCTGTCGACGAAATATTGGCTACAGCGGCCACACATACTATGTAGCGTGGAACCTCGAAGTCAAAGCATTGGGACTACGGGCGCGGCTGTGGTGGCAGATAGGCAGACCTAGCAATGATAGGCTCGATTTGTATATGTGCCGTTCCCGGGGCTGTTCTCTATGGAGAGGTTTATGACAGGTCATTACTATTGAGCTGGAAGTCGACACTTTCTCGGACAACACGTGTTGACTTGTGTTAACTTAAAAATTACTTTACAGTAAAACATTACGAATAGGACGCGCTAAAAACAGCTTTCTGAAAAATAGCTGCGCTGTCGATCGCCCAATAATGACCCGACCATTTGCATGCCCAATGTTTTATAGCCGCTACGCTATCGTACGTCGCACAGTGGTGCAGAATCCCCAAGACATGGCAATAATTCGTTTATTATGTCATTTTTAAAAAGCTATGTGTATTGAAATACATTACAGTATCGATCATAGATTGGAATAGAACCTAACCCAAACACTGACATTGCAAAGAACTGTGACATACATTTGAAGGAAAAAATCTTTTCTCATTTCTTTGTTGTTTTTGTGTATATGCACTCCTTGATTATCGAAAGTTTCATAGTGTAGATATTATACAGTGCGGTGAGTACATTACTTTAAATTATAAAAAATATAAAGCTAATTATTAATTTTTTTGTATGTTATTGAGACTTTGAGTCCCACCGATTTTTATTTGGTTATAATCCAAAAGTTCACGACTTTTTGTGACTGTCCGACAAATAAGGTCACGATGGTTTTGGAAAGAGCGAGACAAACGATCATTTCGAATCCACATTTATTAAGATTAAGATTTTTAAAACTAAGAAAATATGAAAACAATATCCGAATACCCAAAGTCACAAGTTTTTCATTAAATTATATCATAGTGTAACCATAAGAGTATTTAATAAAAATGATTTCAGTTGAAAAAATATTTGTTTTCATAGTTTATTTTGCAATTGTTTTAAACAGGTCCATTGCTATCATAGCACCAGAAAATTGAAATAATAAAAATTATGATAATATAGCCCCAAGTGTCCTCTTTACGGACCCGTTTTTAAAAATACGGATACTTCAAAATTGGCGACAACTTTTTACAGAATCAGTTTATGATACCACAAACAGACGCAAGACATTTTTTTAGCAGCGATGATTCAGTTTAAAGGCGTGACAAAAATCATGAAAGTTCAGTGTAACTCCATAAAAAGTCTTTATATCCTGGAAACTATTTCAGATAAAAAAATCAGAACGCTTTCAGAGAAATGTACTTCTTACGAGAAATTAAACTACATCAATAGTTTTTTTGCGAAAGTCATATATAATTATAGATTTTGTAGTTTCATTGAATTTTTTGCCCCTTGAAAGCGAATTATGAATGCGAAAAAATATGACTTGCATTTCTTTTAGGTACCAATATTCTATAGTCTATAAGAATGTCAGTAAAATCAGTGTCTTCAAGTTGGGTAATGTCCCATGTAAGCGATCGCGATGACCACGGTGCGGCGTTACAAGTAAGTAGTTTCTCTCTCGCGGTTGACACTAATAAAAAATTATCTTCGATCATCAATAAGCCAGAGATTCACATCTCTGGCTATTCTTTCAATAGAAAGCGAAGTAGCAAACTCAATCAATTTTGATGACGTAATAAAAAGAAAAGATTTAGCGGCGGGAAAAGCGAGAAAAATTATGTAATATTGTGGGAATATGGATCGAGAAATGGTCGAGAATCGAGAATCGAAACAGCGAGCTTCCTTCTCGCTGTCAAAGATCCCGCGATTGGCACTCATTTCATTGCGGCATCTCTGGATGTGAATGTGTGTGACGATGTGTGAATGCGTGTGAATGTAAGGGGGAACTATACCCTCGATTTGTAACTAGAAAATAACTATTTATCAATGTTATAAACCTCTGTGCAAAAAAAAAGTTTGGTAACATTGATAAACACGCAACTGCCAAATGAACACGAGATGGAGTTGCTTGCTATTTCCAAATTCTATTCAGCTCGTCGCGAATGCCGTTACACAGGGCAGCTCGCACTAATATCAGTGCCACCGATGGGAATATCTACCTCGTCTGTGTCAGTTTTGCTATGTTTCCACGATGACAGCAGTGCAGCAGTAAAATGTTGCACAATATCGCAGCACTGATTGACAGTCCTCCTGACTAGGCGCCATCTCGTCTAAACGAACTGAACTAAAATTGGCTCTAGACTGGCTCTGCATCCGGGAGGACCTCTGTCTTCATGGGGAAATCTATGCTAATGTGAATGAAATCACGCGCCTGGATTTTTTGACCTTATACGAGCATATTTTGGGCTGCACAAAGGTTCATTTGATAGAGGAGGGTTCATTACAGGGCGCTCTTCTCGTCATATCAGTCAAAAAAGTCTCTTTGAGACAGAAAAATACATTGAAATCTGCGGTTATTTTTCTAGATTTTTTCTCTACTTTGGGCACTCATATTATTAGATATAAACATAATCTCGTTAAATCATGAGAAGAGCGACCTGTATTTAACCTTCCTCTACAGAATGAGTCCTCACCCAGCTCAAAATATGCTCAAATAACGACAAAAAATCCAGGCGCGCAAACCCATGTTTCGACCCAAAATCTAGTAAGATTCTAGTTATTTTCTAGTTACAATCCGAGGGTATAGTTCCCCCTTAAATAGTTTTGTGTTTTCTATAATCAGTTGTTCTTTGTACACAAACGTGAATTGACGTGAATAAATCGTTAAAATCCTTCATTTTTGGGGGCTCGTCCAAGTTTGAATTGCGGGTGGTGCAAGTGCATCTAATATTTGCTGTGTGCGGGTGCGAAATGCGTAAATTGTGCTGTGTACGTGATTGTTAATTTGCATGACTGAGACCCAATATTGGATGCAATGAATCTGGCGAGAGGACGGCTAGTGGCTTCACGGTAGCAGAGCTGAAAGAAAAGCTGGACTCTATGAACTTGACCACGACAGGATCAAAGGCCGAGTTGGTAAGCAGACTGATGTCTGCAGATCCGACGGGTCAATGGATGACCGAACTGGAGGAGACCTTGGACACAGCAGATGGCGTGGTCAGGGAAGAGAATGTGTCCAGTGCATCGAGAGCACAAGATGCACAGACTTTACACGAGATTGAATTGCTAAGAAGGGAAAGGGATCTCGCAGAACGTGAACTGGAATTCGCGAGACGTGAATGGCTTCGCGGAACGCAAGGATTTCGTGAAATCCAGAACCAGGAACCAGTAAGAAGAGCGCGTAGGGCGGATATAAAAACGATCGCCGAGCTTCTCAATATGTTCGAAGGAAAGCACGGGACGTATGAAATGTGGGAAAAGCAAGCGCGGTTCGTGAAAAACACGTACAGCTTAGATGATGCCGAGATGAAGGTGATGATCCGTTCAAGATTAAAAGACAAGGCAGTTGAATGGTTTCATTCGAAGCCAGAATTCATCGAAATGAATCTCGAAGAAATATTCGTGGAAATGCGGAAAATGTACAACCAGCGGATGAACAAGGCATCAAGAAAAAAAGAATTCGATGCACGTATTTGGAAGAAAAATGAAACATTTAGTGAATACGTGCACGACAAGGTGATTCTGGGAAACCGCGTGCCGATCGACGACGAAGAAATTGTTGAAAACATCATCGAAGGTATTTCGGACCGTCAACTACGTGATCAGGCTTGGATGCACAGGTTTAAAAATACGGCCGACCTGCTGCAGGCGTTCGAGAGGATATCGCTGCGGTCCGGCGAGCAGAACACAGAGCGGAAAACGCAGCAGGATGTCAATTCAACATCGACAACCGAGAGCAAGCAGAGGCCGGAAAGCAGGGATGCAGGGCGGTCTGTAAAAAAGTGTTACAGGTGCGGTTCCGAGAACCATGTACTAAAAAATTGTTCGCTGACAGCCGATGGCGTAACGTGTTTTGCGTGTGGCGAGCGTGGACACGTGGCGGCGAAATGCGCGAAGAAGAAGGATGATGCGATTAAAGAAAGTTGTGCGGCAATAACTCAGGGCAATAACAAAGATAAATTCGTAAAGGATGTAACAATTAACGGTCACGAGATCGTCGCTTTGATCGATACGGGCAGCGACATGTGTTTAATGCGTGCAGATAGTTATATTTGAATTGGTGCTCCGCCATTGTCTAAAAAAGAGGTCTGTGTCACGTCTGCCGACGTGTTGCCATAGATTATAAGCATAGCCAATAAGAGTAGGATATTGTAACCGTAATTATTAAGAATATTGATTAGTTATAAGTAGTCATACTTCGCTCCGTTCATCAGATCCGATTCTCACTTCATACCATATACCCATTCTTATCTTAACCCTTGTATAATAATCATATCTTAATGTATTCCCCGTAGCAGTATCACGTAGCATTCACCGTAATCATTAATCGCGCGCTTCTCATAACATCCATAGCGTTATGTCTAACGAGACATCCGGTAGAAGATAAGACACCTATGTATTCGACCTCACGATCCTAAAAAGAGTTCAGTTAGTTCAGTTCAATTCGGACAGCCAGTCTGACACGTTCGTTCAAGACTCCAGCGAGGCTCGCCGCCTCCTGGATGTCCCGGTCCGGACTCTGACGAGTCCTCGCTCTCATCCGCCTTTGAGCGGTCCTGCTATATCACGCGCTTCTAGTTCATTATAATTTTATTTCATTCGTTACAAATATATTCCCAGTTATTAATTTAATAAGTGAGTCTCGCTTAGTTCTTCTCCCTACATCCTCGCGCTTGCAATACTTTCCTATTCAATTCGCGTTCGTCGTTATCAATTACGAAAGCTCATGCGCGTCAACGAACGCGGGACGGAGGACAACAGCGGGGTATCTCCCGCCAACCGAGGATCACCGACGACGTGATCATCCCAGGACGAGTGAGGATCATCGTCCTTCCTACGACGATCCAGCCTGATTCGACTGCAGCCGTCAGCGAGCAACGGAAGCAGTTCGCATAAAGGAAGCCTGCCTTTTTTCACCGATCGCTATACTCAACTGTCCGATAAGTTGCTAGATATTTCCCTGCGAAGATTCGCGCCGTCTCAGTTATCTCTGTTCTCGTCCGCCGCTTTGGGGCGAATCTACTGTAAGCGTTAAGTAGAATACGCATGTTCGCGAAAGTCGTGGTTCCCAGTCAGACGTCGGACGTAACGTGCCGCGTGGACAAAAGGTTGTATCGCATTTGAGAGCGTCCAGTAAGGGGAATGGGTCGCGGAACGATAGTTTTCGCGAAAGTCAGACTCCGGGACGTAACAGTCTGTTTTCGGGGAATCGGTTTAAATGAAAATAGAACACTAGGCGAGTTTAACGCGAACATTTTGATCGATGGAAACGCTTATCCGATTAAAGTACAGGTGATTTCGGACGTGTTAATGCGACAAGATTTACTTATCGGCACCGATTTCCTAAACACGGTAGAATTGACAATAAAGTCCCGAAAAATTACAATTAGAAAAGCATTTGAAAACTACGAAGAAAGTACAGATTTATCAGATATATTTAGCATAGAGCACGAAGTAAATAAAGTCAACGTATCAGATATTGTAAATAGTGAGCATGGAAACGCAGTGGAAAGTATGATATACGCCAGGCATGGGCAGAAATAGCGCCGAAGCTAGGGAATTCTCGGTGGACGCCTACTTCTCCCGCCCGCGCGTCTCGCTCCCCGTGGTGGCCATAGTCCCGCGGAGCTCCTCAGGCCCGTACCTACCGCACGCCGTATGCACTGCGCGTGGCGCGTTGGGGCGACTCGCGTACCCATAGGTTTCCACATTACCCATGAGGTACTATGGGCAATGCGTTTTTTTTGTAAGTGGTTTCCTCTATAGGCCTATTCCACTGCGCGGCACGATAATTTTGAAAAAATAAATGTGGAAAATTGTATTTATTACACTGGCAATTAGGATCGAGTTTCAAGCAGAACTGTGCGATCTTCAGCACGACATTTCTTTGAAAACGAGGGAAGGCAAAGGAGCCGAATTTTTTAACTTTCCGATTTTATAGGGAAGTTATTGTAATGACCCCGAAAATCGAAAATCGATTTTTTTAGCAGATCTTCACGTTTCATGGTCATTGCAGTCATTTTAGACTATTTTCAGCAAAATGTTCGTATATGTGTGTGTGTGTGTGTGTGTGCGCGTATGGGCGTTTCTATGTAATCAAATTTTTCGTTAACGTTTTCAGAAAAAGTAACAACGCGATCAGGATGATGAATTATGCAATCGATGTGCCCCGCTGTAACTTAGAGCTGATTAGATTTTGATCCATTTTGGTCAAGTAGTTTTTTAGTTTTTTTAGTTTTTTCGAAAGAAGTTCATTCAACAATGCAATTTATACGAGAGAACGGAAAGTTTCCACCGAAGAAACAAACGTAATTACACAAAAAAAATTTTTTCGATTTTTTTTAAATTAAAAAAAAAAAATTTTTTTTAAATTTTTTTTGTACCTTACGATGATGTTTCCGCTTACAATAATCGAAAATTATCCCAATGCAAGAGTGAGTTAATCATCTCTACTCCCGAGAATACATTTTCAAAGAATATCAATGAAAGTACTGTTACGAGCCAGGGCCGCGAGTAGCACGAGTGGCCGGCGAAGGGTTATAAACCCAGGAATATGGTATCAATTTGTTAGTTAAGGTACGCGGACGAACCCAATGCGAAATTGGGGAGCCGCTAGGGATGTAGACAGTGAGGACGAACCTGACGCGAAGTCAGGGAGCCTCTAGGAATGGAATCAGACGCAGACGAACCTGATGCGAAATCAGGGAGCTGCTGGGAAGGTGAAACTTCGTGGACGAACCCAATGTGAAATCGGGGAGCCACTAGGTAGGAAAAATCTCTATTTGGATAATTGGTAAGGCGCGAACGAACCTGATGCGAAATCAGGGAGTCGCTAGGATAGTTAGTAGGCCTCGTAACTAATATAATCTAAATGATACAACCCGAGCGGTAAGGTTGTATCGTGTGGGTACGTTCAATTACTATATAAGGATTTTGGACGATAATTATAGGTTCAATGAATTTGCTCTAATTACCAATAACACAAATATATTCTACTTATAAAATTCTGTAGTACAAGTATGTATGTGTCGCGATTGGAAATGAGAGAAAAAGATATGAAATGTGAAAGAAAGAATTTACCTAAACTACGGTGCTCGGTTTTCACGCACTGGCAATGCGGGGGACTCGGAAACAACTTCAACACTGACCAATAGACTATAAACCGAACAAACGGAATCTATAATGTTAGACTTTGATCCGAAAGGTACTTTAGCCCGATCTCGTTAGAAGTTAACTTTCCGAAATGCAGCACGACGTGACGCGATACGTGTCTACTGCAGTACTAACCCCCGAGAGTGAGAATCTAAGGGTTTATATACCCCTACAATGAATGGAATACTTTGTTCATTATCTAATCGCGCTTAGAGATTAGGGCTTAGGGCCAGACTCTCATTTTTGTCACTTCTAACGAAATCGGAGCCAGAGCTCGGTCCTAAATCAAAGGGTTCGAAAGGTTATCTAGGACGCTTCCCGCCAGAGACGATCTGGAAGAGATTCCGGTGAGAAACGAACGGAATATATTCTCTATCCGTAACAGTACAAAAAAAAATTTATATTACAATCTTTAAAAAAACAATCAGTTCAAAACGAATTATTAACTGAGATTAAATTGAAAATTAATATAACCTATATGATAATTATTAATAACATTGATGTTGAAAACGGAATGGTTAATGGAGCACACACACATGCGGAATATTAAAATTTATTACTTTTCAAGAAAATACTAAAATTCCGTCTATATTGTGGTTAGATTTTCAATTGGCCAGAGTAGGAGTGAAAGTAAGAACTCGTTATCGTGATTATATGAAAAATGCAAATATTGATCAAAATTTTACACCAATAATAAAAATATCGAATCAAATAAATATGTCGAGTGAGGAAAAATATCAAATCACACGTAGTCAATTTCCAGTGGTTCCTGCTGAAGCGATTACGATTCATAAAAGTCAGGGACAAACATGCGAGAAAGTATGTTTGAATTTTAAAACATTAGAAAAACGAACTTTACAAATGTTGTATGTAGCACTGAGCAGAGTTTCAAAATTGAGCGCGGTTTATATATTTTGGGACAACAGTTAAATTAACAGTATCGAAGAAAACCAGGATCAATACTGCGAACCCGGATAATGAGGAGTTGTATCGTTTGCGAAAAACTAATTAAGACAATTTATTTTGCAACATTAGTATGCTATAACAAGGACCCAAGCGAACAAGGAGCATACGATGTTGGTTTAATGCGACGCCATATAGCAAACATTTTGATAAGTAGAAAACTATTGAATTTCCCTGAAAACGTATAATCTTCTTAAAACGTACACTTAATAATGATAATAATATACTGCAACTAACGAATCGGGAAGTTCTTTGTGTGGCTCGTGGAGAGTCACACACCAAATAAAAAAAAACATTAATAGCTGTAGGTACTACTAGCCATGCGTACCACTAACCCTTTCGCAAGAGCAGTCCTATCCGCCAGCTCGCATAGCAAGCGAGCAAAATCAACCCTACTCGCGAGCGAGCAACAATTACCCTCTAATTAAATGTTTAAATGAATCGAAATATCCTCTTTTAAGAAATTTCGCGATGCGAATTTTCTCAATGTTCGGATCGACTTATTTGTGCGAATGTTCGTTTTCGAAAATGCGTAACATAAAAACAGAACAGCGTACACTGCTGAGCGATTCCTCGCTGACGTCTTTGATGCGAATATCAACGTCCAACTTCCCCTTTGATATTTCCGATGTGCCATGCAGTTCTAATGAACATGCGGAATAGTGAAGCTTTCTTTGAATAGGTTTTTTTGAATAGCGAAATAATCAAGCTTTCCTAATTGCCCGTAAAATTTTGACAGTGTAATAAATACAATTTTCCACATTTATTTTTTCAAAATTATCGTGCCGCGCAGTGGAATAGGCCTATAGGGGAAACCACTTACAAAAAAGACGCATTGACCATAGTACCTCATGGGTAATGTGGAAACGTATGGGTACGCGAGTCGCCCCAACGCGCCACGCGCAGTGCATACGGCGTGCGGTAGGTACGGGCCCGAGGAGCTCCGCGGGACTAAGGCCACCACGGGGAGCGAGACGCGCGGGCGGGAGAAGTAGGCGTCCACCGAGAATTCCCTAGCTTCGGCGCTATTTCTGCCCATGCCTGATATACGCTTATAGACCGGTTAAAACTCTTTGCACACTATACCGTCACGGCAGGTAACGGCAGCGGACCGCTAGGCCGTTTTGGGTCTCTCCTCTGTATTTCAATGGGGATGCGGACAATAGGCCGCATCGCCGCAGCAGGTAGACGGGATAGAGAGGCAACGTATCGGGACGGGAAAAAGTGCGCACACGATATCGGCAAGCGCCGACATTTCACTTTCTTCTATATAGTTTCCATGGAGGTGCGCGCACTAGACTGGCACCGTTCAGCACCGACACGACGCGCAACGTCTTGGCAAAAGGGACATTCTCGGCGAGAATGTTTTGCCGGCCGCTCGATGTGGTGTTCGAACGGAAAACGACTAAACGAATAAAATGAAGATCGCAAACAATAGAATTGGTTCGTTGATTTCGTATATTTGTCAATTCATGACAATTTTAGTTATACTATAGTTAGTTATTTAAAGTTTTAAATATTTATAAAAGAAATTTTACTCGCATAACATAAAAATACTGCCAATTTTGCGATGATTGTTATCTAGACGCCATAAACAATAGTCTCTTTTTAATTTGATAAAAAAATCATTTATAAAAAGTTCATATTTTATCACAAGGAATGCAGTAATCGTTGGATTTCACAAAAGTTATTCGGGAAATCTAGTTAATTGAAAATATTAAATTTGCATTTATCGATGATAGACATTATCATTGACTGATAAATATCCATTATAACGGACAACAATTCTTTTTGGTCATATGGAACCGCTATCGATGATGGAAATAATTTTTGGCTATTAGTATTAGTAATCATTGTCGAGGACAGAAATTTTATTGGGCTACTAATTACACTAGTTTACAAAATGAAATTGATTTCATGTACATTTAGGAGAGTACACGGTGGGAGATTTCACCAATAAATTAAGACCATTGAGCGATGCTATCAAGGGTTTTACATATCGTTCCTCGCGAGAGAAACGGATCCCAAAACCAACCGAAGACAGAGCAAGAGCCAAAACTATTACTAAAATATTCTAAAGAATAAAGAGAGTTGGGTTCTTTCGTATGTTTTTTGCAATCAAAAATGTGTTGTTTTATTCAAAACGAAATAAGTTTTCGCTGTAGCAGTGGCATCAACGTGAGAACAAAAGAAACCATTGCCGGCATGGCCACTTGTCGAAAAATGAATATATTCAGAAAATGTGGGATTTGGATTTATTCACTCAATCGCTAATACTGTATCATTTTTCGGCCGATTTACTTCTGGTTGGTGTTATTTTTTGCTTTACGTATATGTATAAAGAGAAAGCGGACGTTTTTGTCGGTTTCTATTGCCACAGAATAAGCTTAAAAATTTAATTTTTTTAAAAATCTGGACTATTTTCATCAATATCTTTTGAACCGCTTAACCAATTAAAGATGCCACTATACATATTTACGCATCATTTCAATGTCTTTCATTTGGTACCAAGAACGACCAAATCGGACACATCTAGCTCCAGGTATGGTTTTTAAAGTGAAAAGGAGTGAACAAATTGAAAAAATCAAAATATCTTAAAAGCTGTTCCATAAAAAGAATGTTCACCTTTATTTTCGAATTCAGCAGGTGAAAATCCATAGGAAAAGTTACCTCTCATCAAATGTACATAAAATCAATTTCATTTTGTAAACTACTGTTATGCGAGAGTCAGAATAGATCCAAGTCAAGATCCTGTTTGTGGATATATCCGAAATGGCACATTGATATGGAAAAGAAAAGAAACGACTCGCGCGAGCTTCGAAAATTTTCTTTTCATCCCTCTAATAAAATCGTAGTCGTTACAGTAAAATAAGAAGCGATTGTGTAGGCAGTGCCAATGCTGGCCACTCGAAAGTAACTGCGCCCAAACCCCGGTAATCCGCAATAACCAAATGACTACAGCGTGTCTTTACAATACAGTCATAGAGCAATAAAAACTCGACCGTACGCCCCAACATTATTACTATTGTCGGACTTGCACCCGGACCGTCTACCTGCGTATAGTGAACTGGTGCCCTACCGTCGAACCTACAGAGGTGTCTTGGCAAAATATCTTCGCTCGACACGAGTTGCCGCCAGCGCAGTGGTGTTCACCACTAGAACGGTCTGGATTAGGTCGTTCGACGGGTTACGGCCAGTTACGGCGCGGCGAACGCTCGCGCTAGTGATGAGCGCCACTGAAAGTGTCGTTGCCGGTCCGTCAGTAATGTACGGCAAAGACCACCACCGCGGTGCCTTTTTGACCGCGCGGTCCGTTGCCGTTAGCTGCCGTGACGGTATAGTGTGCAAAGACCTTAAAACTCATGACGTCGCACAGTGGTCTAAAGGACTCTTTAAGATGAGCGCATACTAGAGGGTCGCGGGAAGGCCGCGGATCGTTTCGAGAAGGCAGGGGCCTTGGAGGAAGGGAGCAAGGAGTCCATGCGGCAACAAATCTCTAGCAGGTAGACGGAGAGCAAAGCTCCGCGGCCTTCTCGAGACCCTCTAGTATGCGCTCACCCTTAGTTTGCCACAGCCTCCGGCCGGCACCAATGCTTGAGGATAGGGCGACGGACATCGGAGGTACCGGTCCGATTTCTCTCCGAAATTTTTTCTCACGCCGGGCCGCAGCCGTCAGGTCATAAACTCTCGACGAGGGTCGCGACTGCCTGCTGTGCGTGGCACAAAAAAAAGGTTTTTATGTGCTCTACAACTCCTTAGGTAAACTATCGGTAGGTCTCCTTTATAACATCATGGAAGACGGAAATGTTCCTACCGCTTGGTGAATTCTTCTTAAATAATGATTTAAAATAATTGCTAGAATATATATTAGAGACATATCTTTGTTCTGCAAATTTTCCACCGGACCTAGTGTGAAAAAATGTTTAAATATATGGTCGTATTCTACGATTCTTGCTCTTTGAAATACCGTTCTTTTTTCATTGTTCGTAACAACTTGTTGCCATCATTCAGGTAACCTGTCAATTCCCGTATCTCAATGACTAATTAGCAACATGTGTTTTCGATATACAAGTGTAACGTCCTAACGTCCGTCACCGGACTCGCTCCTTATATTTGCGTCACAAACAAACGCATAATTAATTAATATTAAAGTCTGACAAGATTTCATCTGACGTCATCACTTTGGAATGCGATCTCGTCAAGCCTCAATGATTTTGGAAATAACAATTTCAAGGCCTGCTCACTCAGGCATAAGATCTTATTGTTTCCCCCACTGATCCACTGCCTGCTCTCTCAACCACGAAATTCTTCCTATTATCTCCCCACCACAAACCCACCTGGCAACAGTCCTATAAAAGCCAGGACCGGAGAGCAGAGTCCCCCCTTTTTTAGTCGCTCTTAGGCTCTTAGGCTCTTAGTCTCTTAGTCTCTTAGTCTCTTAGTCAGTCAGATACAAATTCATTAATTTATTTCGAGCACTTCAAAATCGTCAGTCAGTCGGTCGAGATTGTTTAATCTAGAGTCACGAACGTAGCACAGAATATCTATTCAATATTCGCGTAGCTTTTCTAATCTACGCTTACAACGTTCCGAATTCCATAAACCAGTTCTCATTGATGAACAAATCGGGACGCTATAAAGTATTTATAGTTAACACCCGTGATCTGAGAGAACGCCTCCGTTTACCAAATTCTCCTTACGATTCACGTACGGTTTTACAACAATCTACTCAAAAAGTGACGTGTGTGCGTGCGACAGGAACGAAGTGCGAGTGAAGTGAAAATCGCGTACCTACAAGAACCCGCTATCCTTTTCTCCCTCGAATTAGGCGGACTTGGTCCAGCCGTCCGAGCCAACGATCCAACCCGAATTAGGCGGACTTGGTCCAGCCGTTCGAGCCAACGATCCAACCCGAATTAGGCGGACTTGGTCCAGCCGTTCGGGCGCCCCCCTAAATCCCGAATCAAAACCTCTCTCGAGATCGAATATCAAAATACCGATAAAATTTCACTCGGACCGGGATCTGCGTGGTACTCTCCCACGTCACCGCGAGTCGCGAGCGAGAAATCGAAAGCGCGAATCCGAATCGTTCCCATGTTTCCTTCTAACGCCCGACCTCGGACGTTACATTGGTGACAGCAGCGGTGGGATTTCGAACTGCTCAACGGAGCACCCACAATTGCCACATCCTGCGTAATTTTCAACATACACGATGTCTCGAACGTCGAATCCAAGCAACCCTGCATCGGTACAGTCGGTTCTCAATGAGGCCACAGCGAGGGAGCTCGTTTTACTGGAACAACTCGAAACAATGGGGCGAAGACACCAAGAACTGCTCGACAAATACAACGCACATCAAGGACGTGAGCGAGTCCCTGTCGTAAAATCCGAACCCGCAGCAAACCTCACCGCGGTCGAAGGGTTGGCCGACAAATTAAAGAAACTGCAGGAAATGATCGAGAATCTGGGCAGCCCAGCAAACTCCCACACATCCGAGCGCAGTCCGACACCCGATCGTTCAAGGCCGCTGGACAGGATCGCGCACAGAATTGAGGCCCATTCATCCCGCGAATACGGACGAATTACGTTGAAGGACGCAGTGGAAACCGTCCCTCACTTCGATGGCGAGAATATCACCGTTTTTCAATTCGCACGAGCATGTAAGCGGGCTCGTGAAATGCTGCCTGCGAAAGCTGAGCCAAACCTGGCCAAACTGTTACGTAATCGGTTGAAAGGACACGCAGCTCTGGCCGTCGAAGACCAAATACATCAATCGGTAGACGAATTGATCAACAGACTGAGATACGTCTTCTCACCTTCAAAAACTCCGAATCATTACCGAGGCGAATTGGCCAACATAATTAAAGAGCCCAAGGAACATATCCTCGACTACATTTCGAGAGTCAAGGATCTAAACTCCGCTATTATCGACGGCGAAAAGGAACGATACGGTACGCTGAGTAACAATCACGTCAACGACATCGACGACCTCACTCTGGAGTCCTTCCTGGACGGGCTACCCCCTACCATGAGGACTCGAATACGTCACGAGGGCTGTTACGGTTTAACCGAGACCTTCGACTCCGCCATCCAAATCACGAAAGAAATGGAGAGAGACAGCCGAAGATTTTCAACAGCCCCGCGATCGACGCCAACCACGTGCCAAATGTGCCTCCGACCGGGACATGAAGCCCGTGCCTGTCGCGACCACGGAATATCTCGCGGTCAAGGACCGTCCCGCGATTATGGATCGCCCCGTAACTACGGACCGCCCCGTGATTATGGATCGCCCCGCGACAGTGGACCGCCCCGCGGCCCCATGCACGACCTTCAAGGTCGACCAACTCGATGGCCAGATCCACCACGCCGCGTCGCCAACAACGACGCAACTAACACCCGACCATTCCAAGGTGCAGGAACGAAAATCTGTGCCTATTGCAAAGCGACGGGCCACTTAATTTCGGAGTGTAGGAAACGGGCCTACAATAATCAAAGGTTTCAGGGAAACGAGGATCGCCCACGAGAAACTACGAGCGCGTATCGTGGAGCACCAGCACAACAGACGCGCTCCGCCCTCCCGATAGTCACGAAACAAGAGAACCAGGACGAACACGAGCATGTGCAGTCCAATTGAAATCAGCTCTGGTCGTACCCGCAATAATGCTGCACTCCGCTGATCTCAAAGAAGCAACAGAAACCATGGTCGACACCGGATCAGAGATAAACATCATAAAGCGAGAAGCTTTGAGTAAACCCGAGCTGATTAACGCTCAAGAAAAAGTGAGCATCACGGGCATCACGAGCCATACCATCACCACTCTCGGCACGTTCGAAATTAATATATTCAATCACAAAGTGACGTTTCACGTCGTCGCCGACGACCTACCGATACCTCAAAAGGGCATCATTGGCTCCGAATTCTTCCGAAATCAATCCGTCGACATCGTCTACTCAGAAAATTGTCTCCGTTTCCATGGCACCACTATTCCATTTCTCAATCACAAACAAATTACGCTTCCGGCAAGATCCAAAACGGTCATTCCAGTACACATTCTAAATCCAAACCTTGACGAAGGCTACGTGCCGCGCCAAGATCTCGGCGAAGGGGTCCATTTGGGACACGCCATAATAAAATCGAAACAAGGGAAATCCTACCTCCCCGCAGTCAATACAACAAATCAAAATGTCATGCTGCGAGAACCTAACGTCGAACTCCAGGAGTTCGAGGAATTCAAGGAACCTCTACCGATTCCTTCTTCACAGATCTCTTCTATTCCTATTTCTTCTATTTCTATTTCGTCCACCACAGTACACCCACTCACTGAATCTTTACCAAATCCAGGTGTGCTGTGCGTGAAGTCTCAATCTTCTCCAGAGGCATGCGAACCAAATTCCAATTCTAATTCTACTAATTCTCGCATGTCGGAGCTCTATTCTAAAGAATCCAAGCCGATTCTATCTATCTGTGAAGAAAAATCCTCTGAGGATACGTCGAATCCCGTCTCATTATTCCCTGGCCATCTCACTCACCAAGATACTAAATCTCCAATATCATCCGATACAAACCCGTACGCCAATGACCGAACAACCGAGATCATGAAACATTTAAACACGGAACATTTAGATGCGGAGGAAGAAGCCAGCGTCAGAAACCTTGTGAAAGAATATAACGCCGTATTTCATCTACCCGAAAGTCAACTTGGATGCACCAACGCAATCACCCATCGGATAACAACGACGGACGACCGACCAATAAACGTAAAACAATATCGCTTTCCGCCGATTCACAAAGAAGAAGTGAATAAGCAAGTCAACGAACTCCTCGACAACAATATCATAAGGCCATCGATATCACCATACAATTCCCCCATCTGGATAGTCCCCAAGAAACCGGGGCCGGACGGTCAAAAGAAATGGCGAATGGTAATCGATTACCGACTATTGAACGCCAAAACCATACCCGACGCCTATCCGCTACCCAACATTACGGATATATTAGACCAATTAGGCGGCGCTAAATATTTCTCTGTCTTCGACTTGGCGTCAGGATTCCACCAGATCCCGATGGACGAATCCGACATGCAGAAGACAGCATTTTCCACTCCTCATGGGCACTATGAGTTTAAACGAATGCCATTCGGCCTGAGAAACGCACCCGCCACCTTCCAACGATTGATGGACCATATCCTCTCCGGACTCCAAGGAATAGAGATGTTCATATACTTGGATGACATAGTCATATACGCAAGCTCCATCAGAGAACACGAAATCAAATTCAGGAAATTAGCCGAAAAACTGCTCGAGGCCAATCTCAAACTCCAACCGGGAAAATGCGAGTTTCTACGAAAAGAAGTGGCATACTTGGGACACATCATCACTGAGAATGGAGTTCGACCCGACCCGAAGAAAATCGAGGCAGTAGCACAGTTTCCCGTACCAAACAATCCCAAGAAAATCAAAGGATTCCTTGGACTCGTCGGATACTACAGGAAGTTCATACCGAACTTTTCGAAAATCTCGAAACCTCTCACCAACCTCTTAAAGAAGAAGAACAAGTTCTCCTGGGGCCCTAAAGAACAAGAATCGTTCGAATACCTACGACAACAACTGACCACGGAACCGATCCTGCAATTCCCCGATTTCAGTAAACAATTCCACGTCACAACAGATGCATCCAGCAATGCCATCGGGGGAGTGCTCAGCCAGACCGTCGAAAAAAAGGAATTGCCAATTTCTTACGCCTCAAGAACGTTAAATAACGCGGAGGAAAATTACTCGACGATTGAGAAAGAGCTCTTGGCCATCGTATACTGCGTGGGACACTTCAGGCCCTACCTGTATGGTAAACTCTTCACACTATTCACCGACCACAAACCACTGGTATGGCTACACAGTGTAAAAGATCCAACGTCTCGTTTAGTCAGATGGAGACTAAAACTAGCAGAATACGACTATGAAATCCGCTATCAACCGGGGAAAACCAACTACATCGCAGATGCGTTGTCACGTATCACCCACGCAAAAATATTACCCATAAGGGCCCGATCAACCAGCAACAGCGATTCCGACGAAGACGTGCCCAATCCAAAGAGGCATAAATACACGCCTCCACGAGAATCGACAACACCATCGAACGAATCAACCAGTACTACGCCAGACACACTGACACCTGAAAGAGTGGGAAATGACGACGATTATACACCAACTCCAATCTTCTCATATAACTATTTTCTTTTCTTTTCACTTCACCCTCCATAGCTGCAGTTTGCGCTATGTGAGCCCACATTCTCTTTTCTTTTCATTTCATCCTCCATAGCTGCAGTTTGCGCTATGTGAGCCTACATTCTCTTTTCTTTTCATTTCATCCTCCATAGCTGCAGTTTGCGCTATGTGAGCCTACATTTTCATTTCCTTTCTTTCTCCACAACTGCAGTTAGCAGTGTGTGAGTGCCATTTTAGTTCTTACTCCTTGCAATTTCTTGGTATTTTCCACTCCCTTCGCGGGAGTCTATCGCGTTCAGCGAACAAAAAAAAATCAAATTCGTTTGCTTTGCGAACGAATTCTCTTTTTTTCTCCGAGGGGTGACGTGTAACGTCCTAACGTCCGTCACCGGACTCGCTCCTTATATTTGCGTCACAAACAAACGCATAATTAATTAATATTAAAGTCTGACAAGATTTCATCTGACGTCATCACTTTGGAATGCGATCTCGTCAAGCCTCAATGATTTTGGAAATAACAATTTCAAGGCCTGCTCACTCAGGCATAAGATCTTATTGTTTCCCCCACTGATCCACTGCCTGCTCTCTCAACCACGAAATTCTTCCTATTATCTCCCCACCACAAACCCACCTGGCAACAGTCCTATAAAAGCCAGGACCGGAGAGCAGAGTCCCCCCTTTTTTAGTCGCTCTTAGGCTCTTAGGCTCTTAGTCTCTTAGTCTCTTAGTCTCTTAGTCAGTCAGATACAAATTCATTAATTTATTTCGAGCACTTCAAAATCGTCAGTCAGTCGGTCGAGATTGTTTAATCTAGAGTCACGAACGTAGCACAGAATATCTATTCAATATTCGCGTAGCTTTTCTAATCTACGCTTACAACGTTCCGAATTCCATAAACCAGTTCTCATTGATGAACAAATCGGGACGCTATAAAGTATTTATAGTTAACACCCGTGATCTGAGAGAACGCCTCCGTTTACCAAATTCTCCTTACGATTCACGTACGGTTTTACAACAATCTACTCAAAAAGTGACGTGTGTGCGTGCGACAGGAACGAAGTGCGAGTGAAGTGAAAATCGCGTACCTACAAGAACCCGCTATCCTTTTCTCCCTCGAATTAGGCGGACTTGGTCCAGCCGTCCGAGCCAACGATCCAACCCGAATTAGGCGGACTTGGTCCAGCCGTTCGAGCCAACGATCCAACCCGAATTAGGCGGACTTGGTCCAGCCGTTCGGGCGCCCCCCTAAATCCCGAATCAAAACCTCTCTCGAGATCGAATATCAAAATACCGATAAAATTTCACTCGGACCGGGATCTGCGTGGTACTCTCCCACGTCACCGCGAGTCGCGAGCGAGAAATCGAAAGCGCGAATCCGAATCGTTCCCATGTTTCCTTCTAACGCCCGACCTCGGACGTTACACAAGTAAAATTACTTGCTTATTTAAAATGAGCCATAACTCTTTCCTTCCAACCTAATACACATATGATATCAAAAATTATTTCGGATACACCGGAAAATAATAAAACGTTCATTTTAGGGAAACCAATAGTGTCATTTCGCCCACTACGATACCTTGCAACTGTACGCATCATGTAAAAATTTCATACGACACACATGAGATGTGAAATACTCCAGTAACTACAAACAGCTGTT
This sequence comes from Lasioglossum baleicum, assembly GCF_051020765.1. Classification (NCBI taxonomy): domain Eukaryota; kingdom Metazoa; phylum Arthropoda; class Insecta; order Hymenoptera; family Halictidae; genus Lasioglossum; species Lasioglossum baleicum. The sequence goes on along the minus strand of NC_134947.1, from coordinate 9,376,808 downwards.
AGGTTTGAATTGTTTGTTGTTTCGGGTGAATAAAATTGCTGAATATTCTTTAGACATTACATCTTCCACGTAGTGAAAAACATTTTCAATTTGTGTATGTCCAACAAGTAGTCCAATACACTGCCCCGTAAGTAGGAGCGATGGGGGGGAACAGCGCAGTGGGTTCAGATATAATAAACCGCTACTGCCCACTACTACGCGATTGTAGGGACTGGCAAGGCGCCATCTCGTATGGGTCCGAACTGTTGACATTGTATTGATGCGAGCCTGAGAAGAAAGTTCCCAGGCAGGACGTATCTAGTGTCACGGTCCGATAAGACCAAGATGCCAACCCTCGCAACACGTTACCAGGCCCAAGTTCATCAGTGACTCAGCGGCCCAATACTTTGTACCATAGAATAATCTCAAACCCTTGCACCCTCAACGATTATCCATTATATCCATAAGATTATACATTAGTATATAAGACACTTTAAATTCTTGTATCGAGTTAGTCGACTGCTACCTCTGCTACGGCACGTCAAGCCGATTCAACCTTTAAATAAAGTTATCTTGTGTTCCTGAAACGTCTGAGTAGTGATTCGCGAAAGTGAAATACGTCGATCTTCACGAAGTCTCCTATTTCACCGTAACACTAGGTACGAACGCGCGGCCGATTGGATCAGAGTGGAGGAGGCAGACCTCGTTCCACACGCACTTTCGGCTGTCGTCGAAATATTGGCTACAGCGCGCAGCGGCCACACATACTACGTAGCGTCCAACGTCAAAGTCAAAACATTGGGGCTACAGGCGCGGGGCTGTGGTGGGGATGATAGCAAGACTTAGCGATAGGCTCGCTTTGTTTATGTGCCGTTCCCGGGGCTGTTCTCTATGGAGAGGTGTATCACAGTTCATTACTATTGAGTTGGAAGCAGTTGGAAGTCGGCACTTTCTCGGGCAACATGTGAAGACTGTAAAATAATTTGTAGGCGCCCCGACTTCTCCGGAGGAAAATAAATGTAAAAATGCTACATACAGAGCGACTCCCACTAATATTCGGACGCTCAAAAAAAGACGATGACTTTTTAAATATTCTACTATACGATTTTAACTTTTTTGTGAAGCTAGAGCAATTAGTTTACTACAGGATGGGAAAAGAAATTTTTTTAAAAATTGCAATTGATCGGAATTGTAGAAAAAATACTAAAAGTTGCATTTTACAATTTTTTTATGTGGGCCTATATTGAAAATTTAAAAAGTACGTTTTGTAGGTCTGTGTCAATTGTGAAAGTTTCATCGAAATCGGTTAAAATTCGTGAAAAATTGAAATTTTCAACATCTTTGAACGTTTGCAGCTTATTGCAACATCGACTGATTTAGAAGGAATTTTCAGAATTGACACAGATCTACAAAACGTATGTTTTAATTTTTCAATATAGGCCCACGTAAAAAAGAAAAAATTTCCTTTCGCGTCCTGTAGTAAACTAATTGATCTGGCTTTCTAAAAAAGCTCAAATCATATAGTCCAATATTTGAAAAGTTATCGTCTTTTTTGGAGTGTCCAAATATTAGTGGGAGTCATTGTATGTAGTCTTCGAGAATACACGTAGAGGGGAGTATGCACAGGAAAGTAGTAAGTAAATTGTTCATTTTACACTACGATACTTTGCAACTTGATTGACCTTGTACGCACCGTTTAAAAATTTCATACGGTACACATGGAATGTGAAACACCCCAATAACTACAAACAGCTGCACATAGAAGGTGTTCTCCTGTTCGTCCGTTACCTTAAGTCCATAAATTTTATTACAGGTAAAGACAGGTATAAATGAGGGTAGCGTAAAAATAAGTTTCGTTGACGAGCATAAATTACTTTATGACCACCGTCCGACAAAAGCCAAAATAGTTTGTCCCGACATTTCGGGCCAAACACCCCACTGAGCGATGGCTTGTTTAACATTGGTCCCCGCGAGTTTAATTTTTTTGAAAAGTACAATTAGTACAATTAATAGTACAATTAATAGTACAATTAATTGACATAAATAGTACAATTAATTGACAACATGACGTGAAAAAGATTTGTAGAAAATTGCAATTGGTCGGAATTGCAGAGGAAATACTAACAGTTGTATTTCGCAATTTTTTTGGGGTTGCCCTTTATTGAAAATTTCAAGAGCACGTTGTGTGGATCTACAGGGTGTTTCACACTATTCCTGGCCAGCGTTTTTCTTGCAAATTATTAGAAAAACATGAAAGAGGAAAAAGTAGTACATACTGTTTTTTATACGCACAACGCAACGACATATGTAATTTTTTTGTGTTTATGATATTTTGTTTATGATAATTGTTTTGATCTTCAATTTTTTTAAATAGAATGCTTTATTATTTCTTATGTCACATGAGAGCGCGTGTCTAGTCGAATTCATTCGTATACTGTGCAGTGACCCTCAAGGTCATGCAAGGTCAGAAACGAAAGAAGCATTTTGAAATACTTGCAAACACATTGGTATTAAATATTCAAAATGCTTCTTTCGTTTCCGAGCTTGCATGACCTTGAGGGTCGCTGTACAATATACGGATTTACATCTAACAAAATATCATAAACACAAAAAAATTACATATGTCGTTGCGTTGCGTATAAAAAACAGTATGTACTACTTTTTCCTCTTTTATGTTTTTCTAATAATTTGCAAGAGAAACGCTGGCCAGGAATAGATCCACACAACGTGCTCTTCAAATTTTCAATAAAGAGCCACCCCAAAAAAATTGCGAAATACAACTGTTAGTATTTCCTCTGCAATTCCGACCAATTGCATTTTCCACAAATCTTTTTCCACGTCATGTAATCAATTAATAATTGTACTAACTTTTCAGAAAAATCAAACTCTTTGTTATAACGTTTAAATTTCTTAACAACGTATTCGCCACCTATTGACACGACAAACTCTGACAAGTTCTAGTCAATAGCTTTTTAAATAAATACAGCATGTTATATTCTGCCTATGCCACGCCGCGCCGGAGCGGCGGCCGGAAAAATTTCGGAGAGCTTGGAATTTCTCCGGCGACCGGACCGGCTCTAACATAGGCATCTCCTGAGGTGTAGAGGGGAGTAAAAGATTCAGGGAACCCCTGGGGTTTGTCCGCGAACCCCTGGGGTTAGACACGATCCCCAGCGCTTGGCCTTTGTGCGAGCCTCACGAATTACGACCAGCCCACCGGACACCAAACTAAATGGTCCAAAATGTCCGCGCGCCGGAGACGGTGCAAATTAACCAGTCCTTAAACGGGCGATTTAGCTGGACAAAATTATTCTAGCATTATTTTAAGACTTAAAGCCGTAGTTAAGTAGGTCATTGGATTCGTCTCGACATTAGCTATGTAACGAGTCCGAATTCTCGTCACAACCGGATCTCTCCCTCGTTGCTGAATGGCTCGCCGAGCCAGGGTCCGCGGCGAGGGAAGCGGACGGGAGACGGTAGTTCGGGCGAGGTATGAAATAAACACAACACGCGACGTAACTTTTACGTCTCACAGGGCCGCGGTTCGCGAAGATTTCTGATAGCGTTCGCGGGTGCACGCGCGCGGATTCGCGGTTCGCGGATCTGTCGGTCGACGACGGAAAACAGCTCGTCGCGGCAGGTACGGATTTTCCGCGACGGCTCGTCGACTTACTCGGATACGGGAACCGGCGGCTCGCGGCAACAGGTATTCGGAATCGGTCAGGACGGTTCGTGGGAACGGTGACGGGAACTTCGGCGCGAAGTTAACGGATTCGTTCGACGGCACGTTGAACGGACGAGGATACAACGGCGCGTTGCAAAAGATGTCTCGACGGCTCGTGGAGACGGCGACGGGAACTTCGGCGCGAAGTTAAACGGATTCGTTCGACGGCACGTTGAACGGGCGAGGATACAACGGCGCGTTGCAAAAGGTGTCTCGACGGCACGTGGAGACGGCGACAGGAACTTCGGCGCGAAGTTAACGGATTCGTTCGACGGCACGTGGAACGGGCGAGGATACAACGGCGCGTTGCAAAAGGTGTCTCGACGGCACGTGGAGACGGCGACGGGAACTTCGGCGCGAAGTTAACGGATTCGTTCGACGGCACGTGGAACGGGCGAGGATACAACGGCGCGTTGCAAAAGGTGTCTCGACGGCACGTGGAGACGGCGACGGGAACTTCGGCGCGAAGTTAAACGGAAGATTCGTTCGACGGCACGTTGAACGGACGGGGATACAACGGCGCGTTGCACGGGGAACAGGAACGGTCGGGATCAGGGTCTTGACGGCTCGTCAGGGTAAGGCGCTTACCAGGGTTCCAGTCGACCAAGCGGCTCGCCTGCTGGACTCGGAAAGAGAGCGTGTCGCCTTTCGCGTTGCCTTTTATAGGCAAATTCGGTGATTACCGCGGGGTGCGCGGGTTGCGGTATGTATGCGGCGTCTGTCTCGAGGCGCGAAAACGCGGGAAGGTGCGTAGCGCTGTGTCGCGCCTGGTTACGAGGCGTGAAATCGCGTGTTACGGGTTCGGTTTCGGTCGGGATCGTTCGGCGTGCTTCGGCAATACGCGAGTCTTCGCGTTAGTAGCAGAGCTGTACTGAGCCCGCTGTACAGGTCTGCTACACCCCCCTCCCTCTTCGGGGCGACGAACGAGCGGCAGTGAGACCTTTTATTGAAAAATGAAAATTACATTAACTATTTACAAGCTAGCGCAGTCTTAGCCTAGGGTACGGGGTCAGGTTAGACAAGACACACTGGAAATCCAGGATAACGGCACGTTTATTTCGCTCTTACGCGGGGCTCTCACCCGTCTCATAAACTTTGGTATGATATAACCATCATAAATACTTATTACACAGTCTTACATTTACGTTTGTCAGTCTTTAACGAGAAGTATGCCAACCCGGCTCGGGCGTGGCTGTCAGTCTTATGAGACCTTTTATTGAAAAACAAAAAGAAGTAGAGAGAAAGAAAAAAAAAAGAAAACCATTCTTGCAGCTTGCGCGTGGAGTGAAATAATACGGGGTGTTGCGTATTAACATAAACAAAACGAGATCCGTTGCAACAGATGGAAACATAAGAAAGACAGGGAAAACAAAAGAAAACAACAACAAAGAGATTGCAGCTTGCGCGCGGCGAAAGCAAGATCGGACGGTTGAGCACGAGAACAGGAGAAAATAAAGAGAAACGCCAGTTCTGGTCGAACCGAATGGCTCTCTCGTGCTCGGCGTATTTGTACTCGCTTGATACTATACGGTTCTTACGGCCTACTTGTGTAAATGTGTATAAAATAGTCTTAATAATACTGGAACAGCCTATGTGTATCAAAAATAACGGAGGTAACCGGTTACGTATAACTATTTTTTTTTTTACGCTAGACTACGCGGTACTAGAACTAGAAAACAAAACGCGGGTTACTATTAGGGTGCCCTCGGCGCGAGGGCGATCGTGGCGCGCGATCTTTGGTCCGGTCCAACGGCATCCCTTCGTTTGCAACGGCGTAGGTGGCCGTCCTTTTGAATACCACGCGGTGGTACCAGGTACGGGCTTCCCCTCGTATGGCAAGGACGGTGGTGCGCCGGGGAGGCGCTCCCCGGTCGGTACTGGTCGGCCTCCGTTGCCGGGCTGTTCCGTCCAGGCCTGTATGGACGGCTGCTGTCGCGGTGCTTCTATTGTGTACTTTTGGTTACAAAACGAAATGCTCGGGATTAGTTTACGGGGTCGGCCTCGGCGACGAGGGGCTGGTACGTTGGCGGGGGTATCGGGTGGAGGAGACGTGCCGCTCGGTTCCGTATTATTCCCAGCGTGGGTCGCGGCTCGCGTTTCGGAGTCCGGTTCTACCGCAGGCTTTAAATCCTGGACATGAATATGGCGTGTCCACTTTCGGTTATCGCCCCGTAAATCGACAATGACCGGAGACACGATTTTTCCCACGGTGTACGGACCGCTGTACTTGGGCGCGAGCTTCGCGTTGATTCCGGCAGCTTTTTCCGACAGCGTATGTTCGCGTTTCCAGACGCGTTCTCCGACGGCTGGGCGCCAGTCGCGGTGTCGGAGGTCGTAGTACTTTGCTTGCCGTCCGAATGCACGTGCTAAATGCAATTTCGCGAGCTTCTGCGCGTCCCGGAGATTCTTCCAACGTTGTTTCGGTGCCTCGTTCGGATCTTCGGTCGATGATTGTCCCGGTGCTCGGAGTTCTCTTCCCTGGTTGAGATACGCCGGACTGTACCCGGTCGACTCATGCCAGGCGGTGTTGACGGCAAAGCGAGCTTCTTCGATTCTCTCGTCCCACTGGTTGTGCCGGGCGCCGGTGTATTGGGCGAGCATCGTTTTTACAACCCTGTTGGCTCGTTCAACTGGGTTGCAGTGGGGTGAGTACGGCGGTGTTTTCCGGTGGACGGTTCCGGCGGCCTCAAGCAGGGCGGTGAACGGTCCCCCGATGAACTGGCGACCGTTGTCGGTGATGGCCACCTCAGGGGCCCCGTGACGGAGAATGACTTCCCTCTGGATTGCGGCGGCGACGGCGGAGCTGGTGGCCTTTCGGAGCGGTACAAGCTCCACCCACTTGGTGAAGCGGTCGAGGGCGACCAGCAGCCAGATGTTCCCCTGGCGTGACCTTGGCAGTGGTCCGACGAGGTCGATGGACACCGTATGCCATGGTCTGGTGCCTGGATTGGCATGGAGATGCCCCGCGGGTTGCTGCGGTGGTGACTTGTACCGCTGGCAGCTGGCACAGCTGCGAACGTATCGGGCGGTTTCCCGAAACATTCCGGGCCAGTAGAATCGTTGTGCCAGTCGAACGATGGTCTTCGCGACCCCCAGATGTCCGGCGGTGGGGTCGTCGTGATATTTCCGGAGTATTCCTTCTCGTTCGTCGGTGGGCACGCAGATCTTCCAGGCGTTTCCCGGCTCGGGCTCGTTATAATCGAGCTGGTGCAGTACGTGGCGTTGCAGCTTTCCGTCCTGGATTCGGAAGTCGGTGACGGACAACGGATTGTTCTGGACGGCCTCGAATTTCTTCTGATACCATGTGTCGGGGCGCTGTTTCGGTCGGAGCAGGTTAACGCCCACCGTGGGTGCGTTACGGGACAGCGCGTCCGCCACGTGGTTCAACTTTCCGGGCCGGTATCGGACGTCAAAATCGTACTGCTGCAGCTCGAGTGCCCATCTTGCCAGGCGTCCGGTCGGGTTCTCGATTTGGCAGAGCCATCGGAGTGCCTGATGATCGGTGACTACGGTGAAGTGGTAGCCTTCGAGGTACGGCTTCATTTTCCGTATTCCCCATATGACGGCGAGGCACTCCTTTTCTGTGGCGCTGTACTTCCGCTCGGTGGTGCTCAGCGTGTGACTGGCGTAGGCAATGACGTGCTCATCGTTCTCTGGACCTTGCGTGAGCACGATTCCCAGGCCGCTGTCACTGGCGTCCGTCTGGAGCGTGAACGGCTGCGTGAAATCCGGACAAGCGAGAACCGGCGCGGCCACAAGCTTTTCCTTCATTGTCCGGAACGCAGTTTCTTCTTCCTCGGTCCACCTCCACTTGGCATTCTTCCTGGTGAGCCTCGTCAGGGGTTCCATGATCTCGGCAAAATTCGGCACGAATCGCCGATACCATGCAGCCATGCCGTGAAATCGTCGAACATCTCGAATCGTTTTCGGAGCAGCCAGCTGTGCTACTGCGCTCGTCTTCTCAGGATCGGTCCGGATTCCTTGCTGATCCACGATGTGGCCGAGGTAGCGGAGGCTGTCGACGCAGAATCTGCATTTCTCCGGATTAAGACGCAGGCCGGCGGCGCGGAGACGGCGAAAGACCTCGCGTAGGTGGCGACGGTGTTCGCTGAGGCTCCGGCTGACGATGATGATGTCGTCGAGATACGCAAATGCGTTCGGCTCCATCTCTGGCCCGATGATTTGGTCCAGGAGTCGTTGGAACGTGGCGGGTGCCGAGTGGAGGCCGAACGGCATTACCGTGAACTGAAATAGTCCTCTTCCGGGCACGGTGAAGGCGGTGAGTGGTCGACTGGCTGCTTCTAACGGGACCTGCCAATATCCGTTCTTTAAATCCAACGTTGTTGAGAACTTGGCCCCTCGCAATTTGTCGAGGGTGGCCTGGATATGTGGCAGCGGGTATGCGTCCTTCTCGGAACGGTCGTTCAGGCGGCGGAAGTCGACGCAGAAGCGTGGTTTGCCGTCTTTCTTCTTGACGACGACCACTGGCGAGCTCCACGGGCTGCTGGATCGCTAGATGACTCCGTCTCGCAGCATTTTGTCGACTTCTTCGTCGATCACGGCTTGCATCACCGGATTGCGGGGCCGGTATCGTTGCTTGAGCGGTGTCTCATTGAGCAACTTTATCTGGTGGTGCACTAGCGTGGTGCGTCCGGCCGTGGAGGAGAATTTCGCCAGCTCCTGCTCCAAAAATTTTTGGAACGGCTCGCGTTCGTCCTCCCTCATTTTCCGGAGTCCCATTTGGAGGCAGGGTTCGGCCAGACAGTTTGCGGCCCAGTTGGCTACCTCTGGAGGCGGTTGGACGGTCAAACGGAGCGCGGCGATGGCCTGGATCCCGAGCAGTACGGGTGGGCCCATCTTCGGTAATACGGTGAAGTCTTCGGTGTGGTCGACGTCTCCCACGCGGAATGTTAAACGGATGGTGCCGGACGGGTGCATTTCCGATCCGTCGGCGAGGCAGATCCGTTGATAACCCTTGGCGGTTCGGACCCCTCTTCCCCGGGCCCACTCCAGTACTTCCGCATTGATGCACGAAAGCTGGGCTCCGGTGTCCAGCATGGCATCAATTTCTCGCCCCAGCATGACGATTGGCAGAAGTGGTCGCGGCGTGTAACGGATTGACGGGCCCAAATTTATTAGCGCCGGCTCGGCGATGTCGGGCCCCGCGGTCCGTTTCCCGGTGGATGGCAATCGCGGGTCAACACGTCGTCGCGGCCGCACCGAGAGCAAAACTTTCGATAAATGTTCCGACACTCAAACCGCTGATGCCCGCGTTGCTTGCATCGCCAGCAGTGTGTTGTCGGGTGATACTGTCCCTCGGTTTGTCCGGAGCGGTCAACTTCGGGCGGAGCGCTGAGTCGCGTGAGTCGCGCCTCGATCGGTTCGGTGACGGCAATGTTCGGTTCGGTGGCCTCCGCGGCGCTGACCGGCACGGCGCGTGACGCGATCTTCCGTTCGGAGGGAACCTCTTCGGTGTCTTCCTGTTCTATTTGTTGGACGCGCGCCAGGAGGTCTCGAGCACTCTTCACATCTGATCAGTAGATGAGCCTCCTATATTCTGGTCGCATGTTCTCAAATAGTAGGTCCGTGCGGTGGTGATCGTCCATGTGTGCGCGTCGCATGAGCATGATGATCGAGCTCATGAACTCGTGGAAGGGCTCGTTGGCGCGCTGTCGACGCATGCGAGCCTCGTTCTCCCGTTGGAATCGTGAGCGATTGGACGCGAATACCTGGGTGAATTCCTCGCAGAACTCTTCCCACAATCTGATCTCGGCCCTACTGTTTCGGTACCATATCTGGGCCGGCCCGCGTAGTAACTCGGGGATTCCACGTAACAGGTCGGCGTCGGTGAGATCATACGTCTCCTGGAGTTCGGCCATTCGTTCCAGGAATGATAGTGGGTCCTTTCCATCGGTGATGTTGCCGGATTTGCGTAGTCGGTCGATGCTTCGGTATGGATCAGCCTTCTCGACGAAGGTTCTTTCGGCGGTCTTGGCTGTAGTAGCCGTTTCGGCGGCGGCCTTGACAGTGACAGCTGTCACTTTCTCGCTGGCGGCCGCCATGTTCCGGGTGCTCACTCCGTCCCTCGGTTCCGTCATTTCGGAGGGTTCGTCGGTCTGTTGCCGTACGTAGTCGGTGAGTCGCTGGCGCAGTTCCTCTATGGTTCCGCTTGTAGGCAGATTACTACGTTGCAGCTCAGCAATCAGTTGGTCCTTCGTTAGCTGGATTCGTTTCATTCGGCTGTGGTCCTCGTGTAGAAGTCCTGTGGATCGCCGCTAGATGGCGGCGCGATCCCCTGTCACTTCACGGTTGCGACGCACGATTCACCTTCCGTCTTTCGACACTAGGTGTCCGTCCTCGTCGTTCCGCGGCACTTCGCGCGGTCGTTAGTTTCACTCCGCGTTACTAGATGGCGCGCGCGCGGCACTGTTTTGGTAAATCTCTAGTGAATTATATTAGAGATTCCAATAAATAAATTAAGATGATGTTTATTAACAAAACTTTAATAGAATTAAATTCTTTGATCACAATATTTTTAGATCCAACTTCATTGATGGCAAACTATTGATAAAACAAATTGTATTTTGTCAATGACAAGAAAATAACTAATTTAAACATTTGAATTTAACGCCAACTTCACAACGCTAACTTCACATTAGTGAGTGTCGCTACAGTCGCCACATTTACTCCCCCCCTAATAGTAGAGTAAATAAACTTATAACTTTTAGGTTATGAATCTGACTCTACGTTTAGGTTTACATTTTCCATTAATTTTAAAGGAATCTAAAATGATATTATCATCGAATTTAGAACATTCTTGAACTTCTAGAACATTTTCTAAAAAAGCTGGTTTTAATCTATCTATGTTAATGGTGGTAGGAACACCTTTATAATTAATTTTATACAGAAAATCTGTTAATCTTTCTATAATCTGATAAGGACCTTCATATGGAAGTTCAAGAGATGTTTTAAGTTTGTCTACTCTAACAAAAACATATGTACAATCTTCTAATTCCTTGTATACAAAAGGTTTTCGTGAAGCGTGATGAGATGTAGGTGTTGGACGAATTGCTCGAATATGTTCCCGCAACTTTTCAAGAAAAATTTGAGGACACCCAATAGGATCTTCAGCTGCAAAAAATTCTCCTGGAATCCGTAATGTTGTACCGAAAACCATCTCTGCAGCAGAGGCCTTGATATCATCTTTATAACTGATTCGGAGACCTAGAAGAACCATAGGAAGAACATCTACCCAATTAGAGGAATTATGACACTTAATTGCCGATTTGAGAGAACGATGCCAACGTTCAATTATTCCATTAGATTGAGGGTGATAAGCCGTTGTCCTAATCCTTTGACTACCAATAAGTTTTATTAATGCTTGAAAAAGTAGTGACTCAAATTGAGCTCCTCTATCAGTAGTAATAACAGCTGGTGCTCCAAATCTTGCGACCCACGTAGCAAAGAATGCATTAACCACCGTATCTGCAGAAGTATCTGGAATGGGTGTAGCTTCAGGCCATCTTGTACTTCTATCAATCATAGTAAGACAAAAGCGAAATCCTTTTGAAACTGGTAAAGGACCAACAATATCAATATGTACATGTGAAAATCTAATTTTAGGAACTGGAATGTGTTCAGAGTTTCGAATAACATGTCTATGAATTTTCGCTCTCTGACAAGATAAACATGTTCTAGTCCAACTAATAATGTCTTTACGCATATTTGGCCATACAAAACTTTGAGAAATAATCCTTTTAGTTGTTCTACCGCTTGGATGAGATAAATTATGAGAGACGTCAAAAATTCGTCTTCGAAGACTTGTTGGAACATATATTCTAATATCTCTACTCACGTCACAATAAATTGTCTTTTCACCGTTATCTAACCTGAGTGGTTTTAAGGAAAGAACTGTTTCAGACTCTAATAGTGATTTAAGTTCTTCATCTTTCTGTTGTTCTTCAAAAAGTTCATCTGTAGAAACTATTACAGGTAAGTTAACAGCGCCTATTCTTGAAAAAGCATCAGCAACTTGATTATTATGTCCTGCAACATGGATAATTTTAGTGGTAATTTGACTAATGAAATCAAGCTGTCTTCTCTGTCTTTCAGAAGCTTTTTCAGAAGATTGTAGAAAGGCATATTGCAACGGTTTATGATCAGTGAAAATGGTTACATCCCGACCATCAACCATATGACGAAAAAATTTTAGTGCAGCATAAATTGCTATTAACTCTCTGTCGTATGTACTATATTTTTGTTGAGATTCTGATAGCTTTTTGGAAAAGAATCCAAGTGGTTTATACGACTCATCTTGAAATTGTTCCAAAACAGCTCCGATTGCTACATTCGAAGCATCTGTTCTAAGAAAAAGTTTTGAATTTTCTAAAGGATGAACTAAAAGTGTATTTTCCGCTAAACATCTTTTACTTTCTTCAAAAGATTTTTCTGCATCAGCGGTCCAATTAATTTGTCGTTTATCTTTTCTTTTAGCACCTGATAAGTATTTGTTTAATGGTGCTAAAATTGATGCTGCATTCGAAATGAATCTATGATAAAAATTTATGATTCCAAGGTACCGTCTCAGTTCACTGATATTATTTGGTTTCTTGAAATCAATAATAGCTCTAACTCTTCTATCCAAAGGACGTATTCCAAAACGATTGACCGTATAACCAAGATATTCCACTTCATCTTGTGCAAATTTACTTTTAGAAACGTTAATGGATAACCCATATTTCTTAAGACGAAGAAAGACCTGCTCCAAATGAATACGATGTTGCTCTTCATCCTTCGAAGCAATCAGAAGATCATCAAGATAGGCTTGACAGAAACTTAATCCTCGTAAAACAGTGTCAACAAATCTTTGGAATGTTTGTGCAGCATTCCTTAACCCAAATGGCATCCGAGTGAATTCGAATAGTCCAAATGGAGTTGTAACCGCAGTTTTGTGAAGATCTTCTTCAGCAACAGGAATTTGAAAGTAGGCTTTAACTAAATCAATTTTGGTAAATACCTTACATCCAGCTAGATGATGAGTAAAATCTTGAATATGAGGTAGAGGATAGTTGTCCCTAACTGTAATATTGTTTAACCTGCGAAAATCTCCGCAAGGTCTCCAATCTCCATTCGGTTTGCGAACCATGTGTAACGGACTTGCCCATTGAGAAGAAGATGGTCGACAGATTCCTTGTTCCAGCATAAATTCAAATTCTTGTTTTGCTGCTGCAAACTTCTCAGGAGTCAATCTGCGTGGTTTCTCAGAAACAGGAAATCCAGAGGTAACAATTTGATGAGTTACATCATGAACTACTCTAGTAAGAGCTGATGGTTTTGTTATTTCTATATATTTGCGAAGTAATTCTTTAAATTTGCAGGAATTACTTACTGTTGCAACAGAGATTTGTTTTTTACTTGTTAATTTAGCCTTAGTGCTTAATAACGTCTGTTCATCAATTAATCTCTTGTTCCTTAAATCTGGAAGAAGACCATGAAATTCCAAGAAATCTGCACCAATAATTGGATGCTTGACATCAGCAATGATAAACTGCCATCTAAATGGACGTCGAAGACCTAAGTCTAGTATCCTTGTACTACAACCGTATGTATTAATTACAGTATTATTAGCTGCATATAATTTGAAATCGACAACAGATTTAACACCTCTGACCATATTTCTTGGAATAACCGAAACATCAGCTCCAGTATCAACTAAATAGAATATGCCATCTTTCTTATCAGACATTATCAGGCGTTTATTCCTCTTAAAACCGTCAACGACCGCCTGAGCACGTAACGGTTGACTTAGTTTTCCAACAAGGTTTTGTCACCAAATGAACATGGTTGTACACATTTGTGTGCTTTATCACCAAATTTATCATGATAAAAGCAGTACTTCTTACCTTCTTCATTTTTCTTTTTACTTTGACTAGTTGACCATCTTTTGAAGTTTGATCGTCCTCTTGAAAAACTGCGTTCTCTCCTTTGATTCTGATGAGTTAATCTTTCCATTTGTTTCCTTAACTCAGTAATTTCCTCAGACATTTTCTTAATTAATCCTCCTTGCGAAGATTCGATGGAAAATACTGAAGAAGATGTTGGCCGAGACATATCTAAAATCTGATCAGCTTGAATAGCTAATTTGGAAAGATCTTTAACTTCGCTAATTGCAAGAATGGATCTAATATTTTCCGGAAGTTGTTCTAGGAAAATAGATCTAAGGACCTCATTATTAATTTGTCCAGGTGCTAAATTATTCAGTCTGTGTAGAAAAACTGATGGTTTTTCATCCCCAAGCACATGTGATCCAAGTAATTTTCTAATTTTAGCCTCTTTACTTTCTCCAAAAGCGTTACATATTCGTTCTTTTAACTTTAAATATTTATTATTTTCAGGAGGACAAATTAAAATATCCTCAACCAAAGGAAGAACTTTATTATCTAAATATACTGTAACGTATCTAAATTTTGACTCATCTTTTACTATTCTATTTATTAAAAATGCCGCCTCTACTTGCGTAAACCATAGAACAGGATTTTCCTTCCAAAACGGCGGTAAACGCACTTTTTGAGCAACTTCAATACTCGCACCATCAATAAGACTGGCGTTTTGATTTGAGCTAAGATTATCTTCCGATCTCACCGTTTCTTCGAAAGTTACTTCAGTAGGTTGTTGCATTGTTCTTTGTCCAGAAAAAGCTTGACGAGTAGGTGAATGTTCTAACGGCATTTTCTTAAATAATCGGGGTCACCAATTTGGTAAATCTCTAGTGAATTATATTAGAGATTCCAATAAATAAATTAAGATGATGTTTATTAACAAAACTTTAATAGAATTAAATTCTTTGATCACAATATTTTTAGATCCAACTTCATTGATGGCAAACTATTGATAAAACAAATTGTATTTTGTCAATGACAAGAAAATAACTAATTTAAACATTTGAATTTAACGCCAACTTCACAACGCTAACTTCACATTAGTGAGTGTCGCTACAGTCGCCACACTGTCTTCACGGTCGGTCTTCGGTTGGCGACACTGGAACTCGCGACTCGCGTGTTTTCGCGGTGAGTTAACCTCCAAGTCCACGTGTCCGGTTAACCTCGAAACTCGCGTCGCGCCACATGGTTTTTTCCGATCGGCACTGTCGCGTGGTTCGTTCGCGACACTTTTAGAGTCCCTGTTCGGGCGCCATGTAACGAGTCCGAATTCTCGTCACAACCGGATCTCTCCCTCGTTGCTGAATGGCTCGCCGAGCCAGGGTTCGCGGCGAGGGAAGCGGACGGGAGACGGTAGTTCGGGCGAGGTATGAAATAAACAGAACACGCGACGTAACTTTTACGTCTCACAGGGCCGCGGTTCGCGAAGATTGCTGATAGCGTTCGCGGGTGCACGCGCGCGGATTCGCGGTTCGCGGATCTGTCGGTCGACGACGGAAAACGGCTCGTCGCGGCAGGTACGGATTTTCCGCGACGGCTCGTCGACTAAAGGACCAGTTAAGGACCAGTTAGTTTGCCACAGCATCCGGCCGCCACCAATGCTTAAGGATAGGGCGACGGACATCGGCAGCACCGGTCCGATTTCTCTCCGAAATTTTTCCTCGCGCCGGGCCGCAGCCGTCAGGTCATAAACTCTCGACGGGGGTCGCGGCTGCCTGCTGTGCGTAGCACAAAAAAAAAGGTTTTTATGTGCTCTACAACTCCTTAGGTAAACTATCGGTAGGTCTCCTTTATAACATCATGGAAGACGGAAGCGTTCCTACCGCTTGGTGAATTCTTCTTACATAATGATTTAAAATAATTGCTAAAAAATATATTAGAGACATATCTTTGTTCTGCAAATTTTCCACCGGATCTAGTGTGAAAAAATGTTTAAATATATGGTCGTATTCTACGATTCTTGCTCTTTGAAATACCGTTCTTTTTTCATTGTTCGTAACAACTTGTTGCCATCATTCAGGTTACCTGTCAATTCCCGTATCTCAATGACTAATTAGCAACATGTGTTTTCGATATACAAGTAAAATTACTTGCTTATTTAAAATGCGCCATAACTCTTTCCTTCCAACCTAATACACATATGATATCAAAAATTATTTCGGATACACCGGAAAATAATAAAACGTTCATTTTAGGGAAACCAATAGTGTCATTTCGCCCACTACGATACTTTGCAACTGTACGCATCATGTAAAAATTTCATACGACACACATGTGATGTGAAATACTCCAGTAACTACAAACAGCTGTTAGGTTTGAATTGTTTGTTGTTTCGGGTGAATAAAATTGCTGAATATTCTTTAGACATTACACCTTCCACGTAGTGAAAAACATTTTCAATTTGTTTATGTCCAACAAGTAGTCCAATACACTGCCCCGTAAGTACGAGCGATGGGGGGGAACAGCGCAGTGGGTTCAGATATAATAAACCGCTACCGCCCACTACTACGCGATTGTAGGGACTGGCAAGGCGCCATCTCGTATGGGTCCGAACTGTTGACATTGTATTGATGCGAGCCTGAGAAGAAGGTTCCCAGGCAGGACGTATCTAGGTACGAACGCGCGGCCGATTGGATCAGAGTGGAGGAGGCAGACCTCGTTTCACACGCACTTTCGGCTGTCGTCGAAATATTGGCTACAGCGGCCACACATACTACGTAGCGTCCAACGTCAAAGTCAAAACATTGGGGCTATAGGCGCGGGGCTGTGGTGGGGATGATAGCAAGACTTAGCGATAGGCTCGCTTTGTTTATGTGCCGTTCCCGGGGCTGTTCTCTATGGAGAGGTGTATCACAGTTCATTACTATTGAGTTGGAAGTCGGCACTTTCTCGGGCAACATGTGTTGACTGTAAAATAATTTGTAGGCGCCCCGACTTCTCCGGAGGAAAATAAATGTAAAAATGCTACATACAGCGACTCCCACTAATATTCGGACGCTTAAAAAAAGACGATGACTTTTTAAATATTCTACTATACGATTTCAACTTTTTTGTGAAGCTATAGAGCAATTAGTTTACTACAGGATGGGAAAAGAAATTTTTTAAAAAATTGCAATTGATCGGAATTGTAGAAAAAATACTAAAAGTTGCATTTTACAATTTTTTTATGTGGGCCTATATTGAAAATTTAAAAAGTACGTTTTGTAGGTCTGTGTCAATTGTGAAAGTTTCATCGAAATCGGTTAAAATTCGTGAAAAATTGAAATTTTCAACATCTTTGAACGTTTGCAGCTTATTGCAACATCGACTGATTTTGAAGGAATTTTCAGAATTGACACAGATCTACAAAACCTATGTTTTAAATTTTCAATATAGGCCCACGTAAAAAAGAAAAAATTTCCTTTCGCGTCCTGTAGTAAACTAATTGATCTGACTTTCTAAAAAAGCTCAAATCATATAGTCCAATATTTGAAAAGTTATCGTCTTTTTTGGAGTGTCCAAATATTAGTGGGAGTCATTGTATGTAGTCTTCGAGAATACACGTAGAGGGGAGTATGCACAGGAAAGTAGTAAGTAAATTGTTCATTTTACACTGCGACACTTTGCAACTTGATTGACCTTGTACACACCGTTTAAAAATTTCATACGGTACACATGGAATGTGAAACACTCCAATAACTACAAACAGCTGCACATAGAAGGTGTTCTCCTGTTCGTCCGTTACCTTAAGTTCATAAATTTTATTACAGGCAAAGACAGGTATAAATGAGGGTAGCGTAAAAATAAGTTTCGTTGACGAGCATAAATTACTTTATGACCACCGTCCGACAAAAGCACGAAGGAAAACACGTGGCCAACACGTGTTGGAAGGGACTTCCACATTCTAAATTATAATGTACCAGCTCAAAAATCACACCAATAGATTGCAACGTTGCCCGAAAAGGCGTGTTGTGTTGCTCGCGGATTTGTTTATGTTCTGACTAGTTCAAAACACTGCCCCGTACGAATGATAGCGGGACAGCTGTGGGCTAAGATATGAAAACCGCTACCCGCGAGTTTAATTTTTTTGAAAAGTTAGTACAATTAATTGACAACATGACGTGAAAAAGATTTGTAGAAAATTGCAATTGGTCGGAATTGCAGAGGAAATACTAACAGTTGTATTTCGCAATTTTTTTGGGGTGGCCCTTTATTAAAAATTTCAAGAGCACGTTGTGTGGATCTACAGGGTGTTTCACGCTATTCCTGGCCAGCGTTTTTCTTTCAAATTATTAGAAAAACATGAAAGAGGAAAAAGTAGTACATACTGTTTTTTATACGCACAACGCAACGACATATGTAATTATTCTGTGTTTATAATATTTTGTTAGATACGAAGGTGACCTTCAATTTTTTTAAATAGAATGCTTTATTATTTCTTATGTCACATGAGAGCGCGTGTCTAGTCGAATTCATTCGTATACTGTGCAGTGACCCTCAAGGTCATGCAAGGTCAGAAACGAAAGAAGCATTTTGAAATACTTGCAAACACATTGGTATTAAATATTCAAAATGCTTTTTTCGTTTCCGAGCTTGCATGACCTTGAGGGTCGCTGTACAATATACGGATTTACGTCTAACAAAATATCATAAACACAAAAAAATTACATATGTCGTTCCATTGCGTATAAAAAACAGTATGTACTACTTTTTCCTCTTTCATGTTTTTCTAATAATTTGCAAGAGAAAGGCTGGCCAGGAATAGATCCACACAACGTGCTCTTCAAATTTTCAATAAAGAGCCACCCCAAAAAAATTGCGAAATACAACTGTTAGTATTTCCTCTGCAATTCCGACCAATTGCATTTTCCACAAATCTTTTTCCACGTCGTGTAATCAATTAATAATTGTACTAACTTTTCAAAAAAATCAAACTCTTTGTTATAACGTTTAAATTTCTTAACAACGTATTCGCCACCTATTGACACGACAAACTCTGACAAGTTCTAGTCAATAGCTTTTTAAATAAATACAGCATGTTATATTCTGCCTATGCCACGCCGGAGCGGCGCCGGAAAGATTTCGGAGAGCTTGGAATTTCTCCGGCGACGGATCGGCGACGGACCAGCTCTAGGATAGGCATCTCCTGAGGTGTAGAGGGGAGTAAAAGATTCAGGGAACCCCTGGGGTTTGTCCGCGAACCCCTGGGGTAAGACACGATCCCCAGCGCTTGGCCTTTGTGCGAGCCTCACGAATTACGACCAGCCCACCGGACACCAAACTAAATGGTCCAACATGTCCGCGCGCCGGAGACGATGCAAACTAAAGGGTCCTTTAGTTTGCCACAGCATCCGGCCGCCACCAATGCTTAAGGATAGGGCGACGGACATCGGCAGCACCGGTCCGATTTCTCTCCGAAATTTTTCCTCGCGCCGGGCCGCAGCCGTCAGGTCATAAACTCTCGACGGGGGTCGCGGCTGCCTGCTGTGCGTAGCACAAAAAAAAGGTTTTTATGTGCTCTACAACTCCTTAGGTAAACTATCGGTAGGTCTCCTTTATAACATCATGGAAGACGGAAGCGTTCCTACCGCTTGGTGAATTCTTCTTAAATAATGATTTAAAATAATTGCTAAAAAATATATTAGAGACATATCTTTGTTCTGCAAATTTTCCACCGGATCTAGTGTGAAAAAATGTTTAAATATATGGTCGTATTCTACGATTCTTGCTCTTTGAAATACCGTTCTTTTTTCATTGTTCGTAACAACTTGTTGCCATCATTCAGGTTACCTGTCAATTCCCGTATCTCAATGACTAATTAGCAACATGTGTTTTCGATATACAAGTAAAATTACTTGCTTATTTAAAATGCGCCATAACTCTTTCCTTCCAACCTAATAAACATATGATATCAAAAATTATTTCGGATACACCGGAAAATAATAAAATGTTCATTTTATGGAAACCAATAGTGTCATTTCGCCCACTACGATACTTTGCAACTGTCCGCATCATGTAAAAATTTCATACGACACACATGTGATGTGAAATACTCCAGTAACTACAAACAGCTGTTAGGTTTGAATTGTTTGTTGTTTCGGGTGAATAAAATTGCTGAATATTCTTTAGACATTACACCTTCCACGTAGTGAAAAACATTTTCAATTTGTTTATGTCCAACAAGTAGTCTAATACACTGCCCCGTAAGTACGAGCGATGGGGGGGAACAGCGCAGTGGGTTCAGATATAATAAACCGCTACCGCCCACTACTACGCGATTGTAGGGACTGGCAAGGCGCCATCTTGTATGGGTCCGAACTGTTGACATTGTATTGATGCGAGCCTGAGAAGAAGGTTCCCAGCCAGGACGTATCTAGGTACGAACGCGCGGCCGATTGGATCAGAGTGGAGGAGGCAGACCTCGTTTCACACGCACTTTCGGCTGTCGTCGAAATATTGGCTACAGCGGCCACACATACTACGTAGCGTCCAACGTCAAAGTCAAAACATTGGGGCTATAGGCGCGGGGCTGTGGTGGGGATGATAGCAAGACTTAGCGATAGGCTCGCTTTGTTTATGTGCCGTTCCCGGGGCTGTTCTCTATGGAGAGGTGTATCACAGTTCATTACTATTGAGTTGGAAGTCGGCACTTTCTCGGGCAACATGTGTTGACTGTAAAATAATTTGTAGGCGCCCCGACTTCTCCGGAGGAAAATAAATGTAAAAATGCTACATACAGCGACTCCCACTAATATTCGGACGCTCAAAAAAAGACGATGACTTTTTAAATATTCTACTATACGATTTTAACTTTTTTGTGAAGCTAGAGCAATTAGTTTACTACAGGATGGGAAAAGAAATTTTTTTAAAAATTGCAATTGATCGGAATTGTAGAAAAAATACTAAAAGTTGCATTTTACAATTTTTTTATGTGGGCCTATATTGAAAATTTAAAAAGTACGTTTTGTAGGTCTGTGTCAATTGTGAAAGTTTCATCGAAATCGGTTAAAATTCGTGAAAAATTGAAATTTTCAACATCTTTGAACGTTTGCAGCTTATTGCAACATCGACTGATTTAGAAGGAATTTTCAGAATTGACACAGATCTACAAAACGTATGTTTTAATTTTTCAATATAGGCCCACGTAAAAAAGAAAAAATTTCCTTTCGCGTCCTGTAGTAAACTAATTGATCTGGCTTTCTAAAAAAGCTCAAATCATATAGTCCAATATTTGAAAAGTTATCGTCTTTTTTGGAGTGTCCAAATATTAGTGGGAGTCATTGTATGTAGTCTTCGAGAATACACGTAGAGGGGAGTATGCACAGGAAAGTAGTAAGTAAATTGTTCATTTTACACTACGATACTTTGAAACTTGATTGACCTTGTACGCACCGTTTAAAAATTTCATACGGTACACATGGAATGTGAAACACCCCAATAACTACAAACAGCTGCACATAGAAGGTGTTCTCCTGTTCGTCCGTTACCTTAAGTCCATAAATTTTATTACAGGTAAAGACAGGTATAAATGAGGGTAGCGTAAAAATAAGTTTCGTTGACGAGCATAAATTACTTTATGACCACCGTCCGACAAAAGCCAAAATAGTTTGTCCCGACATTTCGGGCCAAACACCCCACTGAGCGATGGCTTGTTTAACATTGGTCCCCGCGAGTTTAATTTTTTTGAAAAGTACAATTAGTACAATTAATAGTACAATTAATAGTACAATTAATTGACATAAATAGTACAATTAATTGACAACATGACGTGAAAAAGATTTGTAGAAAATTGCAATTGGTCGGAATTGCAGAGGAAATACTAACAGTTGTATTTCGCAATTTTTTTGGGGTTGCCCTTTATTGAAAATTTCAAGAGCACGTTGTGTGGATCTACAGGGTGTTTCACACTATTCCTGGCCAGCGTTTTTCTTGCAAATTATTAGAAAAACATGAAAGAGGAAAAAGTAGTACATACTGTTTTTTATACGCACAACGCAACAACATATGTAATTATTCTGTGTTTATAATATTTTGTTAGATACGAAGGTGACCTTCAATTTTTTTAAATAGAATGCTTTATTATTTCTTATGTCACATGAGAGCGCGTGTCTAGTCGAATTCATTCGTATACTGTGCAGTGACCCTCAAGGTCATGCAAGGTCAGAAACGAAAGAAGCATTTTGAAATACTTGCAAACACATTGGTATTAAATATTCAAAATGCTTTTTTCGTTTCCGAACTTGCATGACCTTGAGGGTCGCTGTACAATATACGGATTTACGTCTAACAAAATATCATAAACACAAAAAAATTACATATGTCGTTCCATTGCGTATAAAAAACAGTATGTACTACTTTTTCCTCTTTCATGTTTTTCTAATAATTTGCAAGAGAAACGCTGGCCAGGAATAGATCCACACAACGTGCTCTTCAAATTGTCAATAAAGAGCCACCCCAAAAAAATTGCGAAATACAACTGTTAGTATTTCCTCTGCAATTCCGACCAATTGCATTTTCCACAAATCTTTTTCCACGTCGTGTAATCAATTAATAATTGTACTAACTTTTCAAAAAAATCAAACTCTTTGTTATAACGTTTAAATTCCTTAACAACGTATTCGCCACCTATTGACACGACAAACTCTGACAAGTTCTAGTCAATAGCTTTTTAAATAAATACAGCATGTTATATTCTGCCTATGCCACGCCGGAGCGGCGCCGGAAAGATTTCGGAGAGCTTGGAATTTCTCCGGCGACGGATCGGCGACGGACCAGCTCTAGGATTGGCATCTCCTGAGGTGTAGAGGGGAGTAAAAGATTCAGGGAACCCCTGGGGTTTGTCCGCGAACCCCTGGGGTAAGACACGATCCCCAGCGCTTGGCCTTTGTGCGAGCCTCACGAATTACGACCAGCCCACCGGACACCAAACTAAATGGTCCAACATGTCCGCGCGCCGGAGACGATGCAAACTAAAGGGTCCTTTACTCGGATACGGGAACCGGCGGCTCGCGGCAACAGGTATTCGGAATCGGTCAGGACGGTTCGTGGGAACGGTGACGGGAACTTCGGCGCGAAGTTAACGGATTCGTTCGACGGCACGTTGAACGGACGAGGATACAACGGCGCGTTGCAAAAGATGTCTCGACGGCTCGTGGAGACGGCGACGGGAACTTCGGCGCGAAGTTAAACGGATTCGTTCGACGGCACGTTGAACGGGCGAGGATACAACGGCGCGTTGCAAAAGGTGTCTCGACGGCACGTGGAGATGGCGACAGGAACTTCGGCGCGAAGTTAACGGATTCGTTCGACGGCACGTGGAACGGGCGAGGATACAACGGCGCGTTGCAAAAGGTGTCTCGACGGCACGTGGAGACGGCGACGGGAACTTCGGCGCGAAGTTAACGGATTCGTTCGACGGCACGTGGAACGGGCGAGGATACAACGGCGCGTTGCAAAAGGTGTCTCGACGGCACGTGGAGACGGCGACGGGAACTTCGGCGCGAAGTTAACGGATTCGTTCGACGGCACGTGGAACGGGCGAGGATACAACGGCGCGTTGCAAAAGGTGTCTCGACGGCACGTGGAGACGGCGACGGGAACTTCGGCGCGAAGTTAAACGGAAGATTCGTTCGACGGCACGTTGAACGGACGGGGATACAACGGCGCGTTGCACGGGGAACAGGAACGGTCGGGATCAGGGTCTTGACGGCTCGTCAGGGTAAGGCGCTTACCAGGGTTCCAGTCGACCAAGCGGCTCGCCTGCTGGACTCGGAAAGAGAGCGTGTCGCCTTTCGCGTTGCCTTTTATAGGCAAATTCGGTGATTACCGCGGGGTGCGCGGGTTGCGGTATGTATGCGGCGTCTGTCTCGAGGCGCGAAAACGCGGGAAGGTGCGTAGCGCTGTGTCGCGCCTGGTTACGAGGCGTGAAATCGCGTGTTACGGGTTCGGTTTCGGTCGGGATCGTTCGGCGTGCTTCGGCAATACGCGAGTCTTCGCGTTAGTAGCAGAGCCAGTGCTGCCAGATGAGGGGAATCACGCCGATATGAGGTACCCCCTCTCTGATGACCAGAGTAATATGTGACACGTTGCGCGTGTGCGACGGGGATTGAGTGAGGGAAATGGGAGACACGTTGCGCGTGCGCGATGGGGACGCAACAATGGCATGACATTTCGCAGGTTTTAGGTTATTGCCGCGTAAAATTCACCCATTTACTTATTTCACATACTATGTAATTATTGATCCCTTTATGTCTATGTTGTGAGTTGTATTTCTTTAAAATATAACGTTACAAATAAAACGTAATTTGTCAATTTATCGTGTAGAAGAAAAATGAGTGAATTTATTATCCCAGTCTCTTTTATGCAACTATTTTTGAGAAGCGTATGAGGGTTAACAGTGTTAAAATATATTATGATTTATTGATTTTACTGGAATGTAACTCAGTACTACATACATACAGATTTCAAAATTTTTTCAATTGTACATATAAAAGAAAGCATTCATACTTCGCTTCACGACTGAAACTCCCACATGTTACAATTCATTTTATTTATTATATAATAAAGAATGTTTACAATGTCTATTTAGAACGAACCATATGATTTATTTCATTAAGTACGTATATGTACACGAGTACGATACGATACGCGGCAATAACCTAAAACCTGCGAAATGTCATGTCATCTCATCTGTCATCGTTGCGTCCCCATCGCGCACGCGCAATGTGTCTCCCATTTGCCCCACTCAATCCTAAAGCGATGGAATAGGATAGTGCAAGGGGAAAAGTAGGAGAGTACCTGGTTGCGATCTCACAACCATCTGGCAGCACTGAGCAGAGCTGTACTGAGCCCGCTGTACAGGTCTGCTACAGCTACAACAATATGTAATAAAAAATACTTAGTGGCATTTAAAAAATTAACATAAACATATTTTTTTATTAAAAAAAAAATTTTGTGGAATTTTTTTATTGGGATTTATAGATGACTGAGTATCGATTAACTTTTGTTGGAAACATTTTCTTGCCAGATTATCCGAAATGTTCAAAACATCGTGGTGACAATTGGGCATTTGCGTCGAAAAGCTGACAGAACTACTTTTGCATCATTCTATTATGAAATAAACAAACGACAAAAGATAGCAAAAACAGATTGAAATAAATGTTATATCGTAATTTTAGGCCCACAAATCTCTATAAAAATTTTCTAAAAAAAATCATTTTCAAAATTTAAAAATAATTATAAATTTTCAAAATTGTTTGCATAAATTTTAGGGGTCCAAAAATACGATATCACTTTTACTCCAATCATGTTTTGATATCTTTTTGTCATTTGTGGCTTACGTAGAAGAGAATCATAGAGATGATTCGAAATATGTATATCGACATTGAATTACTAAAAACTATCTCAAATTCAAAGGTCCAAGTTCGTGCTAATAAAATTGACTTTTTCGGACACTCTAGACTTCTATAAAGATGTTCCAACATGTTCCATCATAAAGGTTTTTAATGGTTTTTTTTGCGAGACTGTCAAAGTTTGAATGCTATATACGTTTGAAGTATACTTTAATTTTTAAGCAAATAAACAATATATATAAGTTTTATTTGAGTTTTGTCCTTTTGGTTCATGCTGGTATCGATTATAGAATGAAAAATTCCACAAATATTTCCACTACTATAATAGATGTTCACAACGAGATATACTAATGAATAGTGAGGTGTCGAACGACGATGAAGAAATACGAAGTTGAAAAATGAGTTGTTAGTGGGGGTATATTTTATTATGGGGTGATAAAAAGGGAAAAACCAGCAGTGGTTCATCATACCTGGTACCTTACCTCTCATTTACCGAAGCGGGAAATTTTCCTGCTGGATTTCCATTTTTTGGGTTTTGTCCAGCTAAATCGCCCGTTTAGACCACTGTGCGGCGCGGCGGTCCGAGTAACGAACCGACAATTGGTTTTACAAACCAGACTACGGAGATGGAGATGATGAGGCTCCGGATCGAACTTCTAGAGAAAGAAAAGGACTTGGCCATTCGAGAAGCGGAGCTGAGCAGACGAGAACTGGAAATGGCGCGCTTAGCACCAGGAAACTATAGTCAGCAGACAACGAGTACAGGGGTCACAATTATGGCTACATCAAACACAGGTGTCACGGGTACGACTCGTGAACCTCTCCGGATGAGCATCACAGCCATTGCAGACCTTTTGAATCATTTCGATGGTTCGGGAAGCGCGTTTGAAACATGGGTGAAGCAGTTTCGACTACTGCGCGACAATTACGAATTACGAGAAGACGCATGTCGAATTCTCATCGCATCGAGGCTTCGGGGAAAGGTACTTGATTGGTTTCATTCTCGACCTGAGCACATGACGATGGCGATCGAGACATTACTGGAGAACATGGAGGCAATGTTCTACCGACGGCCGAACAAACTGAAGGAGAGGCGACGCGACGGTTTGAGGAGAGGACTTGGCACCGAGGAGAGACCTTCACTGATTACTTCCATCGGAAGGTTATCCTTGCGAATCGCATTGCCATAGATGGGGAAGAATTCATCGACTGCGTCATCGATGGGATACCGGATCAGACCCTCCAGAACCAGGCACGCGTCCAGAGGTTCAAGACGAATGCTGATATGCTGGAAGCCTTCGGCAAAATCGAGCTTGGGCCAAGGGCAACCAACACGACGTTCAAGAGCGGAGAGCCGACACCGAGGTCCAGAGGTGACACGAGCTCAGTGATGGCAACAACAACGAGGAGGTACATCAACTGCGGCGATCGAGGACACCCCACATTCAAATGCCCTGTACAAGATAAAGGTCGTAAGTGTTTTCACTGCAACGAATATGGTCATATTTCACGCGATTGTCCGACAAAGAAAGAAAACGTGAAAAACGTCCTCGCTGTCGCGGAATCTTCGGAAACAAAATACCGAAAAGATATTCGCGTTAACGGGTACGCCGCGGTAGCCGTTCTTGATACGGGCAGTGACGTATCGCTGATTCGCGAAAATGTATACCTTGACATCGGGGCACCTCCGCTAACCAACGAAGAAATGCGACTCCGTGGAATAGGCTCCCAAGAATTCAGAACTCTCGGGAAGTTCAACGCGGAAATCATAATCGACGGCGAAATACGCGAAGCCACATTACAAGTCGTGGAAAATTCAATTTTAAAATACGAGGTGCTGTTAGGCTATGATTTCGTTAACGTCGGGGAGTGGTCGGTAAAGGATGGTACAATGGTACTAGCGAAACGGTCAAATGCGCCGATCATCACGTCCGAAATTCTATACGTGGGCCACGAGCACGAAAACAACGCGATAGACCTTTCCCATGTTAAAGACGAGAATCTGCGACTCGAATTAGAGACGGCCGTTCGCGAATACAAGCCCGACGGGAACCGCGATGTCGGGGTAACGATGAAAATTATTGTCAAGGACGAAGTACCGGTATACCAGCGACCGAGAAGACTCCCTCCTGTCGAGAGAGAAGGGGTTAACCGACAAATTAACGAGTGGATACTCGACGGTATTGTACAACCCTCTCTCTCTGAATACGCGAGTCCAATCGTCCTAGTTAAAAAGAAAGACGGCACCGCTCGTCTATGCGTCGACTATAGGCAGCTAAACGCGAAGATAATCCGAGACCGATACCCCTTCCACTAATTGAGGACCAATTAGATTTTCTACGCGACGCTATCATTTACAGTACATTAGATTTACGAAATGCTTTTTTCCACGTTATAGTCGAGCCAGAAAGCCATAAATATACATCTTTCATAGTACCAGATGGGCAGTACGAATTTTTGAAGGTTCCGTTCGGCTTATGCAATTCACCTGCAGTTTTTCAAAGATTCGTAAACGTCGCGTTTAAAGATCTAATCGAAAAAAGGTTGTTTTATCATACATTGACGACTTAGTGGTTCCTGCAATGAATTACGAAAATGCTACGCAACGATTAAAAGACGTTCTTAGGGTAAGATCACAGTGGGTCCGTTTTCGTCCTACATCAGACATCAGCCCACACAGACGAGCGTTCGGAAGGGATGTGTTGGTGTCTTTTCGTCCGTTTTCGTCCAGCAAGGTGCTCACAGTGGGCCAGAAACCGGACGAAATGGTCAAAATCACGGGGAGTCGAACCTTTTTCAGGTACTTCGAGGAGGGTAACAATGGACAAACCCCATGGGGCCTCGACGCCGAACGATGTAGGAGGAAGTTAAAATAATTTTGATTTTTGTCTGATGTAGGACGGAACAGCGTTCACTTCAAATAATTTTCATGTCGCCAATTTTGAAGTATCCGTATTTTTAAAAACGGGTCCATAAAGAGGACACTTGGGGCTATATTTTATCATAATTTTTATTTTTTCAATTTTCTGGTTCTATGATAGCAATGCACCTGTTTAAAACAATTGCAAAATAAACTATGAAAACAAATATTTTCTCGACTGAAATTATTTTTATTAAATACCCTTATCGTTTCACTATGATATACTTTAATGAAAAACTTGTGACTTTGGGTATTCGGATAGTGTTTTCATTTTCTTAGTATTAAAAATCTTAAGCTTAATAAATGTGGATTCGAAAATATCGTTTATCTCGCACTTTCTAAAACCATTGTGACCTTATTTGTGGAAAAGTAACATAAAGTCGCAAATTTTTGGATTATAAACAAATAAAAATCGGTGGCATCCATAGGGTCTCAATAATATGTATACTAAAAAAATTAATGATTAGCTTTGCGTACTCACCGCACTGAATAATATTTACACTATGAAACTTGAAAATCAAGGAGTGCAATACACAAAAACAACAAAGAAATGAGAAAAAATTTTTTCCTTCAATAGTGTATGTCGCAGTTGTTGCTTAGGTTCTATTATAATCTCTACGATCGATGCATTATTACTGTAACGTATTAATGTGCAATGTATTTCAATACACATAGATTTTTTAAAATGACATTACCATAATAAACGAATTATTGCCACGTCTTGGGGATTTAGCACCACTGTGCGACGTACGATAGCGTAGCGGCTATCGGCACGTGCAATAAAACATTGGGCATGCAAATGGACGAGTCATTATTGGGCGATCGACGGCGAAGTTATTTTTCAGAAAGCTGTTTTTAGCGCGTCCAATTCATAATTTTTTACTGTAAAGCAATTTAAAAATTACTTTACAGTCAACACGCGTTGTCAGTCAACAGTACAGTCAACAGCAGAACAACGATATATAAGTTACGAACTTGAAGTATTAGAAATAGTACGAGCTCTAAAGAAATTTAGAGTTCATTTGCTCGGTATTCCATTTAAAATAGTAACAGATTGTCGGGCGTTCGCGTTGGCCATGCGGAAAAAAGATCTTTGCGTTCGAGTGGCTCGCTGGGCATTGTTGCTCGAAGAATTCGAGTATTCGATCGAACATCGACCCGGAACCTCGATGAAACATGTTGATGCGCTTAGTCGTAACCCAACGTCGACATGTCTTGCGATCGAAAGCGAGGACAGCATCACGGCTCGCATTCGCAAAGCTCAGGAACGCGATGACGACTTGCGAAAAATTAGAAACGGCGTAAACGAACGAGGGATCGATGGTTACGCGATAAAACGGGGGCTCTTACTACGCGAAACAAACGGCGAATTATGTATCGTGGTACCGGAAGGAATGCAAACGCAGGTCACTCGCAAGGCACACGAGAACGGGCATTTCTCTATCGCGAAAACGGAGGCATTGATGCGGCGCGATTATTGGTTCTCTGGCATGCGAGCAAAAATTGAGAAGGTAGTCAATAACTGCGTCGACTGCATTCTCGCAGAGCGGAAAAAGGGACGACAAGAGGGGCTACTACACGCGATCGAAAAGGGAGACAGGCCACTCGAGACCTATCATGTAGATCATCTCGGCCCGCTTCCCTCTACCAATAAACAATACCGACACATCTTTGTTGTGATGGACGCGTTTTCAAAATTCGTGTGGCTATACGCCACAAAAACGACAAATTCCGCGGAAGTCACGAATCGATTGCGTAAACAGGCGACAATCTTCGGAAACCCGCGTCGAATAATCTCAGATCGGGGCACGGCATTCACGTCACAGGCCTTTAAGGACTACTGCAGCAACGAAAAAATAGAACATGTCCTCATTGTTACGGGCGTACCGCGAGGAAACGGGCAAGTAGAACGGGTGAACCGGACATTAATACCATTGCTATCAAAAATATCCGCCCCACACCTCGCAGATTGGTACAAGCACCTCATGACGCGCGACGGTGCAACAATTCCTGAATACTACTACCCACCGAAGCACAGGAGCATCTCCTTTCACCCTGCTCTTCGGCACACGAATGCATCTGAAAGACGATCCGCAGGTAAAGGAGTTGGTTGAGGCCGAATTAACAAGTATGTTTCAGACTGATCGGAACGAAACACGCCTGCAGGCGAAGGAGAGCCTACAACGCATACAGCAAGAAAATCGTAGACAATATGATAAACGTCGGAAAAGGGCCAAAATCTACCAGGAAGGCGATCTAGTGGCGATCCAGCGGACGCAAACCAAACCAAGGATGAAGCTGAAGGGAAAATTTCTGGGTCCATACGAGATAACGCGGGTACTGCGTAATGATCGCTATTTATTGACCAAGGTTGGCGAACACGAAGGGCCGTGGGAAACATCATCATCCGCAGATCATATGAAACCATGGGTACAGGTCAGCGACGAAAGTGATGAAGTCAGCGAGGGTGATGAAGAAGGCATTTGAGGCCATATGCCCTTTTTCAGGACGGCCGAGTGCAGGAGCAAGATTTTCAAAATTTTTTGCATGTGTTTGATTATATTTGTATGTGTGTAATGTATTTGATTGTATTTGAATGAATGTATAAGGCATCTAAGGACATATGCCTTTTCAGGACGGCCGAGTGTAGGAGCTAGATTTTGAATGTTTTCTGTATGCGTGTGATAATATTTGTATGTGTGTATTTTATGTGTGTGTGCGTGAGTCAATTGATGCGATATCGATTGACTACGTAGCCAATGTAAATAGTTAGACAAACAAAACATCACGTCGAGAATTCATTACGAAAAACGCATTCACGCAGTTTGGACGTTACTCGGGAAAACCACGAAATAGTTAAATACGATACGATTACGGAAATACGAATTACAGTTACGCAATTATTGACTATTAGTTTACGTTTATACTGTTGTTTTCAATTGTGTTCAATAAATATTTAGAGCGTTTAAATATGTTTTACTCTTACATATTTATCCTATTATAAATATCTTACTTTCAAAATGCAACTTTTTAAAGCTATCTTCGAGTTCATCGACGCTGGTATTCAATGGAGAATTCGGAACCAACGGGAGAATAGGATCCTTGAGTTTCATTAATTCTTCCGGTTCTTGTTCCAGACCAGCATTTGATTCGTTATCCTTGAAGGTGTCTGATAATATACATTGTACTTCGTTCTGTTTTCTGTTCTTCCAAGGCCTGAAATTCAATATTAATATCATCGGTTCAATTTCTCGATACAAAGCAAAAACCGAATGGTAATCGATAGACTGCGGATTTTATGCATTTATGACAAACACGAAAAGAAGAAATGCACTGTGTGTTTCTTACAATCAACGTAGAAATTTTTTTTGTAATAAATTATTTGCTTTTACCTCTGCCAAGTCATCCATAATATCTCTAGCCTTACTTTCGGATAAACCGCTTCCATTCAATTTCTTCAACACATCGGATCCTGTTTTATAGGCTGATAGTACAGCTGTGTTCGTATGAATCTCTTCGATGGTAGATATAAGAGTTCGAATATTCTCGAGTGTTTGTGCTCGTTTTTGAATAGTGTTTTCTAATTCCAATTTTTTTCTTAAACGCGTTTTCGCCACTTGGCGTAAACTTCGAGATCTTTTCTAAAATAAATTACATAAATAACATAAAACACTTTTAACTTAACGTAGCGATCAATCAATCAATTTTATTGCAGGCTGAATACTGCGGCTTCCGGTTTGTGTTCGATATTCGAGTAGTTAAAATTCGACGACGAGGCTCATCGAGAGCTGGAAGAAGAGTCTTCGCGCTAATCGAAAGTTAAAGAAGGAACCAACTCCGGTCAATCAGTTGCCGATGGCCACTATCTGAAGCGAATAACTCTTTACCACCTGCACGAGAAGTAAAAATCTGTCCCATTAATTAAACATTATTGTAACTTGCCAAACGCCACTGGATTTTTTGCTTAACCGAACAATACATTTTTATTTTCGCGTGAAGTACACCTATCAGAGGCGCGCGATCAACAAGTAGCATGAACACCGACAAGCGAAGAGGCGACAATACAGAAAAATAATACTGTTAAAAACTAAAACATTCAAAATAAACACATATTGACAATTACAAATGTAATCTTTATCGAAGAGCAGCCAGCAACTGACGTACAATATATGTACAACATTTTTATTGACAGTATTTGTATTTTTTAGAAAATTCTCTATAAATTTATATAATAAATAATTTGTAACATAAACAGATTCGATATAATAATATATATATATATACATATATATATATATATATATATATGTACGAATGTGTCTGGAAATTGCACAGCGGAGTTTACCGGATCGCCAAGCTTCTTGTATATGTATCTCTTTATTTTAATCGGAGTGTGTATAATCTGCTGCATCGTCAAGGCATCAAGAGCAATAGTTTCCTCGAAGGTGTTGTTATCCATTCTAAGTTTCTGTATATCATTGTAATAATAATATCAGTAGCAACGATTCATTCCCTTGAATCTGCCAATAACAGTCCACGAAATCTCTCAGAATGGTTGAGTTCAATATTTTATTATTAGAATCAACAATTATTTCATCAGAGCATGTACTACAGCTTTCGCGTTCAACGACTTCAGGTCCGTATACGTTTGTCCCGTGCCAACAAACACGATTGGTTGCCCGGTAATGTACGTCATAGAAATCGCCGCGCCTACCTGTAAAATTATTAAACAATAAATGGCTTAATGAGTTCCAGAGAATCGGGGCTTCGTCTTTAGTACAGGTTTTACACTCCAAATTCACCCTTTTACGAGTCAAATTCGCATGGTGTGACTTTCGTCTGTACGGATAGTGTAAATATTTTATCCCCACTACCACTATTTTGCCGGTTTCGAAATTTTTTAGAAATGGCAGGCCTTCAAAGTTTTTAATTTTTGCCCATTTCGGCGAAAACGGGCCTCACTTACGAATTTTTATCTCAGGAACTGTTTGTCCGATTGAGCTACATTTTTTTGTTTTATTCGGAAAGGATTGGGCTATTACGAAATAATTTTTTCAACCTCGAAAATCAAGTTAATATTTTTTTCAAAATTTAAATCACTCCGGCCCCTCATCGAAAAAAAACGTAAAAAAAGAATTTGTTTCCATTTTTCGACATTATAAAGTTGATTTTCGAGGTTGAAAAAATTATTTCGTAATAGCCCAATCCTTTCAGAATAAAACAATAATAAATGTAGCTCAATCGGACAAACAGTTCCCGAGATAAAAATTTGTAAGTGAGGCCTGTTATCGCCAAAATGGGCAAAAATTGAAAACTTTGAAGGCCTGCAATTTCTAAAAAGATTCGAAACCGGCAAAATGATGACTTAAACCCACCCTAATTTCACATGGACTACAACATATTTCATTTAGAACAAAATCGACGATGGTGCCTGCAAAAAGTGATCGATTTGGCATGGAATGACCCAGTAGAGTGATCTGGTTGTTTGTTCACTTAAACACAGCGAGATAGCAGCGAGCCCCTAAACCAGCGCCAATCTTGTACAGGGAGTTAAAAAATGTTTGGTCTTGGCAAGCATAGGCGTATTCTACATCTTCGGATCGATGGAGATCTGTAAAAAAAGTTGCCGCAAAATTGTCCTTGACCTTGAATTTCAAGGTCAAATTTTTTTTATTGTATTGTATTCTACGCATCATGAGGATAAAAAGTGTCAAAAGAACTATGGGTCAAAACTCAACCGTTTCGCCAAAAATTGATGCGGAAGTTTTGTCGGCTGTAAGATGAATTTTATTCATAGAAATTGGAGATTTCAAATGGAAATTTTAGTTGTTGACATAGACACAGTCTTGCAAAATGTTAGAATATGGAATTATCGAAACCCTCATGCCATGATACAACATTTCAATCAAGGACGTTTTTCAGTCAATGTGTGGGCAGCTATTCTAGGAAACAGAATTATTGGTCCTTATTATCTTCCAAATCGTTTAACAAGTGAGAATTACCATAGATTTTTACGTTCACGATTGTTGACCGATCTGGGTCTTATTATTATACCGCGTGAGAGGCGTCGTTTTACTTATTTTATGCACGATGGAGCACCACCACACTTTAGTCAGCCGGTTCGAGACTTTTTAAATCAAATGTTTGGATCTAAATGGATTGGTCGAAGACCTGCACCAATTATATGGCCTCCGCGATCGCCGGATCTAAATCCATTAGATTTTTTCTTATGGGGAGCGGTAAAGGAACAGATATATAAATCGGGGCACGAAATAAGAACTGTGGAAGAATTAAACATTCGAATAGAGCATGCCTTCCAACATTTACGAAATATACCAAATTTTGCAGAGACCTGTTTGCAAAACAGTGGTGGCCATATTGAAGCTGGCAGTCAAGCTCGGCTATTAAGAAATATTAATCAGAATGGATAGGTTCTTTGGCTCAGAAGAAGAAACAGAAGATGAACATCTTTCAAGACTTAGAAGGTAATATTGATTATGATTGATTATGTTAGATTTCCGATAAACAACAGATAAACAACAATAGTAACTGCATGCTTCATTAGTAATAACTCTACTATTATTTTTTATGAGAACGGTTGAGTTCTGACCCATAGTTCCTTTGACACTTTTTATCCTCATGATGCGTAGAATACAATACAATAAAAAAAATTTGACCTTGAAATTCAAGGTCAAGGACAATTTTGCGACAACTTTTTTTTACAGACCTCCATCGATCCGAAGATATAGAATACGCCTATGCTTGCCAAGACCAAACATTTCTTAACACCCTGTACAGGACAACACTCGAAACAGGTTGAATTTGATTTGCAAAAGGGTGAAATTGATTTGCAAAAGATTGAATTTGACTTTCAAAACGGTGAATTTGGAGCGCGAAACGTATAACAGACGACTACACCGTTCTAACGCAACCTTACCTTATCATCGATTGTATCAAATTTAGTCAACACAATCCCGTCAATGATATGAGGATTGCTGGATTGACTATGATCAGCTAACGCTTGATTGAATTTCACTAATTGATCGACAGCTTCGTTACCAACGAGAGCTTCACCAACGAAAAGCACCAGATCCGGTTCGTTCACTTTGATCAACTTGGCCAAGGCTCTCATCAACGGCTCATTGTCTTGCATTCTGCCAGCAGTGTCTACCAAAACCACGTCGACGTTTGAGTCCTTGGCGAACCGGATCGCTTCCATAGCTATACCAGCAGCGTCTTTGCCGTACCCTTTCTCATACAATTGAACCATAGGTATATTTCCGTGTTTCTCCGGCGGGTGCAAAGCATTCAAATGGCGCGTATGGGTCCTCAATTGTTCAACCGCGCCGGCTCTGAAATGAAATTAGCAATTAACGAATTTTAACGAACACTATACTAAATTCTCTTCATAAAAATCGTGGTACAGTTACTACCTTATTATTCTAAGGGGTCCAGGCAATACAATCAATTATTTCGTAATATAGAAAGATAATCCAAATTTTTATAGGGTAGGCTTTTGCATTGCTCTGATAATTAAGACGATCAAGTTTAATTTTCTAAATGGAATTACAAATATTTTTGTTTATATCTACACTACGGATGTTTATGCAATTTTGGTAGGCGATTTTGAAGAAACACGAATCAAATAAAATCTTATTTTTCGTAGTAGTAGCCTTTTTAGAACTGAAATAAATTAAAGTCGTACTAAACTAGTTCATATTTTATATCCTAGCATTTTTTGAAAATTCTCGAAAGCCATACTTACAAAAAGATCCGCATGATACTCTGTATCATTTAATTTTTGAAACGTTTTTATATATTTAACACGTCACGAGATAATTTACTGTATTGCTCAATCCCTGACCTACTGACCAAACAAAACATAGAAAAATGCAAGTTCTTATACACTCCCGTGCATAAGTTACCGGACACTTATTTTAATTTGGATACAGACGATTTTTTTGTTATTAAAGGACCTATATTATACAGGGTGTTCCGTTTAAATACGAACACCTAAATATCTCTTCAGGTTATTGTGATGCAAAAAATATTTGTTACGTAATGTGCATGGTGTCAATGGACCAAATATCTGACACGAATATTTTTTCCCGAGGATCATTTTTTTGGAGTTGTCAAGGTCATCGATGTTTTTTGATACATAACTACATTTTTATTTTATTGCATCGTGTAACTGATCGAAAAATACATTCAGATATTTATAAAAACATGACCTTGAAATGACTTTGAGCTTCGAAAATTAAAGTTTTACCTTCAGATCAAGGTCAATGTCATGTTATTATACATATCTGAATGTGTTTTTCGATTAGTTACACGATACAATAAAAAAAATGTAGTTATATATCAAAAAACATCGATGACCTTGATAATTCCGAAAAAAATGACCTTTGGAAAAAAATATTCTTGCCAGATGTTTGGTCCATTGACACTATGCACATGACGTAACAAATTTTTTTTGCATGACAATAACCTGAGAAGATATGTAGGTGGCCTTTACCTAGCAATTTTCGAAGATGAAGGTCATTTCAAGGTCATGTTATTGTACATATTAGGGCTGTAACTTTTCCGAAGCTTCAAAGTTTCGAAGTTACGAAGCTTCGAAGTCTTCGAAACGTATGAAATTGTAACTTATGAGTACCATATCATGTCACGATTTTTGATAAATAAAAATATTAACTTTCAGTCACCGGTGACTGACACTGAACTTTCCGTTTTGATTTTCCGTAATTAAATTAAATTTAAAAGAGTGCATTCTATTCATAAATTTCGGGATCATATCACGAATGTACTTAAAAAATAATACTTTGCAGACCAAAATTTTAATGAGTTTTATTAAATTCGGTGAAATCGGATATCGCAGACTAAATGAAAAGAAAGGCAAGACAGGCTTGGCGCTTGACAAAACTCACGTATTCAGTAGGACTGTAACTTTCCTTCGAAGGTCGAAGATTTCGAAGGAAAGTTACAGCCCTAGTACATATCTAAATGTATTTTTACATCAGCTACACGATGCAATAAAAAAAACAATTATACGCAAAAAAACATCGATAACTTTGTAAACTCGGAGAAAAATTACCTTAGAAAACAAAAATATTTTTTGCAATAGAATGGTTTTTTCAAACCATTCAAATAGCATACAAAATATTTGTTGTACCCCCTCAATTAGAGGAGATATTTAGGTGGCCTTACTTAGGTGGACACCACCCTGTATATTTAATTTTTCATTCAAATATTATCGTATAATATTATCCAATCAAAATAAAACAATAAAATCAAGCTGGAAGCTTTTATTCTTTAATTACCACTTTATTGAAGGTAAGTAAGTGTCCGGTGATTTATGGACAGGAGTGTATATGAGATAATAACAACCTTCTCAGGCCATTAGAAATAGCAGAAATTTAATAAGTGATTAAACCTTTGTCAAGAAAACTGAAACATCTAAATTTTAAATAATAATATCTACACCAGGTAAGTAAATTTACTTATTTAGTGCCAATGAAGTCGATAAAGTAAAATTAAAACCGCATCGTTTGTTCGAGGATCGTATTGTTCAATTTTTAAGTGATTGGCATACGAGATGCGTTAGAAAAGTAATGAGACAGGCAACACTGTCCATCAAGCTACATCGCTGTTGCCTTCTATATACATCGGAAGGCAGTTAGGTTGAATCGTGACTTTGTTGTCCATACTTGTTTCAAGTTGCTACTGTTGCTAGAAGAGTGTCGAGAGCGTCTGAAGTAAAGTAGTGACTATCAAGTGCTCTATTAATGAATTTTTGGCAAAAAATAACATTCCTGTGGTTCCTCGGCCCCCCTATTCGCCGGATCTCAGTGCATGTGACATCTTTTTATTCCCCCGGATCAAAAACCGCTTGAAAGTGCGTCGTTTTAGCACTTTGGATAATATCCAGAAGAGCGTAACTGACGAGCTGAAAGATATTCCAGCAGAAGCCTTCCAGAAGTGCTACGAAGACTGGAAACAACGCCTCCGTGTCGCTGTGTAGCTGCCCAAGGGAATTATTTTGAAGGTGACAACCTTCAGGTGTAAAAAGAATACGATTCATGTGGTAACAAAACAATCAGTCTCGTCACTTTTCTAACGTACCTCGTACTTTCAAAATGTACTGTAATACTCGATAAAAATAATCATGAAGCAATCATACCTGAATGTGTCACACGCAGCAATAAGCACGCGGAAATTGTTCTCGATCAGCCAGAAGCAAATCTTCGCCAGATTCGTCGATTTTCCCACGCCATTAACGCCGCAGAAGGTCATCACATATGGTCTCTTATTCTTTTTGGCTTCCATCGCGTCTCGCAGAATATCGACACGTTTCTTCGGGGACAATATTTGCACTAATGCGTCCGTTAAGCTTGCTTTAATAGTGTTCGTCACGCTGTCGAACGTGCCGAGCACCTTCCCCTCTAATTTCACACCAACGGAATCACACAATTTCTGGGCGATATCGGCAGCCACATTCTTCGAGATCAGATGATCCTTCAGCTTCTCCAAAACCGGAGCCATGTCGTCGAACTTCAAGCTCTTATTGCCAACCAGGCTCTTGAACATGGAAAACATACTACTGGATTTCTTTTGTACTTGCGGTTTGGAATTTACAATCTCCTGATTCGGTTCGTCGTCCTCCGACTCACTTTCTACTTCTAAGTCGCGGATGCTACCCTTCATCTGGCCCACTAACTAGAACACAATGTTAAATAGGTTTTAATATTCGATCATGATTGATCTTCATTCGTTCCTCAATTTTCCTAATTTGCCATTCGCAGAGGAAGTTGAGAAACTTGGAAACTGAGAATATTATGACGCTTCGAGTGCAAATAAAATGAATTATCGCGTGTAATAAAGCACGGAGTTTTTGAAAATAATTTTTACACAGTCTTACTGACATAAAAAGTTTCTAAAAAATTAATTTTTGAATGTATCGTTATTTTCACGATGTGGGAAAGAAAATTTCGCATTCCTTTCAAAAAGTGATTTCATTCCCTAAACAGTATCGTGGCAAGTACAATAAAATATAGATCTATATTACAAATAAATTACTATTACCTCTGATGATTAGACTGCGGATCTTTATGCATTTATGGCTTATGAAAATTGAAAAGAAATGCTGGAGCAATTCGATAGAATTTAGTACGATTTTTATTTATTTTGGATCTACAAATGCTATTACAAATGGAAATGGGATCTTGTGTGGTAATACTTTCTTAAAATTACGTCTAGACAAATTGAAAATTGCATAAACATCCGTAGTCTACTGATGATGTACGACAGAAAATATTTTAAACGGAGCAATGAATGAATGCGAGTTGAATTGAAAGACTGAAATATTGAAAGATGCGAAATTACTGTTGTATCAGCTGCCACATAATCTCCACCTTCTTCTGGCTTATCTTTGGTACGTTCTAAGGTAGCTAGGTCCTTGGTGGTCCCACCTAATTCCCATACACGAGGCTTTTTGCCAGCTTTCTCCATTTTACGGCTCTTCCTATGGAGTATAAATTGCAAGTACTCTGATTTCCAAAGTAATTTTCTTAATCCCTAGTATAATGAACCTACTGCTTCTCAAGTTTCTTCTTTTGCGAGGTCATGCTCTGAGCCAATTTTAAACGGTTCGCGATTATAATATCCTCATCTATTTCCCCGTTATGATTATGATTATTTGTTTGGTTATTTTGTACATCCTGCTTTGGGACCTCCTGAGCTTTTACTAAAGAATTAAATGAAAATGATTAAGTAGAGTAGTTAATTTTATGAAATACGAAGAATATAATAAAAATAATTCTGATCAAAATAGCTTAGTTACGTTAAAAGACAAAGAGTTAGTTATGTTGTACAATTCAACCCTTGCAGAAATGTAGCTTTTGTTAATATTATTATAATCGTTTTTTTTTCAAAAGAAGGGAACTGAGATACACTGCTAATTGCTTCTACTGTTTACTCCGAGCACCCGTATTATCAGTTTGAGATGGTTCTAGTGCAGTTAGGTGTTACGACTACTAGCTTACACTCCCGTCTATAAATCACCGAACACTTACTAATCTTCAAGAAAATGGTAATTGAGGAATAAAAGCTTCCCCAGCTTGATTTTGTTTTATTTTGATTAGATGTAGTTATTAT
Organism: Lasioglossum baleicum; assembly: GCF_051020765.1. Lineage (NCBI taxonomy): Eukaryota > Metazoa > Arthropoda > Insecta > Hymenoptera > Halictidae > Lasioglossum > Lasioglossum baleicum. Next base: position 9,336,764 of record NC_134947.1, on the reverse strand, counting down.
ACGATAATATTCGAATGCAAAATTAAATATACTGTTTGAATAAATGTTGGAAGCAATAGATTGAGAAATTGTGGAATGATTATGGACAAATATAGGATATTTTGGTCAGATTTGATTTACATGTTCTCTACATTAGAAAAAATTAGCAAGTACTATTTTTATTTTATAATACAGTAAAGTCGCGATCTAGCTCCCTTCGTCTGTGCCGAGCAGGGACAAAGATCGTGTGGGGAAACTATTTTTTTATGACAGCGTATGAAGGACGTCGAACGTAGAAAAGGACAGCATGTAATGACCGCGCGGCGACCAAGGCAGGTCGAGCTTCGGGGATGCCCCCAATGGAAGGGGTAGGCGAAGGGACAGTGATCGTAGAGATCCTCAGGGAGCTAGATCACGACTTTACTGTATAGGTTCTTTAATAACAAAAAATCGTCTGCATCGATAAGTGTCCAGTGACTTATGGAGTGTATGTTAAATCTTTTGTTTGAATAATGAATTACAGATGCATGCAAGCGTGCAATAGCTCATGCAAGTAACGCATTGCCTGTAAAATCCAAAACCACTTACTTTGATCATCTTTATTAGTATTAACTCCCTTCTTCCTTTTACCTAGAAGCGAAGAATAAGATCCCTAAATCCTGTTAGTGATACCCACATTAGAAAGAATACTACCTAAATGATAACCGCTTGTGATTCTAAAGTCATCGACAGACTTCCTCGAGAACTTGTTAGAAGCAAGTGAATATCTTTTTAGAAATCATCCTCAACCTCGTGAATTGCAAATTATTCTATGAATTATAGAAAAGATACAGACTACCCCTTTAGAGTTTCTTCATGTAATATAAGAATAATAATACAGTAAGTCCTCGACTTACGCGGTTCGTTCGTTCCATCGCTTAGTTGCGCTTAGGTAGCTTAGGTTTCCAGCGCGTTAGTTGAATAGTGCCTTAAGAGGGTAGACTCTCGTTTGCAGGATTGCAAGGGTGCGGGATGCGCCTTCTCATTTCTCGATAATGCGAAGATGGGGTCTTTCAGTAGTTAAAAGCGCTAGATAAAAGATCAATCTAGGCCGCAATCAGCTTCAAAATTCCTATTTTTACGTTTACGAGGCGTAATTTGCATTATTCGGCAACGTAATTTGCATTATTTGGAAGCATAAAGCTGCGACAGCTACATGCTGTCAAATAATGCAAATTACGCCTCGTAAACGACCTAGATTGATCTTTTATCTAGCGCTTTTGACTATTGAAAAACCCCATCTTTGCATTATCGAGAAATGAGACGGTCCATCCCGCACCCTTGCAATCCTAGAAATGAGTCTACTCTCTTAATACGATCTACTTTGTACATACTATACACGGTGGTTCACCAGACATTACCTCCTCCATTTTCGTCATTCTTATTGTTCGTAGCGAGAAATGTTTATATGTATAAGGTTGAATGGTTTTGAGAGATGCATACTTTGGTGTTGTGAGCTTTTTTGTAGGTGAACATCAAAGGTAGGTCATCAGTATTCTTTTAAATGGTATCGTATGTTTCTTCCTGCACCAATCGATGAAGCTTCATATTCTCTACAAGAGAGTATTAACCTATTTAATATCGAAAAGCCATTAGTTAAAGAGATATTTTAATTTTAATGTTGTTACGAAATCACGACTCTCTTAATAATGCTGTAATGATTTTATTCACAGAAAAGGTTCAATGTGGCGACCGTTTACATCGCGACATTTTCTGAATCGAGAAAGTATCTCTCTCAGCGTATACTTTATTGTTCAAGTAACCCCATAAGAAAAAGTCGAGGTGTGTTAAATCAGGTGATCTAGTCGGAAAATGAATGGGACCACCTCGTCCTATCCAACAATTTGGAAATATTTGATTGAACGCATTTCTTGTTATTCTCTCATAATGTGTAGGACAACCATCCTGTTGGAGCCGCATTGTTTTTCGAATGTGCAATGATTATTTGAATTCGTAACATTATCAAGAGAGTTGTGACTTCCTAACAACGCTAAAAATAAAATATCTCCTGAACTAAGTGTTTCGATATTAATAGATTAATACTTTTTCGTAGAGAATATGGAGCTTCATCGATTGGTGCAGGAAAAAACATACGATCCTATTTAAAAAAATACTGATGACCTTCTTATCTCTTCTACGCGTCCACCTACAAGAAAAACTCGCAACACCAAAGTATGCATCTCTCGAGAAACCGTTAGAAAGAATAATACAAATAAACCAACTATATTCATGGAAAATTTATCACTTATAAGTAGCCGAATGCCTACGCTGTATCGCTTCTGTCGCATATGTGCAGATAAAGCTCCCGTTCTGGCAATCGAAAATGAATTTCACAGTTTGGAATTGGTTTCCTGATTCAATTAATAATCCACGTAAGTCGAGGACTTACTGTACCAGAACTAAAGATCCTTCGGCAAGGCATTTGAAATAAATATAAGTGCGACTAAAAAATTAAAATATTATAGTATCTATTACTGTTACGTACCCTGTTTTTTATTATCTTTATCATCCTTCCGCTCAATCATACTAGCCACAGTCTTTTTAGACTTTTGGCTCTCATCGAACGTGCGCATTTGTTTGGGTATTTTAGCCTGTGTCCGTGCCCATTGTTCAGCCATAGCGAGCACATTCTCATAATTACATTGAAACTCGAATTTATAAAACCATTGAGACTTCTCCAATTCATTTTTAAATCTGTCTCGGAACTCTAAATGAATATCATTTAAAAATTTATCTACATAAGATAATTGTAGTATTTTCTGGTATGCTACAACAAACACCAGCTCGAACTCATTGTCGAGTTTATATTGTAGACGCAAAGAGTCATGTTCGAAAGTATGATTCCCTGTACGTTCCTAAAAAGAAGTTGATAAATCGTTAATAAAGACAAGAATAATATTTATTATATGTTAGAAAACAGCAAAATAAGGCAAATAGTAAAAGATACATGAAATTGTAATTTATTGCAGTGTAAGGATCAAAGTTCATCAAGAAATTTCTGTTATTGATACTAGAACTTAAAATCAAAATGTACATTCATTTCATTGTATGAAGGGTCATCAACATTCTTCTACATAAATTTTATATTTCACGTGTGGCTCTCACGTTTGTCATAACAGTCCATATGGACGAAGCGAAAATTTAAAAAAAAAAACGAGAAACCTTAGCAGAAACACTTACTTGCAGTATGACACTCCGTATAAGCGCATTAACACTAGGAGCAAATATTTGCGAGGTATTCTGGAAACACCAAAGCACAATCCCCCCTTTACTGAATATGGTAAATAAGTCGAGCATTGTCGCACTATATTTTAATAATAAAAAATGTTTTTCATTCAACACTGAGTGATCTAACCTACTGGTGATCGCACAATTTGATTTTTGTACACGTCAGATACTGAGTGAAACCATAAACCAAACAGTGCAAGAAGGCGCACCGTGAAAAACTGCCCACCAAAAACGTAAATACCCTAGACTTATCATGGCTGTGATTGGCTGGCTGTGATTGGCTGTGATGGCTGTCATGCTGTGTAGCCAGTGATTTTCGTGATCGCTTCTGATTGGCGGAGAGCATAACTGTTTGTGCTGTTAAGGTGAGCGCATACTAGATGGTCGCGGGAAGGCCGCGGGAAGGCCGCGGGAAGGCCAAAGCCGCCGATGGACGCCCAAAGCCGCCGATGGACGTCCATGCGGCAAGGGAGCAGGGCTACCTGCTGTGCGTGGCAGAAAAAAAGGTCTCCGTGGGCTCCCCACCTCTTTTAGGGAAAGGGACCTTTCTTTCAGGGAGCCCTGCTCCCTGCTGTGGAGCCGTCGGCCCGCTAGAGATTTCTTCCCGCGTGGACGTCCATCGGCGGCTTTGGGCGTCCATCGGCGGCTTTGGCCTTCCCGCGGCCTTCCCGCGACCATCTAGTATGCGCTCACCTTTATTCGGCCCAACTTTTCTCGCGCGATGGCGGCGATTTCAGATGGCTCAGACACACACCTTTTGCGTTGCAACACTAGGGAGTTCGTCAGATTTACTACAGATGGCAACACTATTTCCTTTCGAATCGTTTGATAATTACCTACAATGTTTGTTTCACATTCTGATTCCAGTAGTCTCTTGGTAGATGGCAGCACGCAATACCAAAAACAACAAATTGGTGCGTAATTGAAATATTAATATAGTTAACTTTTACAAGAAGTACATATAATAGAAGTACACATATAAGGGTGTTCAACATTCTGGACGATAAATTATAATTTATACATATTTTTTCCAATTTATCGGTATTTATTATTTCCATAAAGTCATTGGTATATAACACAATTAAATAGCAAGACCATTGTTAGGTATCCAAACAATAGAACCTCGTCGGACAGAGGTAAAAGCCGCAGTAGAAAGAGAAGAAAGGAAATTGTCGCTCTCACACGGTTCGCCGTGAAAACACATGTATACACAGTGGGTGTACAAATAAGTAATTATACACCTTTTAAAAACGTATATAACTTTTTCAAAATTGGACCCAACAGCTTCAGTATTTTTTTTCAGACGTTAGAAGGATTAGTTTACTAGCTAATGTGTAAATAACTTTTTAAAAATTATTATTGATCGCAATTGCGAAGGAAAAAGTTAAGGTTACGATTTTGAAATTTTCTATCTGTGCCTCTAATGAAAACTTAGAAGCTGCCTTTGGTAGGTTCTGAGTAAGTTATATACATGTACAGAGTTTCATCGAAATCGATCAAGGTTGTTATCCCAAGTAGCCACGTACGTCTCTAAAACGTACGGTTCACGTCCAAACGTCCTACGTCCATTCTGCGTACGTTTTAGGGACGTACGTGGCTACTTGGGAAGAAATCTAATTGATTGAAAGTAGCAAAAATTATAAGAAGCGATTTAAATGTATCGAGAGCCCTAAATTCAAAGATTGTTACATCTCACAATGCCTATAGATCTCAATGAAACTTTGTACTTTGTACATGTATATAACTTACTTAGTTTTACAAAATACATGTTTTAAATTTTATTCATTTCAGGTGCAAATAGAAAATTTGAACATCGTGACCTTTACTTTTTCCTTCGCAATTGTGACCAATAACAATTTTAAAAAAGTCTTTTACGCACTGTAGCTAGTAAACTAATCCTTCGAAGAATTTATTCGTTTTTAAAAGGTGTACGAATATTTTGTAGACCCACTGTATATGTATGTTCGTACGCGCCTGAGCTCGAGTGTACAATGACATTCCTTGGGAGGAAACTGGTCTTAAATTGGTATTGGATTGTCCAATGTATCGACGTTATCTCATAGGGAAACGGTGTTCTTTAAAAGGCTGCCGAGAAAACGACTGTTCGCAATCCAATTGGTGAAGCTCTCAATCTCTCATCTTAGAGATTATTTTCGCTGACTTTGATCAATCAACGGAGCTGAAGGACTCTGACCAATTAATGAATTCTTGTCTTAATTTCCTCGTTAATAGACACGGCTTCCATCGAAGAGAATCGTTCTGAAATAATAGAATATCAAGACTGAATCACCGATCAAATACCCGGCTTTATACATTTTTTCATTTTACAATTATTGAAATTATAAAGATTTCTACATAGGGAATGGTCGAACCTCTTTATTCAAGCACATATTGTGATAAACATCGAGATAAATTCGTCTTGTCATTTTTATACAGCAAGTCATTTTCAGAGTTCGGTAGGATTAATATTACATAATCCATTTTCCTGCATATTATCTCAACATTCCAAGCTTCAGTTTGTCATAACTAGATTTCACGCATTTATGACAAAAATGAGTAGTTTATAACTATTTGTAAGCTACTATTTAATATAGTAAGAAAGAAAATACATTTCTAGTTCATTCCGATTTGTTGCGATTCAGGTACAAAATTTTTATTTTGCATAAAGAGATCGCTGTCTAGGAGTAACGTATACACTCCCCCGGCCATATAAGTCACCGGACACTTAAAATTTCGATGCAGACGATATTTTATTATGAAATAAAAATGGTAAATGTAAATCAAATCTGACCGAAACATCCTACATTTTTGAAATTTTAATTATTACGTTGATGAAGTTGAAATTGTAGTGAAATTGAAGTCGAAATTGAAGTTGAAATTGAAGTTAAACTTGAAAGTGAAGTTGTGAAATTAAAGAGTTGAAATTGCAAAATGGTAATTGAAGTCGAAGTTGATGAGTTGAAATTGAAATTGAAAAATTAAAATTGGAGTTAAACTTGAAAGTGAAGTTGAAATTAAAGAGTTGAAAATTGCAAAATGGTAATTGAAGGGGTGAAGTTGAAATTGAAGGCAAAATTGAAGAGTTGAAATTGAAATTGAAAAATTAAAATTGAAATTGAAGAGTTGAAAACGAAAAATTGAAATTGAAGTTAAACCGGTAAGTGAAGGTGAAATTAAAGAGTTGAAATTGCAAAATGGTAATTGAAGTTGAAATTAAAGAGTTGAAATTGTAGTTGAAGTTGAAGATTTGAAATTGAAGTTGAAGAGTTTAAATCGAAATTGAAGCTGAAATTGAAAAATTGAAATTGAAGAGGTGAAATTCAAATTGAAGAATTGAAATTCAAATTGAAAAATTGAAATTGAATTTCTGATTTTTAAAATTTAAGTGGTGCAATTGTTCTCCAATTTGGCTTCTAGAGCTGTCCAGAATCACCCCATAATTTCTCAGTCTCTCTTTTCCAACATTTATTCAAATAGTATATGTATATATTTAATTTTGCATTCAAATGTTGTCGTATAATAACTACATACAATCAATAGAAAACAAGAAAATCAAGCTGGAAGCTTGTATTCTTTAATTACCATTTCGTTGAAGATAAGTGAGTGTCCGGTGATTTACTAACGACAACATTAAAAAGGACAACTCGACCCAGTCGTGAGACAGTTAAAACTATCGTTTGCTCATCTCCATTTGCTGTCGTTTGGCGAGATGTCTAGTCTAGACAAGTGAATAGTTTGTATATTTTAGTAAAGGGGCTGTACGTACAAAATGCACAAATTTCTTGGCCGGAGACGCTAGTTGGGTCATCCTAAATCCTATACGAAGCAATATCTACGTTTTACATTTTACATGCTAAATCAGATTCGTCGTTTATCGATTCGCATCTAGGAATTGCAATCTCGTAAAGTGGGATCCCGCGTCATTTTTTAGTCCCACATTTCTCAAACAGGTGATATGAAATCCCGAAAATTTTGCGGAACTATGCGTGTAATCTAAATTGCGCGAATGACGACACGCAAGATGAGCTGTATCGATGTTGCATTGATTGACTAGCTATTCGACCTACAAATGTAGAGGCTGAACGAGCTTTTCCGCTGCAAAATATCTTTGTAATGACTAGATTGCGGATCTTTATGTAAAATAAAAATTGTCTGCATACGTTTGTCAAGAAGTAGAAACTAAATTGAATATTATTTCTTGTCTTAATAGTTTTAATAGAGGAGAAATCATACATTGACATGTTAAATTTTCAAAATTTTCTAACAATTTTAAACTTCATTTACTTAATTTTCCTACAAATGCATAAAGATTCGCAGTCTAGTAATGACTTAAGGAGCAACGTTGGAGATACAACGATTAATAGTCTTTGCTCTTTACAATCATATGTTCAATGTTTTACAAATTAAAATTTATAATTTGAACATTTTTCTGATTTTAATGCAATTAAAGCTATATTTACAGACTATGTTTACAGATCGTTTATATACATATAATTCGTTCTAAACAATTTTTACCTTTACTTAACTTCCTTAACTTCATTAATAATGAAAAAACGATGCCTTGAACAACATTTTGGTAAAGGAAAAAATTGTTCCGATTAACCTCGGCAATTATTGTATCGTATTCTAGCTTCGTTATTGATATAATATTTTTTTATTCAAATACCTTCTTTTAATAATTATTAGATATAACGAATTATTATATATTCTTATTATAATTATTTTAAGTTGACGAGTTGAAGTCGAAATTGAAGCTGAAATTGAAAAATAAAAATTGAAGAATTGAAATTTAAGTTGAAATTGAAGTTGGAATTGAAAAATTGAAGCTGAAGTTGACATTGAAGTTGAAATTGAAGTTGAAATTGAAGCAAAAAAACTAACTCGAACAAATAATACCAACGCTAGTACTGCTAGATTATTAAAGACGTCTTCTTAGGACGGAGGTAAGTCTTTCAGACTTGAAATAGACGTAAAATGGACGTCTTCAGGACGTGCTGTGCTATCTGGCATTAGATTGAAGAACGAAATCCTTAGTCCAGCGGGACCCAGCGTGATTGAAATAAATCCCACATCTGTCCCGCGGGATTAATAATGACGTGGGATTGCAAACCCGATTCCCAACTAAATTGTTATCTTTTCTAGACTGTTCTGGCGTTCCTCCGACCAACGGAGAATGTATAATTCGACAATACGAATCTCGGGAACAATCGATCGGCTATAGATATACATCAAGCGAAAGTGTACCGGAGATCAATGAACCGGAATATGTCCTGGGTTTCTCCGAGCTATCCGGATCATCTTCCCTCTTTTAGAATTTCCCCGTCCCACCGCTCGACTCTGGCGTTGGCGGACAGTCCGACGACCTTGAATCTCGGCCAGAGGGACCATGAGTCACGCTGCGGATCTCGTGTTTCCAGGAAAATTTTCCTATGAAACGCGACAATCGATGCGGAGAGTCAGCGACTTCCTGCACGGGAACCACTTAGCCGCTTAGAATTTATCTGCGAGCATGAGTCATCAGACTCGCGCGCACGCGGCGTTCTTCGTGGTTCTTCCACGGTGGAAACTTTGCCAATCGTGTCCGGTTCCTCGTCGCGTTTCGCTCCGTTTCTCGTCCTCTGATTCGAGAGAGTCCCTCTAGTAGCATTTATGGTTGGCATTTTGTTGGGTCTTCGTTGCAATGTTGATTGGCAAACCGTTGGAAATGTCGCCTTTTTTATGTAGGTCACTATCAGTAGCGCGTTATAACTAGTTGGGGCCTTGGGCAAAGTAGAATTTCGGGACGTAAAAACGTAGAATTTGTCCGGGCATTTGTCCAAGTTGCCCATAGGGTAACGCGCCACTTACAAAGGTGTGGAATTAATTGGTTCCGTGGAAGATGCCGTAATGCGTGACTGGTCGCTTTCAGCGATGTGAATTGAAACTTGCGCAAGGTGGAAAGTGGCGGATGGAAAACGGGTTGAAAAGTGAACGCGACCTAGAAAGTAGGTGCAACAGGTGGCAGCAGGTAGCTAACCGGGGATGACGACCCGGTGACTCATGGGGTTGCTCCGGGAATGTTGATCGTTTTTCTCTTTGGCCCCCTTTCTTCCTTTTCGCCGGGCGTCTTTACCTGGCTGACTCACGCTTCACTCACACACACTCGTGCACGCGTTCTTACACCTGAGGAAACACGAGGAGAACTGCTTCTTTTCACCGTGTCCTATTCATTCGACGGACAACGGTGTAGCGGAGATCCCTCTTTCTATAGTTCGTCAACCCCCGATGCTTTGGTCCGGAGATTTGCATCAGTCTCTTAGAAAACTGATCCCAGCTGCCGATAAAAATTATTATGCTCGGGATCACATAATAGCGCTGCTATTAACATTGTACTGTCTTAATCACACACTGTTACACGCAAACGTTGCAGATAGGCTGCAGACCTCTACACAAAATAGAATTTTCCTGCGTCAATTGCAAGAAATTGGCGCCGAAGAGACTTTGCTTCTTCAGTGATCTCTAGACAGCGCAATTCGAAACTGTTATATTATTTTCAACTTATTAAACATACTAAGAAAGAAAATAAATTTCTGTTTCACCCTAGCTTGTTGCAATTCAGGTAAAAAAATTCTATTTTTATAAAGATCCGCTGTCTAGTGATCTCAATCAGTTGAATACTATTAAATCCTCACAATCCTCTGGCTACCGATAAAAATTATTATGCTCGGGATCACATAATAGCGCTGCTATTAACATTGTACTGTCTTAATCACACACTGTTACACGCAAACGTGGCAGATAGGCTGCAGACCTCTACACAAAATAAAATTTTCCTGCGTCAATTGCATGAAATTGGCGCCGAAGAGACTTTGCTTCTTCAGTGATCTCAATCAGTTGAATACTCTTAATTGCTATTACTATTGCGCTGTCTTAATTACACACTGTTACACGCAAACGTGGCAGAGAGGCTGCAGATCTCTACACAAAATACATAAAATGTTCCTGCATCAATTGCAAGAAATTGGCGCTAGAAAGATTTGATTTCTTCATTGATAGCAATCAGTTGAATATCTTTTAAATCCTTTTAATCCCGGCTACCTATAAAGTATTATGTACGGGATGACATTATAGCACCGTTATTAATATTTTACCGTCTTAATGCACTGTTGCACGCAAACGTTGTAGGTAAAATGCGGATCTCTACAGAAAATAAAATGTTCCTGCGTCAATTGCAAGAAATCGGCGCCAAAAAGACTATTTCTTCAGTGATCTCAATCAGTTGAATACCTTTTACATCCTTACAGTCTGTCTGCTTCAAGAAATGCATGTCTGCGAACACAGCCAGAAAGAAACCGAAAATTTCACAGTACATATTATACATTTGGAAACCAGCGAACGGATAAATGTTCATCGGAGGCGCATAGATGTATTGAGAAGATAGGTTTATAGAAGAAAAAAAACCGGTGAAGATTACGGAATGCGATGAAGATTAGATACTTCGGGATAAAAATTCTTGCGACGTGATTAAATAGAGAAACGGTTATCAACGGTTGTCAGTCAAGTGTAAAGGACTGGTAATAAGCGGATACACGGGAATAGCGAGTAGTTGTTAGGATGCGACTCGTCGGTGCAATTCCAATGGAAATATGAACAAGAAACGCGGATCTATTTTTAATGAACCTGTATGGGTATTAAATGCCATTGCCATTCTCTAATCGCTGATTACCCGATAGGAATGTCGCGGGAGATAAGAGCTCTCTGTCCCTCGCGAACTCTATACCAATAACTCCTGCCGCTCGTAACTATACTATTACACCATTAAATAATGACAGTCCCTGAGATCGATATCCGTATCAGACGCGTCACTCGTGTCTGGCCATCGTTACATCTCGCACTCGACAGACGCGCAGAGTCGCAAACAAATCATCATCATCATCAGTAGCGCGTTATAACTAGTTGGGGCCTTGGGTAAAGTAGAATTTCGAGGCTCCAACTAAATAACTTCATGAGAAAAACGTAGAATTTGGATCTTGGTTTGTGTGTCGGGGCCCCCTTTTGCTTGGGGCCTCTGGCATTTGCCCAAGTTGCCCATAGGGCAACTAGGGTAATGTTCATACCATAATATCTACAAATAAATAAACTGCATATCGCAACGTAACAGTACAAATTCAGTGAAGTAATGTTTATTTTTAGTTTTATTACATTTTTATACATTCATTCAAGCCCCATTAAAAAATTATCCGGAGCTGAACATTTTAAAATTGACGCCTTTGCAAACGCTCCGTTTCTGTTCGGCGAATCGTATGCAAAACAGTTGCGAAAAATTCCGCTTGCTGATAATACAGTCGGAAGAAGAATCAATGATATATCTGACGATATTTGCGATCAATTAGTTTCTCGGCTGCGTACTTCGAAATTCTCCATTCAAGTAGTTGAGGCAACTGATATAGCTAAAGATGCCCATTTAATTGCATATGTTCGATATGTTGCGGAAAATAATATATTATTTTGCAAACCCATTCCTGAAAAGGCCACATCCATTCAGATGTTTAATATAATAGACAGTTTTTTTGACGAAAACGACATAACGTGGAATAATTGCTTTGTACTGTGCACCGACGGAGCTCACTCAATGTGCCCGGACATAAAGCAGGTCTTCAAGCATTGGTCGAAAAGAAAGCACCACATGCTATCTGGACGCACTGTATGCTTCACAGAGCAGCTATAGTGTCAAAACATATGAGCGAGGAACTGAACAACATTTTTACGAAAGTTATAAAAATTATAAACTACATTAAGAGCAGTCCTTTGAGAGCTAGGCTGTTTGCAAAGTTGTGTGTTGATATGGGAGCTAATTATACCGCACTTCTGTATTATTGCGAACTTCGCTGGCTATCTCGTGCAAAAGTGATTCAAAGGGTGTTTCAGCTCAAAGAAGAAATAGCAACCTTTCTCGAAGAAAACCACCACGAAGAGGCACATTTGTGGACGAACGATAATTTTATTGTTATACTTGCCTATTTGGTTGAAATTTACGGAAAATTGAGCGGTTTAAATAAATCGATGCAGGGATCACAAATGCATCCCCTTGTTTAAAAAGACAAAGTAAAAGCTTTCATTAAAAAGCTGGAGTTATGGAAATCGAATTTTTACAAAAGAATAAATTGGAAATGTTTTCACTTTCAAAAGATTTCTGGGACACAGCCAATATTGAAGCGAGCAAAAAGCTTTTTATCGAACACTTTGATGGTACTGTGCTGCATTTTTCAAATTATTTCAGAGGCCTTGATTTCTCAAAGGTTTTGTGGATACAGAATCCATTTATCGACAATCAAGAAGACGAATTTCAGCTGACAACCATCGAAAAGGAAAAATTGATAGAATTATCATACGACAGCTCACTGAAACAGAGGTTTCAAAATGAAACCATAATTCAATTTTGGGTGAATCTTAGTGGAGAGTATGAATCTTTGTATATTGCAAAGCAATGCATGTGCTTCTACCGTTTGTAACGTCTTATTTATGCGAAACGAGCTTTACGGCACTGGCTGCAATGAAAACCAAATATCGAACCAGGTTAATAGTCGAAAAAGAGTTACGAGTGGCACTCTCTACATTGCCCCTAAGATTCGATCAACTTTGTGCCAATAAACAACAACACACGCATTAAATTTTGATGCATTACATGTAGTTTAATTAGTAATTTAATATAAAAATAAATATGCATGTTCCTATTGTTATAGCAAAACTTTGTTATTATTCTATTAATTGTAGTTTTCAGTATTTTAAAACGTGCCTATATTATTATATCGATTAGAAGATAGGGAGGCGCGGAAAAAAAATTTTTTTTTAGGGAGGCATAGTAGCATAAAGGTTGGAAACCGCTGCCATAGGGTAACGCGCCACTGGTCAGCCCGTTCGTTACTAATGTGTAGCAGTGTAGCTACATGTCTCTCTCTCTCTCTCTCTCTTCATCTGAAACATTCAGAAAATGTTACATAAATAATAGCAACGCTTAAAATGGTTAACTATACTGGACCAATTACCCATGCGCTAGGTAAACTCTTTAGTTTAGTTTTCACGGATGTTCTGAATTTATATATTTAGGCGCCAGCTTTCGTGTAATTTGATTGAGAAATTGTGTTAAAGGTTGTTCGAATATAATCGGTCGATGCTGAAAGTTCCGGAGTCCGCGTCTCGCAACGAGTTTCGTGGAAGCTCGATCGGAATGAGAGAAACAACGTGCCCCACGCAACAACCAAGGTGCTCGACGAGTTCCGAGAAAATTTCATTCAAGATCGGTGCACGATTTACGGCGAACCTGCGCGCGGACAGTTCCGGTTTCGCGCGATGATTCACCACTCGAATTCCACCGGTAGACACGCGGCTCATTCAAGAAATCGGTTCTTCCAGGAACCGACCGAGCCTCGCGCCACTCCGTTCGATAAGTACAAAACTGGGACAAAAGTGAAATAAAATCATTTTAAACATTTTTTAATTCTTGTCTAATTTCAGCCATTAATACATACGTATGTCTAATACGCTGTATTTGTGACAAAAATTGTATGCGCTAATGACAACAATTGTATGCATTTATGACAACAATTGTATGCATTTATGACAAAAATTGTATAAATTTACGACAGAAATTATATGCGCTAATGACAACAATTGTATGCATTTATGTCAAAAATTGTATGCATTTATGAAATTTCAACATCAATTTCTCAATTTTAACTTTAATTTTTCAATTTCAACTTCACTTTCAACTTCAAGTTTTCAATTTCCACTTCAATTTTTGAGTTTCTACATCAATTTCTCAATTTCAACTTCAATTTTTCAGTTTCAACATCAACTTCTCAAATTCAATTTCAATTTTTCAATTTCAACTTCAAATGCACGTAGAAGGTCCCCTTTTTCGGTTTTCGCTTATATCTCGGAAACTATGCGCCCTAGCGATAAGACTATTCTATACAAAATTAAAGCTGACAAAATGTGCCACAAAATTGATTTCATCCTGTTTTTCGCTATCTCGCATTGTTTCCGAGATATCTACGCTCAAAGTTCACTAACTCTTAAACACAATTAGTGAACTTTGAGCGCGGGTATCTCGGAAACTATGCAAGATAGCGAAAAACCGAATGAAGTCAAACTTATGGCAAATTTTGTCAGCTTTAATTTTATATGGAATGGTCTTATCGCTAGGACACATAGTTTCCGAGATATAAGCGGAAAATCGAAAAAGGGGACCTTCTACGCGCATCCCCTTATGAGCATTCATTGACTGGACTAAAGCCGGAACATGGTAAATTTGGCAACGCTTCCTCAGTCCGACTTGAAGTGATTTGAAGTAGTTCGCGTTATGTCACGGCAAGTTCACGGCCGTCTCCACATGCTACTGCGCATGTCTAAGTACAGTCAGCGTCAATATTAAGTGGACACCCTCAAAAATCGCATAGCTTTTTAGAAATTGGTCCAAAGGACTTGAATTTTTTTAAGATGTTAGACCGGCTAGTTCACTATAGATTATTCTCTAGAAACAAAAATTTATTACGATTGCAATTGGTAGGAATTATACAAAATTTTAAAAAATGACGTTTTGCCAACTTTTTTATCTGGGCCTGTAACGATAATTAAAAAAAATGCGTTTTATAGATTTCGGTAACTTATATACGTATTGGAAAATTTCATCGAAATCGGTCAACATTGCAATGAGCTACGAACGTTTAAAGATGATCACGTAATGACCTGGCAAGGCTGAAAATCTGCGACTTTCACCCTTAAGCTCTCATCTTTAAACGTATGTATTTCGATGAAATTTCCAGTATGCATATAAGTTACCGAAATCTATAAAATGCATTTTTTAAATTATCGTTGCAAGCTCGGATGAAAAAGTTGACAAAACATCATTTTTAAAAATTTTGTATAATTCCTACCAATTGCAATCGTAATAAATTTTTGTTTACTTATTCTCTAGCGAACTAGCCGGTCTAACATCTTAAAAAAATTCAAGTCCTTTGGACCAATTTTTAAAAAGTTATGCGATTTTTAAAGGTGTCCACTTACTATTGCCGCTGACTGTAGCTTGATCGGACCAGCTGATCGGACTGATGTTCTGTCTGTATACGATGTTGCTACATCACGTGGTTCCGGTCTGTACTAGAGACGGCCGTGGTTGAACGCATAGTTAAACAAATGATAACAATAACGATAAGGATGTTTGACTTGGTCTCAAGTAAATATTAACCGAGCGTTCAGATCCAAGTTATAACTTCCGTTTCCTTTCTAAAATTGGCTTACAAGATCGGTCGCAGGATTAATTCGCTTTATCACCGGGTTTACGATTTTTTTTCGGATCACTGCGATTACTCGGAAATAAGTGCGTAACCGGGTCGATTCGATCGAATTGGCAATTTCCTTTCGGAAAGATTGCTGGATGTTATAAGATTAATTGCAGACTGCCGGTCGCCTCGTTACGATCACACGCAAGTGATTCGTACCTGTAGGTATGCCTGATCGGCACAGATAGGCGACGGTGTACGTGACTCACGTACGCCAATCGAGTAAACAACGTTCCAGCGGAGACTGTATGTTTTTCGAAAATATTTAAACGGTATCTAGTTACCGTCCTCGAATATCAATCCCGGCCGTCGCTCCAACTTGAAACATTGAACGGCCTCGCATCTGGGCCTGCGAGAACCGCTGGCGATCAAAACTTCTCTCCATCCAGGACAATCGGAAAGTTCCGTCCGTTTTTTTTACAAAAAGTAGAGCTTTATTTAAGAAACAAAATGAACAAGTAGGGGAAGTCGGGGTATTGTGAGCCACGGGGAATCGTGAGCCAGCGCCATCTGTGTTTTACTGGTAAATAATGACAGCTGCGAACAACTGTTTTTGAGTTGTCTCATAATAAGGTACTATTTCCAGGATCAGTTGAAGTACGCACCCGCATCATTACTTTGCTTTGTTAGCAGATACAAATTCGCTGGGCTCGAAGTATTATTTTCATTTCGTGTTTGGTCTATTATTGTTACATTTTTCTGTGGATCTAAGCAGGTAACTGTGTTTATAATACTCGCGTGACTTCAAGCTTTCGAAATAAATACAGAAATTTGGATTAGGTGAGGCTTGTGTTATTTGTTTGTGGCCAAGTAGTAAAAATAAGGGTTCGGGGAATTATGAGCCACTTTTCTCGGGGAATTGTGAGCCACTCGATTTTTGACATTTAACGAGCTAACCTCACGTGTTTGATGTTTCCATAGACATATAGAGATAGACTGCGCCGTCTTATGGGCGAGTTGAAGCCCACAATGGCGGCGCGCGGTACAAAGAGTGAGAGAGAGAGCATTAGCCGGGGTCCATAGCGCTCTCTTTCTAATTGATGTGTCGACACATCAATTAGAAAGAGAGCGCTATGGACCCCGGCTAATGCTCTCTCTCTCTCGCACGCCGCCATTGTGGACTTCAGCGCTTCGTTCAGGCCGCGCAGTCTATCTCTATATGTCTATGGATGTTTCTCAATGAAAAATAATAAATAATAATAATAATAAAATATTTTCATGGAAAATATGCCGAAAAAGATGAACCGCCAAAACACCATTCATTGCAACGTCTGCGATCGTGCCATCCATTTGGAATGCGCCGGAATGACCGCAAGAAATTGCACTTGTGAGCTTTGCATTTCAGGTTAATTGTGGTTATTTTTAACTTTTTTTCTTATTATGAAAAAATTATTTTGTCATTCAGATACATGAATAAACATTTCATAACAGAAATTGTAATTTTTATTTGATTTTGAAAGTGGCTCACGATTCCCCGAGCTTTTCCAAATTCAAGAAAATGCAAATTTTTTGTAATAGTCTTAAAATCATCTAATTTGCAGATATTCGATTAAACTATTGTGTCTAAACGAAAGGTAAATCTTCATACTACAACATTTAGCGTTGAAATTTGATGAAAAACTTAATTTAATAGCAGTTTTTTGGCAATAAAAAAAAGTGGCTCACAATACCCCGACTTCCCCTACATTAATCAAAATATTGTCCATCGTTAGCGATGACTTTTCCCCATCTTACGGGCAGCAAACGAATTCCGCGATGAAAGAATGAGTCATCTTTGAAGGTTATCCAGTCAGAGATCCATTTTTCGACATCTTCGTAAGAATTAAATCGTTCCTCAGCAAGTGCGTGTGCCATCGACCGAAAGAAGTGATTGTCAGAAGGGGTATAGTCTGGCGAATAAGCCGCATGGGGTAGCATTTCCCAGCGAAGTGCTTCTAACGTTTCTTTGACAAGTTTTGTGACGTTTCGCAAGCAGAATTTCGCAGATGGTTTTTCGCTTTGCAATGTCTCTTGGCTTGAGTTTATATGGGTCCCACTTTCCATCCTTGTAGACCCAAGGCTTTTAAACGATCGGAAATGACAGATTGAGCACAATTTAATGCTTCTGCAATTTGTGTTTGCGTTTAACATGGATCTTTATCCACCAATGCCTGCAATTCTTCGTCTTCGAATACTCGTGGACGTCCAGAACGCTCTTTGTCCTCCACAGTAAAATCACCATTTTTTAAAGCGTCGAAAACATTCTCCACATGTTTTATCGGAAACAGCATTATCGCCATAATCGTCTACAATCATTCAATGAGCTTCAGCTGCAGTTTTCTTCCAATTGAAGCAAAAGATTAACACTTCGCGCAAATGACGCTTCTTCGGCTCATATTCCAACATTTTCAATGTAGAAAAAAAAACGATATTATTGATGCAAGCGTATATTGTTGTGTATTGAATTTTATTGAAAGATGTTCAAACTAAAAAGTTAACCTTACTTTAGACGTTATAGTTAACGACAGTTCGAGCTACGGCTACTGGACGCTAAACGGATGGAACTTTCCGATTGACCTAGTATTTTAATCGGAGCTCCCTATTTCTCACGCGTGAAAAACGAGTTGGATGGTGATTAGCGGTTCTGCTCGGTAAGCGGCTCGCGGTCGTCACTACAAACCAATATGGCGGCGCGGCGCCCTTACCTGTCAAAAACACTGCAGATTGCTCAACTTTAAGCAAGCATAACTCCTGAACCATTGATCCTACAGGATCGAAACTTCGACCTGCAGCCGCCCCGGGTACAAATCTACTGGATTACATATCAAATACATCATAATTTATAGGAGAAAGGCATAAATGAGTCTGGTAAAGTAAAGTTTACCCAAGATCCGCAGTCTACACATTAGTTATCGAACTCGGTGTATTTGCTCTTATTGCTTTGGCAAGGATTGGTCAAATAGCGAGCCATCTGTTTCCGCATGAGGAATTTATCGACAAGCTTTGGTGGCAAATTCATAGCAAATGGGGAGCAAATTCTGCTCGAAGCGTGGCCTTGGCACCAAACTGACCGCCTCCTGCTCGCAGAGTACGGTTACTTTGGCTGACAGGGTGATTTGCGTTAGTCCCAAGGTTTGGTTCGGAGTTTGCGTAGTATTATCGCTCGATCGAAATGACTGGTGAAATAATAAATCGAAAGCCGGTGCTCGTTATGCGCGTTGCGGCCTCCGTTGAATAAAGCGCGTAACGCATCCATCGGGGAACAACCTTATGCGACAAAATATGTCTAATCTCGTGACGTGCGTCGATAGAGTTACAAAAGATATCGATACCGCGATATCGGGATTCGGTGTACGCCAGGCCGCGATAAGATTTCGTTCTCGAGTCGAGGAGAGGGAGGCAGAACCATGGAATGCAGCGTAGTGATGTCCTTTAACGGTAAAAAACTCGCGCGCTGTTATCTGTCCCTGTTGCAAGCGGAACGTCGCTCCTTATCTGGACACGGCCAATTCGCTATCGTTATCAACAACAAGATTTCGCGGTAGTTGTAATCCATGATTGCGCGGCCTCGTTTCCCCCTGAAAAAACTGTTCCACCATTCGATAACTACGAACGAACGACGCCTTCGAAGACATTCAAATACATACCGTTCGCAGAAAACACTCGTGGATCCAGAGTCAGCAGATTCGGATTATATCTCCTCATTTCGAGACGTTTCTAACATCTTTCTTGGAACGTGGAAAGCTTCAACAAACAGCTCGCCTTGGACTCGTTTCGTTTTCAAATAGAATTCTCAAAACCGCAAGACCTAGCTCTGGCCGATACTGGACGACACTCTCCCCTAAGTACCTAATAATTAGACGGCGGATCTTATGCATTTATGACAAAAATGAGCAGGTGCAATTTGAAACAGTAAACACATCAGAAGTATTTAAAAGTACTGTTGAAATCAAATTCTATTTCACTCCAGTTTGTTGCAATTCTGGTAGAAAATTTTTATTTTGAATAGAGATCCGCTGTCTACTAATAATTTTCTGAAAAAATTGTCGCCAGATTAAGACTGGTGTCTCCACTCCACCTTCCCTTTCTACGAAGCTATTCCCCACTTCGACCAGTCAGCACCGTATTCCTTTCACGGGACTTCTTCCGAGGCACACACAGTACATGTTTAATAAGTTTTGTTAAATCTCCTCGTTTGCGCTTTGAAATGCATGGTCCCCTAAATCAGTCTCCTAACGTGTTTCTTGGAACGTGGAAAGTTTCAATGGCTTGCCTTTGAATCATTTCGTTCTCAAATAGAATTTTCAAAACCGTAAGACCTAGCTCTGGCTGATATTGGACAATACTCCACTAAGTACCTACCTAATAATTTTCTGAAGAAATTGTTTCATTGGGACAGTACTGCTACTCATTGTATGTGACCAGAGTCGCCAGATTAAGATTGGTGTCCCCACTCTACCTTCCCCTTCTACGACGCTATTCCCCACTCCTCCGCCGAGCAGGAGTTTGTAGTTCGAGTTGTTTGTAATTACTAGACTGCGGATTTTATTATGCAATTATGGCAAAAACGGGTAGGTACAATTTAAAATAGAATGAAGATTAAGAGAATCTAGAAACATGAATTTACTATTTTCAACGTATTAAAGTTATTAAAGAATGAAAGAATTCTTTACGCGGCCCCTCTTTCTCAGAATTAATGCATAGAATTTTTATTTTGCATAAAGATCCGCAGTCTAGTAATTACTCTCGGATATGTCACCTTTCAGACGCACTCAAGTAATGCCAGATCCGTAACTCCATCTATCGGGAGAATACGAAGAAACTTTTTCCCCAATCGAATATTTCGTCCTAAAAGAAAGGCATGACACATTCATGTGTAGCAGACTCGTTCCCTCCCCTTGTCTGGCGATTCTGCGCGCGGATCCAGAGATCCGGACTCCGAACGCACACACGGGAATCGGCGATTGGAGTTTCGCTTTCGAGTTTGCTTTCACCGTTTGCCGTTCGACAAATGCGCGATCCTACCTTGAAAATCCATCACGTTCCAAGCGCGTAATTATTGCAACACCCGAACCAGCCGCCGCGTGAATATGTACATGTTCGCGTCTCGGCAGCTGCGCGTGTACGGAACAATCGCGACAACTTCGACGATCCTCTATCTCTTTTCAATAGTATAGTGTGTCATTATGGCGAGGGTTCATTCGTCCGGCACACGACAATGCTGCATGCTTTAAATTATAAAATACCAATGAGAATGTATTCTCGTATTGTACTTTTGTTTATTTCAGAATTTGAGAAAACATTTTTCATAAAAGGTGAAAAGGAGACCATTAGAAGAATTTGTATTGAAGTAAAATCATTTACGTAAGGTGGAGTGCGGTAAGTCCGTCTACGGGGCAAGTCCGTTAATTTTTATTATAATATGAACGAAATTTCTCTAGCTTGCATTTATTAATGTGGTATAAGTTAGTGTGAACTATTCTGCATAGATTACACAAGTAAGTAAACACTAACGTCTTAGTACGACAGTAATGGTATATTTTATTCGTTATAAAAAAATACTAACCCATGTATGGCGAAAAGTTAGTAGTTCAGGAGATATTTCAATTTAAATAACTCTAAAACACCATTACTGTCGTACTAATACGTTAGCGTTTACTTGCTAGTGTAAATTGAAGAGTTGAAATTGAAATTGAAAAATTAACGTTCAACATGAAATTGAAGACTTGAAATTGAAAAATTGAAGTTGAAGGGTTGATATTGAAATTGAAGTTGAAATTGAAAAATTGACGTTGAAATTGAAGAGTTGAAATTAACGAAGTGAAATTGAAAAGTTGAAGTTGAAATGGATGAGTAGAAATTGAAGTTGAAATGGAAGGGTTGATATTGAAGTTGAAATGGGAGAGTTAAAATTGAAGTTGAAATTAAGGTTGAAATGGAAAAATTGAAGTTGAAAATGCAGTTGAAGAGTTGATATTGAAATTGAAGTTGAAATGGAAAATTTGATGTTGAAATTGAAATTGGAGAGTTGAAATTAACGAATTGAAATTGAAAAATTGACGTTGAAATTGAAGAGTTGAAATTAACGAAGTGAAATTGAAAAATTGAAGTTGAAATTGAAAAATTGACGTTGAAATTGAAGAGTTGAAATTAACGAAGTGAAATTGAAAAGTTGAAGTTGAAATGGATGAGTAGAAATTGAAGTTGAAATGGAAGGGTTGATATTGAAGTTGAAATGGGAGAGTTAAAATTGAAGTTGAAATTAAGGTTGAAATTGAAAAATTGAAGTTGAAAATGCAGTTGAAGAGTTGATATTGAAATTGAAGTTGAAATGGAAAATTTGATGTTGAAATTGAAATTGGAGAGTTGAAATTAACGAATTGAAATTGAAAAATTGACGTTGAAATTGAAGAGTTGAAATTAACGAAGTGAAATTGAAAAATTGAAGTTGAAATGGAAGAGTAGAAATTGAAGTTGAAATGGAAGGGTTGATATTGAAGTTGAAATGGGAGAGTTAATATTGAAGTTGAAATTAAGGTTGAAATTGAAAAATTGACATTGAAATTGAAGAGTTGAAATTAACGAATTGAAATTGAAAAATTGAAGTTGAAATGGAAGAGTTGATATTGAAGTTGAAATGGGAGAGTTAAAATTGAAGTTGGAATTAAGGTTGAAATGGAAAAATTGAAGTTGAAATGGAAGAGTTGATATTGAAGTTGAAATGGGAGAGTTAAAATTGAAGTTGAAATTAAGGTTGAAATGGAAAAATTGAAGTTGAAAATGCAGTTGAAGAGTTGATATTGAAATTGAAGTTGAAATGGAAAATTTGATGTTGAAATTGAAATTGAAGAGTTGAAATTAACGAATTGAAATTGCAAAATTGAAGTTGAAATTGACAAGTTGAAATTGAAATAGGAGTTGAAGGGTTGATATTGATATTGAAGTTTATGGGTTGATATTGAAATTGAAGTTGAAATTGAAAAATTGACATTGAAATTGAAATTGATGTTAGCGTTTATTTACTTGTGTAACGTCTTAGTACGACAGTAATGGTATTTTAGAATTATTTATATTGAAATATATCCTGAACTATTAACTTTTCGACATACATAGGGTAGTACTTTTTTATAACGAATGTCCAGCTGCATCGATTGATGTATTAAAAAATACCTCAGTCCACTGAAAAAAAAACAAAGTTGACCTTTATATGACCTTTACGCGTCCACTCACGAAAAAACTAATAACATCAAAATATGCTCCACTCGATACCATTCAAGCCTCTGCTGAAACATTTTTTTCTACGAGTAACAATAGCGAGAAAATCAAGATGTCGAAATCGGGTGGGTCACCCTGTATAATATATTATAATTAAATTTAAATTATGAAAACTTCATCTTATGAAATTACGAAGTTGCTTGCGCGGAAATTGATTCTATAAATTTCTTTATCTAAGCACATACTGTAATAAAAATTGCAAGAAATCTAAATAAATAGAGCCTTGTCATTTTTGTATGCTAAAACATTTGAACCGCTTTTAGTGCTCGATAGGTTTAATCTACAGGGTGTCCCAAAATTCGTGAAAATCCCGAAAGGGGTTGGTTCCTGAGACCATTTCAAGCGATATTTTCCTTTGCAAAAATGTTATCCGCGGCTTTGTTTAGGAGTTATTAACGAAAAACACGGACCAATCAGAGCGCGACCTAGACGCGAGTTGCGACAGTCGGCCCGGCGCGCCAACTGTCTATTGGCCGACTGTCGCAACTCGCGTCTAGGTCGCGCTCTGATTGGTCCGTGTTTTTCGTTAATAACTCCTAAACAAAGCCGCGGATAACATTTTTGCAAAGGAAAATATCGCTTGAAATGGTCTCAGGAACCAACCCCTTCCGGGATTTTCACGAATTTTGGGACACCCTGTATATGTATATATGAAAAGACAGTCCTGACTCACTCACTCACTGATCAACGCCCAGGCTAAACCCTTGGACCTAGAAAGCTGAAATTTTGCACAGAGGTTTCCTTTATGATCTATACAAGGGATAAGAAAGGATATTTCGAAATTCAACTCCCAGGGGGCTGTGAAAAGGGGTAGCAACGTTTGTATGAGGAATATTTTGTTCGTGGTCGGATTTACTTCATATGTACTTGGTCTTAATGTTCTTTGATATAATTAATCAAACCAATTAATCAACACCTGTTTCGGCATTTTAAAAAATTCAACCTTCAAGGAGGTGAAAAGGGGTTGCAACGTTTGTATGAGGAATATTTTATTTGTGGTGTCGGATTTGCTTGAAACTTGGTCTTAATGCTCTTTGATATAATTAATCAAACACCTGTTTCGGCATTTTAAAAAATTCAACCCCCGAAGGGGTGAAAAGTGGTTGCAACGTTTGTATGAGGAATATTTTATTTGTGGGCGGATTCGCTTGAAACTTGGTCTTAATGCTCTTTGATATAATTAATCAAACACCTATTTCGGCATTTTAAAAAATTGATCCCCTAAGGGGTTGAGAAGGAGTTTTGAAATCTAAGATGGCGACATGACATAAAATTAATACTCTATAGGAGTGAATGGGGGGTTAAAAGGTTTTATGGAGAAACAATATCAATTTCCGAGGGCATTAAACGGTTTCCTGTGCGCGCGAAGCCGCGGGCGAGAGCTAGTTTTAAATATCCTTGATGGGTGAAGTTGATTTGCAAAAGGGTGTATTTGACTTGCAAAAGGGTGGATTTGGAGTGCGAAGCCTGTACGAGTCCCAGCGTCTTAATGTCAGCGCAGAGTCGAAGTTCCGCAGAGTCGGAAATGCAGTCGTCGGCCGCAGAAGCGTCAACCTGTGCCCCACGTGGCCATTATGCAACGAAAGCGTCGCATTCTAGCGAGGTGGATTACCGGCTACGTCATCGCGGTAAACACACTCTGGCAACGCGTCATGCACCCTGCGAGTTTACCTCCGTTTTGCTCCTTTCCTCCTCGGCTCTGGTCTCTCACGTCTCTCGTCTTTTTCTCGTTCGTGTTACGTGTGCTCGGCCACGGACGACGACGTATCAACCGCTACGTCATCGCGGTGACTCATGCCATAGTCGTCTACGCGCCGATATACAAGCGATTCGTAATTGCACCGGGCATGCAACTTGCGAACCAGCACGCGAATGAGACCGTGAAAAGGTTCGCCACGCTGCTCTGATACGATAAAGCTAATTATCCACCCCCTCGGCGACATCAAGACCGAGTGCACCTAACGTCTCCGACACTAGCGTTACGTCATGGTTGTTCATGCTCTCTCCACCCACTGTGTATTCCGAATTTCAACACGATCGTCCGCTCTCGCGGCTGGCATTGATTATCTCGTGACGAAACCGCGTTACTAAACTGGGATTCTCGGCGAACTTTATCAACTCCTCTGCTTGAAACTCAGTCCGTGTGATCTACAGTGAGCGAAATTCGTTTAACGCACATACAGAAATAAGGATTTCGGGGCTAGAGGTTCAAAATTTTAATAAGAAACGTTTAACAATAACTGAGGATTATAGATATATTTACAGTGAGTGTACAAAGTATTCGTACACCTTTTCAAAACTAATAACTTTTTTATGATTGTACTGAACAACCCGATTTTTTTATAATCAATTAGAAGCATTGGTTTACGAAATGATATGCAAAAAAGATTTTCCAAAAATTATAATTTACAAGGTTACATACCAAAATAAAAAAGGCAATTTTTAAAACTTTTTTATTTGGGCCCTTTTCATGAAAATTTGAAATATATGTTTTGTAGATCTATGTTTGTTATACACATAATGAACATTTTATCGAAATCGTTTGACGCAAGGAAAAAACGACAAGCATCGGAAGATGTATAATTCTGTGGATTTTAAGCAGAAACTGATAAAAAGTTGTGTAAAGCTACGATTTTTACAATTTTTAACCGCTTGTAGTTCATGTGTATGTTAATCGATTTCGATGAAATTTTCAGCATGTGTATAACTAACATAGCGGAAATGGAAAACATATACAGGGTGAGTCCGAAGAAACAGAACACTTAAAGATCTACGTTACTTTTCGTTGTACAAAAAAACTTCGTAGAGCAAAGTTACATTGTTTGAAGGGCCACATGTAACGGTGTAAGGGAAAAAATTTTCGAGGTCATTTTTTAATGAGATTTCAAGGTCATCGATATTTTTTTAAACGGAATGAGGTATTTTGTAATACATCAATCGATGCAGCTGGACATTCGTTATAGAAAAGTACTAACCCATGTATGTCGAAAAGTTAGTAGTTCAGGAGATATTTCAATTTAAATAACTCTAAAACACCATTACTGTCGTACTAAGACGTTACACAAGTAAGTAAACGCTAACATCAATTTCAATATCAATCTCAATTTTTCAATATCAACTTCAATTTCAATATCAACTTCAATTTTTCCATTTCAACTTTAATTTCAACTCTTCCATTTCAACTTCAATTTTTCAATTTCATTTCGTTTATATCAACTTCAATTTTTCAATTTCATTTCGTTTATATCAACTTCAATTTTTCAATTTCATTTCGTTTATATCAACTTCGATTTCAATATCAACCCTTCAACTTCAATTTCAATATCAACCCTTCAACGTCAATATCAATTTCAACTCGTCAATTTCAACTCTTCAATTTCAATTTCAACTTCGAATTTTTCAATTTCAATTCGTTAGTTTCAAATCGACAATTTCAGTTTCAACGTCAATTATTCAATTTCAATTTCATGTCTTCAATTTACACTAGCAAGTAAACGCTAACGTTTTAGTACGACAGTAATGGTGTTTTAGAGTTATTTAAATTGGAATATCTCCTGAACTACTAACTTTTCGACATACATGGGTTAGTACTTTTCTATAACGAATGTCCAGCTGCATCGATTGATGTATTAAAAACTACCTCATTCCATTTTAAAAAATATCAATGACCTTGAAATCTTGTAAAAAAAATGACCTTGAACATTTTTTCCCTTACACCGTTACATGTGGCCCTCCAAACAGTGTAACTTTGTCCTAAGAAGTTTTTTTTGTACAACGAAAAGTAACGGAGATATATTTAGGTGTTCTGTTTCTTCGGACTAAAACCTGTATTTTAAATTTTCATTAAGGGCCCAAGTAAAGAAGTTCTAAAAAATGCCTTTTTTATTTTTGCATGTAACCTTGTAAATTATAATTTTTGGAAAATCTTTTTTGCATATCATTTCGTAAACTAATGCTTATAATTGATTATAAAAAAATCAAGTCGTTTGGTACAATTATGAAAAGGTTATTAGTTTTTATAAGGTGTACGAATACTTTGTACACTCTCTGTATATACATAATATTTGTACATAACAGGGTGTGTCCGTTAAGTTATGTCACCATTTTTTAGGCATTTCCAGTAGTGCAATTAAAAAATATTTTAGACAAAAGATTCTCAGTATTTGGTGAGCTACATGTTCGCATATTCTTAAATCTGAAAAAATGCCTTTTACGTAAAAAAGTAAAGGTCACCTTGATTTTTTCAAATGGCACCATATGTTTTGGACATCATAGGATTGTTTCTGACGTCGAGACGAATTTAACAGTGTACTATACTATGACCTTGAAATGACCTGAAACTCGGAAATTTTGTGCAAACGTAATTTTAATGAAAAATCATTTCTTACAATATAAATCAAGTTACATCAGATCTTCGAACTGCGGTCCAGCTTCTATGATACAGAACTCCGCTCTTTGTATAAGATTTTTGTATATTTTTTTTTCTTTTTAGTTTAGAAATCGTTGGATAGGAACGTATGGTCCAATTCGTTGGCCACCGCGTTCTCCAGATCTGTCTCCGTTGGATTTTTGCATTTATTAGTTAAATGGGGACTGTCATGGGAGTCTACCAGTCTCTTTGCTTGAAGCTCCCAAGCTTCATCTGTGGACTAAACTGAAAGCGTCACGGTAGATTTGACCGAGTTCAATTCATCGTAATTAATTGCTGGAAAATTTCATCACGATTTTCAGTTCAAAGTATCATGATTTGCAGTTTATGATCATTACGATATTTGCGGTCGAATCCGTGGATGAAATCAATACGCTGCGCCGCCGTCTGCGATGCTAATTTCTGTGTCCAATCGCGCGAAACTATAATCGGTGAAAGCGAGGTTCGACGTTCGACAGGTACGTCGTCATCATCGTGACGTCGATGGAGACTGTGGGCGTACGCGATCGCCCACTGAGAATCCACGCTGACAACCGGAAATCGTGGCGCGTTCTCCTTTAATTACGCCAATGAAACGCTTCTAAGTAACGAATCTCTGTACGCGAGGATCGGCTAGGCCGGTTCAAGAGTCAGCTTCAACCAATTAATCTTATTCAGTCCAATTTTTTCTGAAATGCTTTGCTGAACTCGTAGACTGTGTCATTCAATTACCCAGTTAAATTATTCATATCTTTTATAAGTAGACTGCAAATCTTTGTGCAAAATAAAAATTGTCTGCATCGATTGTAAGAAATAAATAGAAACTGAATTGTATGTTATTTGTCCCCTTGATGATTTTAATACAGTAAAAATCATATATTTTTTCTTAGATTTACAAAATTTTCCAACAATTTTGAATTTCATCCACTCAATTTTCCTATAAATACATAAGTATTCCTTCTTCGAGTATTCATTTCTATTGCCAACAGGTTGAAATTAGCTAGCTAAAGCAACAATTGTACGTTAAATTAGAGACTATAACATGTAACTGAGGTTTGCTCCAGATTTCTAAAAATATTAGTCCAGTCAACGAAAAGTTGTAGAGGGAAATGGAAGGAACACAATTTTTAACTTTGGGACTTTGTTTGGACTAATTAGGAGGTAAACAAACTAAAAGTCCCAACTCCTAGGAGGTGAGCGGGCTACAGGGGGCACGTGGAAGGTCCCCTTTTTCGGTTTTGCGCTTATATCTCGGAAACTATGTGTCCCAGCGATAAGATCATTCTGTACAAAATTAAAGCTGACAAAATGTGCCATAAGATTGATTCCATTCAGTTTTTCGCTATCTCGCATAGTTTCCGAGATATCCGCGCTCAAAGTTCACTAATTGTGCTGAAGAGTTAGCGAACTTTGAGTGTGGATATCTCGGAAACTATGCGAGATAGCGAAAAACTGAATGGAATCAATCTTGTAGCACATTTTGTCAGCTTCAATTGTGTATTGAATGGTCTTATCGACATCTCGCATAGTTTCCGAGTTTTTTACCTTATTTGACTAGGTAACTCTTCAGCACAATTAGTGAAGTTTGAGAGTGGATATCTCGAAAACTATGCGAGATGGCGAAAAACTGAATCCAATCAATCTTATGGCACATTTTATCAGCTTTAATTTTGTATAGAATGGTCTTATCGCTAGGACGCATAGTTTCCGAGATACAAGCGAAAAACCGAAAGAGGGGACCTTCTACGTGCTCCCTGCACCCCGCTCACCTCCTAGGAGTGGGGACTTTTAGTATGTTTACCTTCTAACTAGTCCAAACAAA
The DNA here is from genome assembly GCF_051020765.1 of Lasioglossum baleicum. NCBI lineage: Eukaryota > Metazoa > Arthropoda > Insecta > Hymenoptera > Halictidae > Lasioglossum > Lasioglossum baleicum. The sequence goes on along the minus strand of NC_134947.1, from coordinate 9,307,714 downwards.
GACCCAAAGTTAAAAATTGTGTTCCTTCCATTTCCCTCTACAACTTTTCGTTGACTGGACTAAATTCTCGGCGCGGTAGACACAGTCAAAAAAAATATTGTCCCTAAACGATCACGGTTCGTGCAGAACACGGCTGTTCGACAGTAAATCGTTACTTTTTAAACCAATGGCCGTGAAAGGTGTTAGGTAGCGGCCATGTTTGAATAATTTAGCCCTCCATGTAACTTTTTAAAAATTAAATAGCGTTCCTTTAAACTAATTTTTACAAACGCTTTTTTCAGTATTGTAAGAGGTATTTCTAAGCTAACGAACTTGGCCGTATTTTGTTTGATCTCGCAACTTTTTACGGCCATAGGAACTTGCCTCCCGTTTACAGGATGCTTTTGTTGCGGATTTACTGTACCCTGCTCCAAAGTATTTACTCGATGTGTTGATGATTTCAGTTTTTGGATACGGATTTACTGTACCCTGCTCCAAAGTATTTACTCGATGTGTTGATGATTTCAGCTTGCCGCGTGTCGTGCCAAGCACTCTGTTTCCGTTGTTTTCATAACACTGAGCTTTATGTAATAGCGTCAGCGACAAAGTTTCCACATCGCGGTGTATGTCAACAATACGCGGAGGAAACTGCGTGAACACGTGGGTGGTTGCGGGAGCGGAACTCGATCAGCGCTGATGCGCTTTTGCGTCGAGATTCCCATTGCAGCGCGGCGATTGGCTAGGTCGATATCGTCGTCGCGCAAATGAGCTTACCAAGAGTCTCGAAGAGGATTGTTTATGACCGCGCGGCGATAAAGTCGGCGGAAAATAAAAAATTCATCTCCCCGTTGAACAAGAATCGAGCTGTTACGAAACCGCCGCGCCGCGCCGCGCTGGTTGCGAAATCGCTCGATCGAGCAGCGCTCGCGCAATTAATTCCATCGATTCGGTTCGCACGAAATCGCCGCGCCGATCGCGATTTATCGGTCATTGCGATTTTCATATTTCTCTGTTCGCGGTAATACTTTCCAGTGGAAAGGGGATTGCGTTACAAGGTCGCCGCGCGTCGACGATGTAAACTGTAGGTTTAACGATCCGGTAACGACCATTAAAATATCTGACGGCGAGGGAACATGGCCGCAGGAAGAAATAGGAACGAGGCGAGTAGACGAGAGAAAGAGGGGGCGACAGGGTAAGAGGAGAGGAGAGAGAGGGGGCAGTCCGAAGAGATAAAATAAATTTGGCTGTGAAAAACACGAAATGTAAATTTCACGAAATAGCTGCGCGAGGAGGACACTATGCTCAATTTGGTCATGAGAGTAGCTGGATAGTGGGTTCGATCACATCGTGGGCGAACTGGTATTATCATCGGCCGAGTTTACCGTTTCTAGTTCCCAATATCGTTCATCGGGAAAAGAATCTTTTTGCCTCAACATAAGCATCAACTGTTCGCAATTTTTTCGCGAACGTCTACAACGACTTCGATGATTTCGCACTGGCAAGTAGGGATGGGATCAAGTTCAATATGTACTCACGAATCCGATTACTACTTAAAAGCAATAAAAGTTTCAATGATTATGCTTGAAAAGTATTCATTGTATACAAGTAGTTATCGCATCTCGGAATGAGTACTTACAAGTTTCGAAAAGATGCTTATAAGTAATTCGATGTTGAAAGTAATCGAAACTTTCACATGTAGAGGGGGAAGAGGTTGGGTTATGAGACGGGTTTTGTTTTTGGTCTGTAACTTTTTGCTTGATGAAGATATCAAAGAGTTTTATATGCCGTTGGAAAGGTGAAGGAAATACGCAACTTGTATATGTGAAAAGTTTCGTGATTTGATCAACAAGTAAAATTTTATGGCCAATTTTCCGAGGACATGTTCTTTGGCTTCCTGAAAAAAGTGGTTGGGTTGTGAGACACTCGGAAAAATCAACTAAAAGTGGTAAAATATATAGTAAAACCTATGTAACTTTATGCAAAAATGAATTTTTATTTATTTTAAAGACATTAAGTGATCAAAGGAGTTAAAAAGAATGGCAAAAAATTGAAAAAAAGCAAAGAATGGCGAAGAAAAGTAAAAAAAAATATAATAAATGGAAGGATTCAATAATGATCTTCCTCTTCGTCATCCAAGTCGCTGTCACAATGTTTGCATGTGAAAAACGAACGTCTGCCCATATCGGCACACTTCAAATGAACAGGGCGCTGGCATGTGTTGCATTTGATAGAGTTGGAGTTAGAGTTTTTTTTGTTTGAACTAAACAGTTCTCTCAAAAATAGCTTTGTGTAGTCATGCACACCATAAATCGTGTTCAGCTGTTTTTTTACGCTTAGGTAATTTCGAGGACTTCGAGTTTTCTCGACTGGTCCCTACAATGACTATATTATTCAAAAAATAAACCAAAACAAACGTTAAATGACATATAAACACTTAATTCTAACACAGTATTTGACAGTTCTAGTTCGTTTCTAGTAAAAAAAACTAGTGTCTCACAAACCAACCACTATGGTGTCTCATAAACCAACCATGATGCCATTCCGAATGTGACAGAAAAAAACAATGTTTTTGTCGTATATGCGCAAAACTCAATATTGCATCGTAAAATGTAAGGAAAACACTAAATGAAAATGCATCACACTCACCTTTTTCAATTGATTCACTCAACAAAATAATGTTTTTAAAAAAATGAGTAAAAGTTTTACTCAATGTGTTTACACACGATGTCAGTATCCAATATAAGCAACGCGTCTATACACCTCGGTGCTAACACAAAAGCTAGCAGACACTTCAAAACAAAAATTTGACAGCAGACAGATTGGAATTATTGCGATTACGCGATGGATAAAAACGAATATCTTACAACCCAACCTCTTCCCCTACTCGAATCTTGGAAATCAAAACTGCATAGTAGGTTTCAGGCACTTTCTTTATTAAATTCGTAACTATTTAAGAATAATATTTCATTTACAAAATACTTGGTTTTATCCTATTTCTTTTTTTATCCATGATATTTCCTGCTTTTGGAAAAACTCTTTCTGTAGGTACAGAAGTGGCCATTATATACAAAGATAGTCTCGTGCAATTTTTGATAGAATGGGGTATTTGATTGAATTTTCACGCCAAATAATAACGGGTCTTCTTTGCGTTCTAAATATTGTGAATTTAGATAATTTTCCACTTCTAACACAGCAGATGATAAGATAGGTATCGTATTATTTGTAATTGTTATTTCATTGTCAAAGGATGACCAAATTGATAATTCGCTGTTGTGCCGATTTTCAGACATCTGCGTCTGTGAACTATCACATGTTGTAGATGAATTATCATTATTAATATAATTAGTGGGTATATCAGTCACAAGGCATCCCGTGCTCGAGGGATAGATTCATCTTTAGAAAAAGCTAATGTTTTGAATCGTGCATCCAATAATGCAGTTAACATATACAAATGATTGTTCTCGACATCACCTAGATAATGTTCGATATAATATATCAGTTTTTGTCGCAAAGTACATTCCAAACTACAATCATCGATAGAAGCATGTAAAATTATGAGACCTCGTTTCTCTCTCATCTCCACAGCGTGTTTACAAAAAAAAAAGTAAACAGACACCGCACAGTGGGACCTTTCGTCCAAATCGGAGACAAAATCAAAGAACTTTCGATAGAAATGAGGTAGAGCGATGAAATTTTTTTTAAATTTAAGCTGAAACTTTGCAGAATATGGGAAAAATAGGGAGATTATGGTACGAACGTTTTTTAACCTTGAGAAAATTCGTTAAACATGTAGAATTTCAAGAAATCGATTTTGCAATATCCTGAGGCCGTAGACAAATTTTGAGACCAGATTTGAAATCAGCGTGAAAAAATCTACGGGAAATGAAGTACAGCATGTTCAAAAAAAATTTTTTCCGTGTGTGGTATTGGAAAAACACAATTTTCTTGAAATTGTGCAAGTTTAACGAATTTTCTCAACGTTAAAAAACGTTCTTACCATAATCTCCCTATTTTTCCCATATTCTGTAATGTTTCAGCATTAATTTAAAAAAAATTTCATCGCTCTACCTCATTTCTATCGAAAGTTCTTTGATTTTGTCTCCGATTTGGACGAAAGGTCCCACTGTGCGCCGCGCCGGAACAGCCTTACGTTGCCACGGAGCGTGCAAGAATACGGAAATTCGTAACGATATTCATAAAAATTTCGAAACTTTCGAAACTGTTCGACCAAGATTCGAGTATACTTGCAAGTATTATTTACGTTTACCACAGTACTTGGAAAGGGTTCGAAACTGTCTGGCAAAGGTTCGAGTATACTTGGGAGTACTATTTTTTTTTGAGATGATGCCAAAATGAACCTTGCTGTAAGCAGAGTTGCGTTGAATTACAATTGAATTACCTCACGAATTATAATTACCAGACTGCGGATGTTTATGCAATTTGCAATTTTGATAAACGAATTGTAAGAAAGTGAAATCAAAGAAAGTCGCATTTTCAGTGGTCGTAGCCTTCGTAGATCTGAAATGTATAAAAATTGTGCTACATTCTGTTGGATTTTGTATATCAGAATTTTTGGAAAAATTTCGAAAACCATAAATACATAAAGATCCGCAGTTTAATAATTACACTGTGATTCACAGACAATTGCATTGTCTTCAATTATTTCGTAATTCGAAATTCAATCGCTCCATTCAATTAAATTACAAATAATTTGTAATTCTGCTCTCTTATTTAATTAAATTACAATGGAATTCGATTACACAATTGATACACAATTACAAAAAAATATTTAAATAAAAATAGATTTTTAAAAAGTATAAAATAATTTAAATGAAAATCAATTTTCATCCACAAGATGAGTTTGATTTACAAAAAGGTGAATTTTATCTGCTAGAACAGGCCTGGCCAACCCAAATGGTTTCGCGGGCCATTTCGATGACGCGTAACGTTACAGCGGGCCGCACTTTAGGTGAACATGCTTTTAAAACATGTAATACAAATACAAAATGAATAAAACTTATTGTTATACTATGATTCCATATAATTCACTCTCGAGTCTTAATTAATGAGATATTTGTTTGTCCTTCCTTTCACTTAATTTTTCTAAATCTATTTTTATGTCCGACGTTGCAGTTAATGAAGCACGTGATGAACACATTGTAAATTTCATCTTCGAAAAAAATGTTTCACAAACGTATGTGGTTCCGAAAGCACTTAAAACTCGTTGTGCAAAATATCTGAAGTTGAAATATCTCTCGGATGGTAATATAAGTATTGTAAAAATTAATTTTTTATGTGGACGCAAAAATTTGTTTCATTTCATTGTTGCACTGTAACTCAATTATATCAAGGATATCAAATATAGTATGTAGAACTGGAGTTCGTAGTCGCATTTGCGCGTTATAACAATGACACATTTCATTTATTTAATATTTCTTGTACACACATACAACGAGAAATGTAAAATCGCCCGGCGGGCCGCGTGTTGGCCATGCCTGTGCTAGAAGGTGAATTTGATTTACAAAAAGGTGAATTTAATCTGCTAGAAGCTGAATTTGATTTACAAAAAGGTGAATTTGATCTGCTAGAAGGTAAACTTGATTTACAAAGCGGTGAATTTGATTTTCGAAAGGATTAATTTCGAGTGCAAAACCTGTGACAAAAAAGCAAGATGATTATCGTGTTGAAAATTCTGGATCGGGGTGGCGAGGAATCGTCGAGACGGCCCTGGAGGAGTACCTCCGGGGCGAAATAACAAAACAACCGATCCCCTTCGAGGACTGACGCGTAGCTGTTGTTGTCGCGTAGGCGAAAGGGGAAGAGAAACAACAGCCCCCAGGAAGACGCAGCGACGTAGAATGAAAATGATCGTCTGGAAACGATCTAGCATCGTCCGGCGAGGCGGAGGGGGTGGGCAAGGGGCTGTCGATCGTGTGCCGTGTACGGCACGTCCTACCGATCCGTAGATCGCGATTGATATTCCACGCGTGCGGCACGATGCCGCGGCACTGTATTATTCCGAGCCGCGCACGCCGACGGAATAAAGTGCCATCTGCACTTTACGATCGACTGGCAGCAGTCCCGTGCACTTCTGTGTTATTTGTCAGCGAATTTGTCAGTACTGATCGCCGCGATCGCGCGACAGTGATCTCTGGGTCACGGCCGGCTCGCAAATCTTCGCTCGATTCTGCAACTCGGTTATTTATTCCGGATTTACCATGAGTCATGGATCAAATTTAACTGCTGCTGATCGCCTCTCGTTTCGTCAACAAAACACAAACTCTTGCGTCGCACACAGTGGTCGCGAAGTTCGACCGATGTCCTGGCCAAAAGTAAAAAATTGTTTTACGTAGTTCAGCAAGAATGATAAGCGTTACAACGCGAAAATAAATCCCGACGGTAATTTCAATTATGGTTGAAAATTTTTTGAAATTAACGAGTTGAAATTGAAGAGTTGATATTGAAAAATTGACGTTGAAATTGAAGTTGAAATGGAAGAGTAGAAATTGAAGTTGAAATGGAAGAGTTGAAATTAAAGTTGAAATGGAAAAATTGAAGTTGAAAATGAAGTTGAAAAGTTGATATTGAAATTTTATGTTGAAAATGAAAAATTTGTTTACATCTGTTCCGTTTACAAAATAATGGTGGCCAAATCGAAGCCGCTGTTCAAGGACGATTGTTAACAGTCATAAATCATGATGGTTCTCAACTCAAGGAACGGAAGACGATGTTAAATCATTTAACATTCTTTTATGACAGAACGGTTGAGTTGCGACCTATGGTTCCTTTGGCAAGTTTGGTCCCCATGGTGACTAGAATGCGATACAAACATAAAAAATTTGACCTTGAATTTCAAGGTCAAAGTCAATTTTGCGGCAATTTCTGTTAACAAATCTCCGCCGATCCGAAGGTGTACAACCATCTGCCAAACTCATGACACTAAATTTTGTTACACCCTGTACGGTGCCAGCGTCTCTGAAGGGAGCAAAGGGCCCGTCCCGCAAAAGATCGTTCTTTAAAGTTTGTAGACTTTACGGAGAAGCAAAACGCATTGTGCGTTCGATGGCAACTCTTCGAGTCCAGGTGTTTACCGAATATTGTGGGGGACGGCGCGGAACGGCGCGGTCGATGAGGACGACCCTGGACACGTCTCGTAGCACGAAACCCCCGGGGTCTCCCTTTCTCTTTCTCTCTCTCTCTCTCTCCCTCTCGGTGGTTCACAGACATAAACGGGGGTTTCTCCTGGCGGTATTGATTTTCATGTTGTTCCCCCGTGGTCCCCCGCCCCACGAAAAACCGAACGGAAGGGGCCATTTGCTCACTTCGACGAATTAGTCGCCCGAAAGAATTGCATTACGAGATTACGAGGCTTAAGTGCTACCGTGCCGATGAGTCCGTCCATCGTCGTCGTCGTCGTCTCGATGCGTCGGGGAACATTCCAGCAAAATGGCGAAAGTTTCTGCGACCGAGATCGTCGTTGCCGGAATACTGTTCTCTCCAGAAAAATTCGGCACCCCTAAGAAATCCAGTCATGGAATATGTCACAACGTAAATACCATTTCTCCTACTTAAGATATTGACAAAAACATATATAAAAAAAACTTTTTAAAAACCACGCTTATATTAAAATGCACGAAAAAGGAGAAAATAATTTTGTTTCCTGGTTTCTCCCCTCCCAAAAATTTAATATAAATTTAAACAGAATCACACGACATTAGTGACTATAAAAATAAAAGCGTGGGACGCCCACAAAGATTACGTCAATATAATTTAGCGCTTCACGCTTTTATTTTTATAAACGCTAATGTCATGATTCTGCACCCCCGCAAGAAAAGTGACATTGAAAAATCAACTTAAAGAATACTATAATAGTCCAGTCAATGCTCGGAAGGGGGGTGTAGAGGGAAATGGAAAGAACACAATTTTTAACTTTGGGACTTTGTTTGGACTAGTTAGGAAGTGAACATACTAAAAGCCCCTACTCCTCGGAGGTGAGCGGTGTATAAGGGGGCACGTAGAAGGTCCCCTTTTTCGGTTTTCCGCTTATATCTCGGAAACTATGTGTCCTAGCTATAAGACCATTCTATACAAAATTAAAGACGACAAAACGTGCCATAAGATTGATTGTATTCAGTTTTTCGATATCTCGCATAGTTTCCGAGATATCCGCGCTCAAAGTTCATCAATATTATTTGACTAGCTAACTCTTCAGCACAATTAGTGAATTTTCAGCGCGGATATCTTGGAAACTATGCGTCCTAGCGATAAGACTATTCTATACAAAATTGAAGCTGACAAGATGTGCCACAAGATTTATTCGATTCAGTTTTTCGCTATCTCGCATAGTTTCCAAGATATTCGCGCTCAAAGTTCATGAATTGTGCTGAAGAGTTAGCTAGTTAAATAAGGAATTTCTTTTTCACAATTCATGAACTTTGAGCGCGGATATCTCGGAAACTATACGAGATAGCGAAAAACTGAATCCAATCAATCTTGTGGCACATATTGTCAGCTTTTATTTTGTATAGGATGGTCTTATCGCTAGGACGCATAATTTCAGAGATATAAGCGAATAATCGAAAAGAGGGACATTCTACGTGCATTTGAAGTTGAAATTGAAAAATTGAAGTTGAATTTGAGAAATTGATGTTGAAACTCAAAAATTGAAGTGGAAATAGAAAACTTGAAGTTGAAATTGAAAAATTGAAGTTGAAATTGAGAAATTGATGTTCAAATTGAGAAATTGATGTTGAAACTGAAAAATTTAAGTTGAAATTGAAGTTGAAATTGAGAATTTGGTGTTGAAAACTGAAAAATGGACGTGGAAATTGAAAAAGTGAAGTTGAAAGTGAAGTGGAATTTGAAAAATTGAAGTTGGAATTGAGAAATTGACGTTAAAACTGAAAAATGGGAGTGGAAACTGAAAAAGTGAAGTTGAAATTGAAATTGAAGCAAAAACACTAACTCGAACAAATAATACCAAAGTGAACTTTGAGCGCCGATATCTCGGAAACTATGCAAGATAGCGAAAAACTGAATGCAATCAATCTTATGGCACATTTTGTCAGCTTTAATTTTATATTAGTCTTATCGCTAGAGGACATATAGTTTTCGAGATATAAGCGGAAAACCGAAAAAGGGGACCTTCTACGTGCCCCCTGTAGCCCGCTCACCTCCTAGGAGTGGGGACTTTTAATATGTTTACCTCCTAACTAGTCCAAACAAGGACCCAAAGTTAAAAATTGTGTTCCTTCCATTTCCCTCTACAACTTTTCGTTGACTGGACTATAAAACGTATATTGAAATAGATTAATATGGAGATGTGACGGTTTTCGTGCATATTGGGTCACTTCATACATATTTTTCAATGAGATAACCTCGAAATAATTATGGGCACATATTTCCGACGTGTCCGAGGAGACACGTGTCTCCTGCAGAGGCATAAGCAAAAATCACCATGCTTGTCAACTGTCGTTCGAGATAAAATGGTTGCTTTGAATGTAAATCTGAAAGCATTTCTGGAACAATGACTTCGAAATGAAACTTACATGAAGCACTGCGACAGAATAGTGGCAAGAAAGCTCGAAGAATAAGCCTTGTCCGGTTTGTCAGGAAAGCCTCCCACGCGGGATTATTTAGTGTAAAATTGTTTCGAGCTGTGCAAACACTAATAATTCGGCCTTATTGTAGACGTAGCTCGCTGAAGGAACAAGAATGGACCTTTCAACGTCGTTGAAACCCGACGTCGTCGGTCGGCTGACAATCGTTAATTCTTCAGACAGAGCAACAATTGTCATGCACTTCGGCGGTACACGATAAACCCTCGCTCCTGTGCTCGTGTCCCTCGTAATTGCTTCCTGGTTCCCCTTTGTGTCCGCGTTTTCTTGCCTCGAGTGCGAACATTAACTTTCCGCGGCGCTTACGCAACACATCCGTCTCGATGGATTTACAAGCGTTACGCTACGGCGGGCTATGGCCAACCGATGTTACCTACACCAGGCCATTATCTGTTTCGCGAGAACTCGCGAAAGAGAATAGAGGCGAGCGCAATGTTTACGCGGCTAGGTTAGCCCCTCCGTTAAGCAACAGAATAAGACAACCGCCCGATTCGGTGATCGTTTCACCTGTTGACCGGGGAACACAGATTGAGAAGGTGCCCATCATTGGACGTGGCATAAAGTAGTCTATGAAACTGATCGTACAGAATGATGATGTCATTGCAAATTAATCCATTTTATTTGTTTATGCAGGGTGAATCCGAAGAAACAGAACACCTAAATATCTCCGTTACTTTTCGTTGTACAAAAAAACTTCTTAGGACAAAGTTACACTGTTTGAAGGGCCACATGTAACGGTGTAAGGGAAAAAATTTCCGAGGTCATTTTTTAATGAGATTTCAAGGTCATCGATATTTTTTTAAACGGAATGTGGTATTTTGTAATACATCAATCGATGCAGCTGGACATTCGTTATAGAAAAGTACTAACCCATGTATGTCGAAAAGTTAGTAGTTCAGGAGATATTTCAATTTAAATAACTCTAAAACACCATTACTGTCGTACTAAAACGTTAGCGTTTACTTGCTAGTGTAAATTGAAGAGATGAAATTGAAATTGAAAAATTGATGTTGAAACTGAAATTGACGATTTGAAACTAACGAATTGAAATTGAAAAATTGACGTTGAAATTGAAAAATTGAAATTGAAGAGTTGAAATGGAAGGGTTGATATTGAAATTGAAGTTGAAATGGAAAGTTGATGTTGAAATTGAAATTAACGTATTGAAATTGAAAAATTGAAGTTGAAATTGAAAACTTGACGTTGAAATTGAAGAATTGAAATTGAAGTTGAAGGGTTGATATTGAAATTGAAGTTGAATGGTAGATATTGAAATTGAAGTTGATATTAAAGAAATAAAATTGAAAAATTGAAGTTGAAATTAAAGTTGAAATGGAAAAATTGAAGTTGAAAAGATGATATTGAAATTGAAGTTGAAAATGAAGTTGAAGAGTTGATATTGAAATTGAAGTTGACATTGGAAAATTGACATTGAAATTGAAATTGAACGTGAACGCGGTCGTTGAACGTCCTAGTACGACAGTAATGGTGTTTTAGAGTTATTTAAATTGAAATATCTCGTGAACTACTATCTTTTCGACCTGCATAGGTTAGTACTTTTTTATAACAAATATCCAGTTACATCGATCGATGTATTAAAAATACCTTATTCCATTTAAAAAAAGTATCGATGACCTTTAAATCTCATAAAAAAATGACCTCGAAAATTTTTTCCCTTAGACCGTTACATGTGGCCCTTCAAACAGTGTAACTTTGTCGTGAGAAGTTTTTTTGTACAACGAAAAGTAATGGAGATATTATAGTGTTCTGTTTCTTCGGACTCAACCTGTATACTGTGAAACGTCCCAGTCAGTGTAGCCAGTTGGCATCCAAACGGATTGCACGTACTCTCCTCCTTTTCCCTTTCCACTACCCCAGCACCATGCGCATACTCCAAAGTCTCCCACTAAAACCGAAGACCACGGTGTCCGTACCATAGGCTAGTGCTTTTTTATGGGGAAATGCTCTTACGCACACCCTCTCCTCCGATGATGGTCGGAGAGGGTAGTATGCAGTGTCGCCAGTGAGAGAATCGAGGGGAATTAAGTACCCCCTCTGTGATGACCAGTCTAGTCTACGGCACGGGCACCGTGGTCTACGGTCTTAGTGGGGGACGTTGGAGTGTGCGCAAGGTGCTGGAATGGGAGAGTGGAAGGGGAAAGGAAGGAGAGGAAATGAAGCCACTTTCTACCTCATCTGACGACACTGGTAGTATGGGACTCGGCACCCCCTGGGATGACAGTTGGGGGAACGGGACTAAAATTCCTACCCATACTCACTAAAACCCCACCACCCAGGGCCTTTTGACAGACCCTTCTCGCTCCTTTTCTCCGCCGGAGCCATCACACCTCCGCGGCCTGCTTTCCGCATTCAGCAGTAGTGTATCCTCCAGCTCACTACTACGAGCCTGTTCTTGGCACTACACCGTAGAAAAATCTGTTCATCAGAGAGGGGGTACATCATTTCACCGTGATTCCCCTCATCTGGCGACACTGGTCCCAGTCAGTGTGCCCAGACGGGATACGTTTTTTCGCGCATGCGCGGCGTTTTCAGCCTCAGTAAAGTACACTACTCGAGGAAATGTGGCACCTTGAGCGCCATGAAGAATTTTAAGAAATTGATATGATCTCTATGGAGCCTAATACATGTTTGGTTCTTTGACTTTTGCACTCCTAAATCGTCCATTTGGATCACTGTGCGTCCCGTCAATTATACCGGTACATACCCGCCGATATAGCTGCCTCAGGGCTCTGCTACATCATCGCCTCATCATAGATACGTTACTGTTTTGGACGCGCATGCGCGAAAAAACGTATCCCGTCTGGGCACACTGGTCCCAGTCAGCCAGGCCCGTCTCGAGTAATCGAGCACAGCCTGCAATTGTACGATGCTAGCAGATGGCGAGTATAGGTGAGCGCATACTAGATGGTCGCGGGAAGGCCGCGGATCGTTTCGAGACGGCAGGGGCCTTGGAGGAAGGGAGCAAGGAGTCCATGCGGCAACAAATCTCTAGCAGGTAGACGGAGAGCAAAGCTCCGCGGCCTTCTCGAGACCCTCTAGTATGCGCTCACCCTATTGCGCTGGCAGAACGCGCTCGAAGCTCAGGATGCTCGGAATATGCTCGATTTTGGACAGCGCACTCTGCCAGAATAAAGCGATATTTATTCGGACGCAGAAGTTAGCTTTATGCTGGCAGGGTGTGCCGACACAATCTATGAAAAGAACAGGTGCGGAGTCGGGCCTGAAGCTAGCTTCTCCAGGAAAACGCCTCTATTCTTGTGCGACATCTATGTCGAAGAGTTCATACTAACTGATACTACATTAATAAATACAAGCTAGAGAAATTTGGTGGATATTATAATAAAAATAACCAATTAACGCACTTGCCCCGTTGCCACCTTAACTTTCTCCCAAACCAATTTTTATCCAGCTACCGGAAATGCCCGCAAAATCGTGGCGACATTTACGTGGAACGCCCTGTATAGAAATGAGAGAATGGAAATTTTTCCGACGAAATGTATGCGCTTCAAAGATCAGACTACGCAATTCAGAGGTGAACTATCTTCTCTGGTGATTGAACAGTTAAACATAGAACACTTTAGAAGCATTAGCTTCGCGAGGTTTCAGTGCCACGGATTCCCTCGAGTGATTCTTCCTATATCGATAACTCGACAAATTCGGAGTTGTGTCATTGTCGCGACGCGACGCGACGGTCGGCCGATCCGTCCGGGTGTATAAATGTTGATGATCGAAATATCACGCGTGGCTAACAGGTAAAAGAGCACCGGGACGCGTTCGCGGAACGTGTCGAAGCGAAGAAGATCGGCCGAGGGCTTGCAATAGGTGCGAAACGTGGCTGGTATGAATCGATTTATAGCGTTCGCAGAATGCGATCCCTTTGGCAGCCGGACCGGCCGTTTTCTCAGAGGCGCTGGCGCTAAATCCCGGCCTACATGAACGGTGTGCCAAGCTTTCGCGGCGATCTTCGTCTTCCCAACCTGTAGGACGAAGGGTCGCGAAGAAATCATCGAGGTCGATGTAACGATTAAAAATAAAAGCTTCTCGAACATATTCTTCCTGGTACCAATAAGCAGTTGCGAAGCACACCCGCGATGGACACGATACCACGGTGTGCAAAAACGCCCAATAGAGCTGGCCAAACATTCGTCGTTTGCACTTGTAGCTATTTTAACGCGAAAATTAAACATTTCAATTCCATTCTACAGTCTGGTTCGCCAGATATTAACACATTACCGACCGGTGATTACACTTTCCAACAGCCAAAAAGTATTTCGATTCCCACTATGCGATTCTTGTAGAGTTTTCCGCGCTGATTCCGAATCTGGATTTAATTTTTTTCCTATACGTCCAGTTTTTGAGAAAATGGAGTTTAAAAAAAAGACATATTTTTCAACTTTAAACAAATATTGCGATGTTATTATAAAAGATATTGAATTGTTCTTTACAGCAAAAGAATCTGTAGACTTTCCCGAATACAGTGATATCCAATATTAATACATTATGATTGTTTAAACATGTTTAAACAATGATTAAAGACGGAGATGCACCACTTTTGCACCACTTTTTGCGGATATTTTCGAATTTATCTCAAAAAATAAGGGGCCAGCGAAAAATTGAACTATACCACGCGAAAGAGCAGACTTTTATCTTGAGAAACCCCCCTGTGAAGTTTGCATGGTCAGCGTTTTTTTCGAACCAGAAAGCAAAATATCTTCGCGCGACATGAGTTTCCGCCAGTGGCGCTCGGGACGGGATACGGCGCGGCGCAGCGACGGGATACGGAGCGGCGAACGACCGTTCTGGTGGTGAGCGCCACTGGTGACAACTCATGTCGGGCGAAGATATTTTGCTTTCTGGTTCGAAGAAAACGTCGACCATGCAAACTTCACAGGGGGGTTTCTCAAGATAAAAGTCTGCTCTTTCGCGTGGTATACTTCAATTTTTCGCTGGATCCTTATTTTATGAGATAAATTCGAAAATATCCGCAAAAATTGGTGCAAAAGTGGTGCATCTCCGTCTTTAATGATTGTTTAAACAGGTTTAAACAATCATAATGTATTACTATTGAACATCACTGTATTCGGGAAAGTCTACAGAATCTTTTGCTGTAAAGAACAATTCAATATCTTTTACAATAACATCGCAATATTTGTTTAAAGTTGAAAAATATGTCTTTTTTTTAAACTCCATTTTCTCAAAAACTGGACGTATAGGAAAAAAATTAAAACCAGATTCGGAATCAGCGCGGAAAACTGTATAAGAATCGCATAGTGGGAATCGAAATACTTTTAAAAAGTTGAAATTTGTTGGACAGTGTTATTGCATAATTTTGAAAAATCTATGGTACATACATGGCTAAACACTTTTTAATGGAATCTTCAATAGCAACAGCAATTTTCATTGTGAACTCACAAGTCACCCTGAATAACGTCATCTAATAGTTTCATTTAAGATTGCAATGTAAAAGAAAATTTCTGTGCTTTCTTTTGGTACAGCACAATTATTGAAAATCCTATTAATAGGCTTCCGGTAGGTAAAGTGTTAACACCTTGATTTTCATAATTATTATTATTATTTCACCACGTTTTTATTAGCTCGCTTTCTTGTCTGTCTGTCTGTTTGTCTGTTCGGATATTAATACCTTGATTTTCTTCATTATTATTATTTTACTACATTTTTATTAGCTCGCTTTCTTGTCTGTCTGTTTGTCTGTCCGGTACACATTTTGCAATTGATAACGTCTGGACATTATTGCTAATTGTAACTGCGCAACGATTTAACGTGCAACTAATCATTTTTTTGCCGCTTCGCTTATTATTTTATTCTTTTCTTGGTTTGTGATTTTCGTATTTCCTTTTGTGGCACGTTTTTTCACCACGTTTCAAAAAATTCCGTACTACGGACTCGGAACGTTTAATTTTTTTGGCTATCTTTCGACTCTATTCCCCCCCTTTTTTAAAAGATGATATGTATTATTGCCTTTTCAGCTTCGTTTAAATCAGGCCTGGCCAACGCGCGGCCCGCGGGCTGCACATGGCCCGCCATGTTAAATTGTGCGGCCCGCCAGGCGATCTTATATTTCTATTGAAACTTTTGTTTCTTGTTGTATGTATACAAGAAATATTAAATAAACGAAGTGTCATTGTTATAATGCGCAAGTGCGACCATGAACTCCAGTTCTATATTTGATATCTTTGATATAATTGAGTTACAGTGCAACAATGAAATGAAACAAATTTTTGCGGCCACATCAAAATTTAATTTTTACAATACTTATATTACCATCCGAGAGATATTCCAACCTAAGATATTTTGCACAACGAGTTGTAAGTTGTAACTGCTTTTGGATCCACTTATGTTTGTGAAACATTTTCTCCGAAGATGAAATTTACAAAGAGTTCATCACGTGCTTCATTAACTGATGCCAATTTAGAGAACCAGCTAACAAAAGAAGTGCAACGTCGAACATAAATATAGATTTACCAAAATTAAGTGAAAGAAATGATAAACAAACGTCTCATTCATTAAGACTCGAGAGTTAATTATATTGAATCACAGTAGGGTAACTGCACCAGTGAATGAACATTTAAGAAATTGTTCAGGAAGATATTTTATTTTTTTAAAAAATATGTGAATTAAAGGAATCTCATATATGCCAAATGGCTCCCTATACTTCATTTGTCAAAAATAAATGAACACAAATAAAATGAAATTATTATTTTTCTTTATTAAACGTTAAATAAAAAATATAAAAAATACCAGTCCATGAGCACTACATTCTAGCATTGAACAATGATGCTCCAATGAATGAACAAAATTACTAAACAATATTCTCCTATTTATTTAACTCTTTAATTACAAAAAATCCCCTGGAATTAATTTTCTTTGGCTCCGTTATCTTTGTTAAAACATCCTGTCTCTTGTACCAAACCGTATCTGGAATCTCTGGCCATTTCCATACCTTTCCTTTTTCACATTCTACCATTGTTGTCACTTCATGAACACTCTGTTCAATTACTGGGCTATGAGTAATATCGTGGACCAGTGAATAGACACAACGAATTTTTAACGAAATTTTCATTTTATATAGCTGTTTTTGTGATTTATATTCAATATTTAAACCCTCGTACATCTATATTGTTAGTAACTTTTATCTCATGTGTAAAAGAAAAGTATAAAAAATCATGTGTAAAAGAAAAGGTCGTGTATACATACCTTACTAGTATTAGCCCTGTTGCACACATTCAACGCACTTGGTGAAAATAGGCAATCTTAGAAACTAATGGTTAATTGACCAATATAAACCAATAGGAATACACAGCTACGAAAAAGAGTCATATATTCCATTGGCCCAAGAGTCATTATATCGCCAGTATGCCGTGCGGCTTATTTGTTGAAATATACAAAAGCGTTCATTTACTGGTGCCCGTTTATTCACTGGTGCAGTTACCCTATAACAATAAAGTTTTATTCATTCCGTATTTGTATTACATTTTTTAAAAGCATGTTTATCTAAAGTGCGGTCCGCTGTAACGTTATGCGTCATCAAAGTGGCCCGTGAAACTATTTGGGTTGGTCAGGCCTGGTATAGACAGTATAGACGAAAAAATAAGTTATGTAGAATTAAAAAAATTTTTCAACCATTTATGGTAATTATCACCAGAACCTGGTGATCTTGGTGGCCACTCAATAATACCTCTTCTACCGATCTATCTTACTGGAAATCGATTGCTTAAGGGGGTAGTATAGGCTCGATTTGGAACTAGAAAATAACTAGAATCTTACTAGAAAAATGACTCGAAACACGGGTTTGGGCGAATCGGTTGTTTGTCCTTATTTGAGCTAATTGTGGGCTGGGTGAGGGCTCATTCGAAAGAGGAAGGTTCATCACACACGGGTCTGGTCATGATTTTAATGAGATTATGTTTATATTTAATAATATGAGTGTGAAAGAGGAAGGTTCAACGCAGCGCGCTTTTCTCATCTCATAAGTCAAAAAAGTCTATTAGAGACAGAAAATGCATTGAAATCTGCGGGATTTTTTCCTAGATTTTTTCTCGACTTTGGGCCATCATATTATTAGATATAAACATTATCTCGTTAACCTCGTGAGAAAAGCGCGCTGCGTCTAACCTTCCTCTTTCGAATGAGCCCTCACACAGCCCACAATTTGTTCTAATAAGGTCAATCAACGTCTGGCCGCAAACCCATATTTTCGACCCAAAATCTAGTAAGATTCTAGTTCCTTTCTAGTTACAAATCGAGGGTATACTACCCCCTTAACCACTGGCGAAGTGGTAACGTGTAATCCGGGGGAGCACCATCATGTTGGAAGTACAAAAGTTCTTCATTTAACAAAAAATTGTTATCTACTTCTCTTTAAATATCTCCGAAACTAGTGCACCCTGTATACGTACATATAGTCTAAGCATACGACAGAAACGGAGCGCATCACGTGACCAGGCCGTGGCGGAGGCGTGGGGGACTGGCATCGTAGAAGGGGAAGGGTAGAGTAGAGACAAGTCTTAATCTGACGACTTTGGCCCCGATCCGAGAATGATTATCTTGTTGCCATTATCGAAGTTAGAGGTGCGACTGCACAACCGCGGCCGATGCACAAATATTTGTCATCGAAATCCGTTTATCGTTTCCAGAGACCCCTCCCGAAAATCAAGCGGCGTCTCCGTAATCATTTTTTCGATCATTTGGAACCGGTCCAATCTGCGCCGTCCGAAATAAGTCGAGCGGAACCGCCATTTCCCGCCACGGTTCTCGTGTGTGTGTTTTTCATAGAAAGTTTGATTTCGCTACCAAACGTTCATTTTTATTTTCGAACCTTGTCAGTCTTTTTATTTCTGTATCGATGTGATCGTTCGTCGGCGGTTTCTTTTCAAATTTCCTGCCTCGCCTTTGCTCGTCCTTCTCCTAAAACTAACACATGTTCGTTATTTTTGTCGTTCGTTCGTAAGCGAAAAGTGACACAACTCAAAATATATTTCTAAAACAAGTTTATACTTGTTAGAAAGTTTATACACAACAATTTATATATTTATTATTGTTAATAAATATATAAATTGTGGTGTGTAGCTTATAACTGCGGATGTTTATCTTTCAATTTTTATTGACACATTTTAAGATAGTGTCATGAAATAAAATCCTATTTTTAATGGGAGAACAGCCTGTGTAGATCCAAAACAAATAAATTCCGTCGAATTTTATGTTCTAGCATTTTTTGAAAATATTAATGAGCCATAAAGGCACAAAGATCCGCAGTCTATCAATTACTAAACAGTTAGGGTAACTGCACCAGTGAATAAACGGGCCCCAGTAAATGAGCCCTTTTATATATTTCAACAAATTTTAAGCCGCACGGCATACTGGCGATATAATGACTCTTGGGCCAATGGAATATATGACTCTTTTTCGTAGCTGTGTATTCCTATTGGTTTATATTGGTCAATTGACCATTAGTTTCTAAGATGACCTATTTTCACAAAGTGCGTTGAGTGTGTGCAACAGAGCTAAAACTAGTAAGGTATGTATACACGACCTTTTCTTATACACATGAGTTTTTATACTTTTCTTTTACACATGAGATAAAAGTTACTAACAATATAGATGTACGAGGGTTTAAATATTGAATATAAATCACAAAAATAGCTATAAAATGAATATTTCGTTAAAAATTCGTTGTGTCTATTCACTGGTCCACGATATTACTCATAGCCCAGTAAATGAACAGAGTGTTCATGAAGTGACAACAATGGTAGAATGTGAAAAAGGAAAGGTATGGAAATGGCCAGAGATTCCAGATACGGTTTGGTACAAGAGACAGGATGTTTTAACAAAGATAACGGAGCCAAAGAAAATGAATTCTAGGGGATTTTTGTGATTAAAGAGTTAAATAAATAGGAGAATATTGTTTAGTAATTTTGTTCATTCATTGGACCATCATTGTTCAATTACTAGAATGTAGTGCTCATGGACTGGTATTTTTTATATTTTTTATTTAACGTTTAATAAAGAAAAATAATAATAATTTCATTTTATTTGTGTTCATTTATTTTTGACAAATGAAGTATAGGGAGCCATTTGGCATATATGAGATTTCTTTAATTCGCATATTTCTTTTTTAAATAAAATATCTTCCTGAACAATTTCTTAAATGTTCATTCACTGGTGCAGTTACCCTAGGTATTTTGTGAGGTATTATACCAATTTCATATTCTTAAAATTTAAAAAATCATAGGGAATGGAGATATATTCTAGGTCGGAAGAAATGTTTAAATTTCAAGTTAAAATAGCTCCGAGTGCAAAGGGTTAATAATCTTCGACGATCTTCAAAAGACTGGAAACGACAACAATCAGAATATTTTTTTACATATCACCATATGTGCCTCGTATAACAGTACAACTTTCCTCTGTAACATTTTCTTCTATCTTCAAGCCTAACGAAGCTATTTAGGTGTTCTGTTTCTCGTGAACCACCCGGTATAAATGCTTTACACTCCGTGTAAACTTCTTGCTCGGTTAAATTTGCATTTACATTAGAATAAAGCAACCGACGAATAGAAATGAAAACAGAGGAACTCGCTGAATGATGAACGTTCTTGACGACATTGACAATTCTCGAAGCGCTAATCATTAACACTAAACCTACCATTGCCGATCAAACTTAACCAGACCGGACTTACATTTTTAATTTTATGATTATTGAAATTAATTTGTTGCTTACGGGGAAATTGATTCGATAAATTTCTTTATCCGAGCACATATTGCTAGGAATGGGATCAAGTTCAATATGTACTCACGAATCCGAGTCAAGTTCAATAACCAAGTTTCATTTCATGGGTTTCGATTACTACATACAAGCAATAAAAGTTTCAATGATTATACTTGAAAAGTATTCATTGTATACAAGTAGTTATCGAACCTCGGAATGAGTACTTACAAGTTTCGAAAAGATGCTTATAAGTAATTCGATGTTGAAAGTAATCGAAACTTTCACAAATAGTACTCGAATCTTGAAAATCAAAACTGCATAGTAGTAGGTTTTAAGCATTTTCTTGATTAAATTCGTAACTATTTAAGGATAATATTTCATTTACAAAACTTGATTTTATCCTATTTCTTTTTTTATCCATGATATTTCCATGATTTTCCTTTGGAAAAACTCTTTCTGAAGGTACAGAAGTGGCCATTATATACAAAGATAGTCACGTGCAATTTTTGATAGAATGTGGTACTTGATTGAATTTTCACGCCAAAATAATGACGGGTCTTCTTTGCGTTCTAAATATTGTGATTTTAGATAATTTTCCACTTCTAACACAGCAGATGATGAGATAGGTATCGTATTATTTGTAATTGCTATTTCATTGTCAAAGGATGATCAAATTGATAATTCGCTGTTGTGCCGATTTTCGGACATCTGCGTCTGTGAACTATCACATGGTGTAGATGAATTATCATTATTAATATAATTAGTGGCATCCCGTCATCAGTCAAGGCATCCCGTGCTCGAGAGATAGATTCATCTTTAGAAAAAGCTAATGTTTCGAATCGTGGATCCAATAATGCAGTTAACATATACAAATGATTGTTCTCAACATCACCCAGATAATGTTCGATATAATATATCAGTTTTTGTCGCAAAGTACATTCCAAACTACAATCATCGGTAGATGCATGTAAAATTATGAGACCCCGTTTCTCTCTCATGGCCACATCGTGTTTACAAAAAAAGTAAACAGACGCCGCGCCGGAACAGTCTTACGTTGCCACGGAGCGTGCAAGAATACGGAAATTCGTAACGACATTCATCAAAATTTCGAAAGTTTCGAAACTGTTCGACCAAGATTCGAGTATACTTGCAAGTATTATTTACGTTTACCACAGTACTTGGAAAGGGTTCGAAACTGTCTGGCAAAGGTTCGAGTATCCTCGGAGTACTATTTTTTTTTTCGAAGTACTTATAGAGAGTTCGAATTCCATCAATCAAGGTTCGAACCAGTTTGCGAGGTACTTGAACCCATCCCTACTGGCAAGAGATGATGCCAAAATGAACCTTGCTGTAAGAAGAGTTGCGTTGAATTACAATTGAACTACTTCACGAATTATAATTACCAGACTGCGGATGTTTATGCAATTTGCAATTTTGATAAACGACTTGTAAGAAAGTGAAATCAAAGAAAGTCGCATTTTCAGTGGTTGTAGCCTTCGTAGATCTGAAATGTATAAAAATCGTGCTAGATTCTGTTGGATTTTGTACATCAGAATTTTTTTGAAAATTTTCGAGAACCATAAATACATAAAGATCCGCAGTTTAATAATTACACTGTGATTCAATTGCATTGTATTCAATTATTTCGTAATTCGAAATTCAATCGCTCCATTCAATTAAATTACAAATAATTTGTAATTCTGCTCTCTTATTCAATTAAATTACAATGGAATTCGATTTTACAATTGAAACACAATTACAAACAAATATTTAAATAAAAATAGATTTTTAATAAATACCACGTTTTTAAAACGGGCTAAAAAGTATAAAATAATCATCTGTACAGCGTGTTTACAAAAAAAAGTAAAGAATACGGAAATTCGTAACGATATTATTAAAAATTTCGAAACTGTTCGACCAAGATTCGAGTATACTTGCAAGTATTATTTACGTTTACCACAGTACTTGGAAAGGGTTCGAAACTGTCTGGCAAAGGTTCGAGTATACTTGGGAGTACTATTTTTTTTTTCGAAGTACTTATAGAGAGTTCGAATTCCATCAATCAAGGTTCGAACCTGCTTGCGAGGTACTTGATCCCATCCCTACATATTGCAATAAAAATTGCGCGGAATCTAAATAAATAAGTGTTTGTTGCCTGTGTCAACAATTGAAAATCAGCCGGTGCGACGATGATTTGCATCCTCTGGCAACGAGGCAACGACGCGAGGCAGTCTCGGGAGTCCTTTCTGCGTCGTGCTGCCACTCGCGTTCTCCAAAAGAACTAGAAACAGGAAAGTTCGAGGGGCGTGACTACGCAAACGTTTGTGCACACGGTGCCGGTTTCGCAATTTTCTGCCGCGCGGGGCCAAGATAAGCGACGATCAAACAGGAAACCTCGAGGAAGCGGATCGAACGCCGCCCTTCACGTAATAAACTCGCGTATACCGAGTAGAGTCGGGGATTTTTCTTCGCCAACGCGATATTGGAATCCCTCGATCTTTCAGAAAGGATTTCCCCAACTCGGCTCTGATACGACTAGGTCGTGATTCTTCGAGTTGTCCGGGGGACAAGGAGAGTTCTGTGAAGAGAACGAACGAAATTGGTAGGGGACATTTGTCATCCTTATGGATTGTTTTCAAGCTGATCGTTTTCATGCTCAGAATTGTACAAGCACGAATTGTACGATTTCAATTCTGACAATTTGAATAAGAAAGTATGAAATAGTCTTTTGGTCAGTATGAATGTGTGGCTATGGTGTGAATCAAAATAAATAAAATAACATATTAGTCGGATTGGTGGCAGATTCAAGTTTCAGGTTTGACATCTGATGGTTTTTGTTTGCTTTCCGCATAGAATTAGTACAATTGTGACAATTTGAATGGAAACAAAAAGAAATAGACTTTTGATCAGTATAAATAGGACATTTGTTGTCCTCATAGACTTTTTTCAATCTGAAATGCTCAACATTGCACAAGCACCGTATTAAACAATGTCTTTTCTAAATAAAAATTCTTGACACGATTCCAACAATTCTGGCAACTTGAATAAGAAAATATGAAACAGCCTTTTGGTCAGTATGAATGTGGCTATGGTGTGAATCAAAATAAAGAAAATAAATTATTAGTTGGAATAGCAGCACATTCAAATCAGGTTTGACATCCAAGGCTATCTGTTCGCTTTTAGCATAAAATTACTAGAATTCTGACAATTTGGATGGGAACAGAAAGAAATAGCCTTTTGATCAGTATGAATGAGACATTTGTTGCCCTCGCAGATTTTTTTTAAAGCCGAAATGCTCAACATTGTACAAGCACCTCGTTAAACAAGATTTTTGTAATGAAACATTGCTGACACGATTCTAACAATTCTAACAATTTGAATGAAATAAAAATGATATGGTGTGAATTAAAATAAATATATTTTATTGGTTAGAATGGGGGGGGGGGGCACTTTGAAATTTACGATTTGAAATTTGAGGATTTCTGTTCGCATTTAGCATAGAATTAGTACGATTCTGACAACTTGAATGGGAACAAAAATGAAATAGCCTTTTGTGGCTATTGTGTCAATCAAAATAACTAAAATATCGTGTTAGTTGGAATGGTGGGATTTTCAAGTTTCGGGTTTGACATATTTGAGGCTTTCTGTTCGCATTTAGCATAGAATTAGTACAATTCTGACAATTTGAATGGAAACAAAAAGAAATAGCCTATTGATCGGTATAATTGGGACATTTGTTGTTCTCTTACACTTTTTTTCAATGTGAAATGCTCAACATTGCACAAGCATTTTTGTAATAAAACATTGCTGACACGATTCTAACAATTCTAATAATTTCAATGAAAAAAAATGAAATAGCTTTTGGCTATGGTGTGAATTAAAATAGATATATTTTATTGGTCAGAATGGCACTTTGAAATTTACGGTTTGAAATTTGAGGATTTCTGTTCGCATTTAGCATAGAATTAATACAATTCTGACAATTTCAATGGAAACAAAGTGAAATAGTCTTTTGATCAGTATGAATGCAACTATGCTGCGAATCAAAATAAATAAGATAACTTATTAGTTGTGAAATAGCGGCACTTTCCCGTTTCAGGTTTGACATATTCGAGGCTTTCTCTGTTTGCTTTTATCATAGTATTAGTATAATTCAGAAAAAACAGAACGGAAAAAAATGAAATAGCTATTGTGTCTCAATCAAAATAAATAAAATATTCTGTTAGTTGGAATGGTGGAATTTTCAAGTTTCAGGTTTGACATATTTGAGGCTTTCTATTTGCTTTTATCATAGAATTAGTATAATTCAGAAAAGCTGAATGGAAACAAAATGAAATAGCCTTTTTGATCAGTATGAATATGGCTAATGTAAAGAATGGCACTTTGAAATTCGACATTTGAGGCTTCCTGTTTTGCTTCTGGCATAGAATTAGTTCGCTTCAGCGAAGAATTAGAAAAGAGAGGTGTGTGGTGGTTTTCCTTTTCCAATGCGATATTGGAATCCCTCGAACCTCGAGTAAAAGATTCCTTACCGAACTAGACCCTGATACAAGCAGGTTACTATTCTTCGAGTTATCCGGGGGACACCGGAGAGAAATGGAAGGGGGGAGTTTTCTGAAGGAAGCGCGGCCGAAATTGGTGGGGGACATTTGTTATCCGATGCGTGCCACTTCTTTTCATCCTGACGGGGGCCACGAACAAAGGATACGGGGCGTCGGACTGGGATCCCCACGCCGTCAACGTCATTAATATACATCAATTTCGGGGGGCCGCGGTAAACGCCCACGTGGTAGAAGCGAGCTACAGAATTTCAATGAGCGACCGCGCGTCTTTTAATTCGAATCCTTTCAGTCGTCGTGACTGTATTACGACGGCCCATCTGTAATCAATCTTAATCTCTCCCGCCATCGAAATTAGGAACGATTCTCTCCTTTTCTGATAGATCGATAGCATAGAGAGAAAATACGGGCTTTATCGCTGCTGAGGATCTACGGGATCTCGATCCGATGCTGCCACGGATTTGTGTGGATATTTTTGAAGTGTTCTCGATAGACACTTTACCTAAAAAAATATTTATATATTTAATCTTTTTATCTGAAAATGTTTATCGATTACAAAGTTGTTCCCGTCTTCTTAGAGGCCTCCTTTCATCAGAAGACTGTTTCGCACTGACTTCTCGCACACATCGTTCATTTATAAGAAATGCGACATAAGTCAGAAAACTAAAATTGCCAATCTTTTAATTGTATATCACCAACTTAGGAATGTAAAATAATTTGTCGTTATTCGGATACTGGGTTAATTGTCATATATTAGTTATGGAATCCATTGTGTGTATTATTATTGTATATTGTATTATTATTATTATATTATTATACTGCTTTCAGAAACATATTTTGAGTTGTTCTGTCACTTCGAGTATGCGATACATTCTCTCTCTTCCAAGCCGGAATACTCGAAATTGTACAAACTCGTCAAATTCAAATTCGTCAAACAAGATATTTCGTGTCTGGCTAGCTGATTCCAGGTCATTTTGATAATTCGAATGAGAAAAAAGAAATAGGCTTTTTCGTTTAAAAAATAGTAGCACTTTGATGTTCGAGGATTGGGTTCACAGAATCACCCTTGTATATCTGCACTCATTTTCTTCAAGAATTGTCTATCCTGTAAAAGTTAAAAAGATGGAGGGCAAGCGCATTTGGAAGGATGAAGCTTATTCTACGTTCGCGTGAATAATAATCAAAATGGTCGCAACCTTATATAATACCTATATAAGGTAATAATAATATATAACTAGAGGGGTGTTGTTGCTCGCTTCGCAAGTAGGGTTGTCGTAGCTCGCGAGAGGGTTAGTGGTACGGATGTTATTTGGTGTGTGACTCTCCACGAGCCACACAAAGAACTTCCCGATTCGTTAGTTGCAGTATATTATTATCATTATTAGGTGTACGTTTTAATAAGATTATACGTTTTCAGGGAAATTCAATAGTTTTCTACTTATCAAAATGTTTGCTATATGGCGTCGCATTAAACCAACATCGTATGCTCGTTGCTCGCTTGGTTCCTTGTTATAGCAGAGTAATGTTGCAAAATAAATTGCAAATTCTCCACAATCAAACGCATTGTTTTGATATTGTACTCTGTGAAATACATATTTCTTATTATATTTGTAAAGGGCATTCAAATAATCTATTACATCATGGTTCAAATGATTAGCATTAAAACTATCATAAATGTGTACATTGCCGCTACCATCAGATCTTGTGCAAATCCAATGTCCTACTACCATTTTTCCAATTTCACCAGTGTATATTATATGAATATTCGTCTCATGTTCTGGGATCTCTTGTAAATTACTCAAAAAAGCTCGAACGTAACCAGTATCTTGAGCAAAGTTGTATATTCCACGCTCGTTTAGATTTCTGTTCATAATTTCGTGAAATAAATTAATAGTTTATCTTGTAAATAACAATCAGGTTTTATGACTTCTTTACATTCGGCTGTTTCTAAAGCATAGTTATAACCATCATTGAGGAAACATTCTGCAGGCACTGCATATTCATGATTATTTTGCTCGATATGCTGGTCCGAGATCATTATATGTATATTCATCAAAATTTGTAAAATCTTCAGGATTCATTTTTTGATTTGTGATAGTTACATCTGTTTTCTCTACATTCTCTTCTTTTTTATATTTGACAACCTTCTTATCGAGGATTGCACAAATGGGCTTATGATAGCTGAAATATGTTTCATAAATACCGCAATCTATATCATCAACATTTGAGAAAATGATATCTATTTGCGTATTCAAATTGGTCGTTATACTATTGGATGGTAATTTAGTTTTTAAATTGTACTTGTTCAAAAGGTTAATCAAATAATTATTACCATTATCCTTGCAATTTAATATATTGTAATTGAAATCACCTATCAAAACCTTTTCACTTTCAATTGTAATTTTATTAATTATTCGTTGTACAACGCTACCAAACATAGAATTAGTAGCTTTTGCTGATTTATAACCACTTATTATATAATAATTTCTGATTTTAAAAGTAAACAGTTCTACATGCGCATTTGAACTAAATTCCTGTTCAACAAATAATTTTTCTATTAATAATTCTGTTTTTCCATAACAAATTAATCCGCGGCTGTTGTTGTCAATGTCGGATCGGAATAATATATCATAATTTAAAATATTCAACTCATCATCGGTTTTCGTTCATGTTTCACTAAAAATTAATATATCGCTTCGCTGAAACCATGAATCTTTATTTATATGAATTAATTTACTTGTCAAAGTACCAATATTTTGATATATAACTATTAATCCGTTCTCATTGACCAAATTATTGAATGATAATTTTAATTGTTTGGTTTTACGCAAACGATACAATTCATCGTTAGCCGGGTTTGCAGTATTGATCTTGGTTTTCTTCGATACTGTTAATTTAAATTGTCCCAAAATATATAAACCGCGGTCAATTTTGAAACTCTGCTCAGTGCTACATACAACATTTGTAAAGTTCGCCTTTCTGATTTTTTAAAATCCAAACATACTTTCTCGTATGTTTGTCTCTGACTTTTATGAATCGTAATCGCTTCAGCAAGAACCACTGGAAATTGACTACGTGTGATTTGATATTTTTCCTCACTCGACATATTTACTTGATTCGATACTTTTATTATTGGTATAAAATTTTTATGAATATTTGCATTTTTCATATAATCACGATAACGAGTTCTTACTTTCACTCCTACTCTGGCCAATTGAAAATCTAACCACAATATAGACGGAATTTTAGTATTTTCTTGAAAAGTAATAAATTTTAATATTCCGCATGTGTGTGCTCCATTAACCAATCCGTTTTCAACATCAATGTTATTAATAATTATCATATAGTTTATATTAATTTTCAATTTAATCTCAGTTAATAATTCGTTTTGAACTGATTGTTTTTTTAAGGATTGTAATATAAATTTGTTTTTGTACTTTCATCGATATTCTTTGAAAATGTATTCTCGGGAGTAGAGATGATTAACTCACTCTTGCATTGGGATAATTTTGGATTATTGTAAGCGGAAACATCATCGTAAGATACAAAAAAAAATTTTTTGTGTAATTACGTTTGTTTCTTCGGTGGAAACTTTCCGTTCTCTCGTATAAATTGCATTGACTTTCGAACTTCTTTCGAAAAAAACTAAAAAAACTAAAAAACTACTTGACCAAAATGGACCAAAATCTAATCAGCTCTAAGTTACAGCGGGGCACATCGATTGCATCATTCATCATCCTGATCGCGTTGTTACTTTTTCTGAAAACGTTAACGAAAAATTTGATACCATAGAAACAGACATACGCACACACACACACACACACACACACATACGAACATTTTGATAAAAATAGTCTAAAATGACTCCAATGACCATGAAATGTGAAGATCTGCTAAAAAATCGATTTTCGATTTTCGGGGTCATTACAATAACTTCCCTATAAAATCGGGAAGTTAATAATACCTATTTTTTTGACTTTGTGCTCGTTGTTTCAAAAACTGTCTGACCTGTAAAAATTCAAAAAAAGGTGAAGGGTGAACGCAGTTGGACGGAAGAACCGAATTCTACAGTCGCTAGTCGCGTGAACATAATGAAAATGGCCTGAAAATGGTCGCGAGTGTCGTGGCAACACGGCCGGAACAATATTCTCGATTCCAGCGACAAGCGGTGAAACGACAGTAACCAAGCAAAAGATGATAAATCGACGGTCTGTTTGCAGAAATAATTGGACAGCCGCGGCTCGATAAAAACGATGAATTTCGAGGCGTCGACACCCACCCGACACCGCACCGATAGCGTTCCGTCGCGATAGGTTCAATCTGCTCGTAAAACGAGAAACAAAAGCCGAAAATTTCGAGTCAAGTGGCATAGAAGCGGAAACCTCTGGAGTGCATTGACCCTACACCGCAGTGCCAGGATCGTTCCCTTCGTTAAATATCCCCACCTCGTCGGGATCGGCCCTTTTTTTCTCCCTGTGCCCCATGTAACCCCCATTGGCGAGACAGCTGGTCGCGTGCTGACCCCCATGGCGGTGCACAACGAGACCCTAGGGTTCCCCTATCTACAGGGTGTCTTTCAAGTCCAATTTAAGGGGTATTCCGGTCTGGAACTATGAAAAACATCCATTTTCTTCTCTCATTTGATTTCCTTAGTATTCGAAAACTTATCTGCACAAGGATTAATACCAATTTATAACACGTAACTAGACAGCGGATAAAATGAGTAGGTGTAATTGAAAACAGTAAAAAAACATTAGCAGAATTTAGAAATGCTGTTACATTATTTTCAACTTATTGAATATATTAAGAATGAAAATATAAATATATTCTTCACTCCAGTTTGTTGCGATTCAGGTAGAAAATTGTTATTTTGCATGAAGATCCGATGTCTACTAATAACGAATACCAATTTTGAAACTTCAATGAATATTAAATCTGTATAATACTAAATGTCAAACATCAAAGTGCCACCGTTTTGTAAACTGACGAGATATTTTATTTATTTCGGTATACATATACCGCAGCCACATTTATACTGACCGAAAGGCTATTTTGTATTTTCTCATTGAAATTGTCAGAATTGTTGGAATCGCGTCAGCAATGTTTCGTTAAAAAAGATTTTGTTTAAAAAAGACCTTGTAAAAATTCAAAATTTATTTCTAAAAAAGATTTTACAATAAATATATAAATTGTGGTGGACTTTATAACTAATGTACATGACAATTAACCAGTATTTAACCCTTATCAATCAGAGTCACCACTAAAAATTGCTGTACCATTATTCAAAATATTGTTTACATTATTAAATATGTTGGGATCTAACCAATTACTACATACATTTAAATATTGTATGGGATATTATACATATGTATTGATTTCATATCCATAGATGTCATATCAAAACGACCAAAAGACCATTGTTCTTACGTGATCATGTTCTTACTTTCCTCAACAAAAGTAGACCTAAGGTGGAGTGGGGTAACTCCGCCTACGGGGCACAAGTTCGTTAATTAGTTATTTATATCATAATATAATATGAACGAAATTTTTCTAGCTTGTATTTATTAATGTGTAGGGTGTAACAAAATTTAGTGTCATGGTTTTGGCAGATGGTTTGTACACCTTCGGATCGGTGGAGATTTGTTCAAAGAAATTGCCGCAAAATTAACTTTGACCTTGAGATTCAAGGTCAAATTTTTTATGCTTGTATCGCATTCTACTCACCATGGGGCCCAAACTTGTCAAAGGAACCATAGGTCACAACTCAACCGTTCTCTTATAAAAGAATGTTAAATGTTTTAACATCGTCTTCCGTTCCTTGAGTTGAGAACCATCATGGTTTATGGCTGTTAACAATTGTCCTTGAACAGCGGCTTCGATTTGGCCAGCATTATTTTGTAAACGGAACGGATGTAAACAAATAGAGGACAGTAAAGCCGCGTAAACCCAAAAGAGGATGAGCACGAGCAAGTGCAATTATATACTCCCCTTTCCTCCAATGAATACGAAGTCAGCCTGCCCTTCGATGTCCAGGAGTAATAGCAAATTCAATATCTTGAAAACGTTGGTCCAATCTTTGAAAATCCCTTCTGTCTGGCACATTCTTAGGATTTCCTTGTCCGGTATTGATTAAATATTCACGATATATATTGCGAGCTGAGATGTAATTTCCAAATGCTTCATCAATAGCATGAAGCATCTGACGCACGTTATAATTTCTTCTTCTACTTTGCATAACTGACGTCTAACACTCGCTACAGGAAAGACCAGAAAAAACTGATTATTGGCAGTGGTCATCTGAAAGTTGTGATGTTTACTGTCCTCTATTTGTTTACATCCGTTCCGTTTACAAAATAATGGTGGCCAAATCGAAGCTGCTGTTCAAGGACAATTGTTAACAACCATAAACCATGATGGTTCTCAACTCAAGGAACGGAAGACGACGTTAAAACATTTAACATTCTTTTATAAGAGAACGGTCGAGTTGTGGCCTATGGTTCTTTTGACAAGTTTGGTCCCCATGGTGAGTAGAATGCGATGCAAGCATAAAAAATTTGACCTTGAATCTCAAGGTCAAAGTCAATTTTGCGGCAATTTCTTTTAACAAATCTCCACCGATCCGAAGGTGTACAACCATCTGCCAAAACCATGACACTAAATTTTGTTACACCCTGTAGTATAAGTTAGTATCAACTATTCTATACGTATACAGTAGCGGACAAAAGTTTAAGACCGCTCTAAAGAAGACGATAACTTTTTAAATATTGTACTATACCATTTGAACTTTTTTGGGAAAGCTACAGCAATTAGTTCAATAAAGGATGTGAAAAGAAATTTTGTCAAAAATTGCAATTGATCGGAATTGTTGAAAAAAAATACTAAAAGTTGATTTTTTAACTTTTTTTATGTGGGCCTATATTGAAAATTTTAAAAATACGTTTTGTAGATCTGTGTCATTTAAACATATTCTGAAAATTTCGTCAAAATCGGTCGACGTTGCAATGAGCTAAAGTTTGTTTATTTGAAGAAATGCTTTGTACTTCTCTTTATTTTTTATTATGCAAGCAACTAAATGCGTCTAAAACATATATAACAGTGATAATAACGATTAGTCAACGTTAACAAATACGAATCAAACCTGTCGCTAAAAACACGGACTGTCGATGAAAGCAGCAGACGTCGACAATTTGACCGTGTCTATGAAAACATAGTGTCGGTCAAATCGTGTCAATCAAAATACTGTCGGTCAAATGAGTTGTCGACGAACCCATGGTAACCCCTCCACCTTAATTATATCTATGAATGTAATCATTCATGTAAATGATTCCTATTATTAATCCTAAAATGCTATCGTGCATCAGCTTCTCATTACTATGACATAATTATAAGATTCCACCAAAAAATCACAGGTAGCTTTATGGTAATTTCGGGCAGTGTAGTGGACAGAGAGCGGATCTTCATGCAAAATAAATCGTTTACAACAACAATCATTTCATAGAAACTGAA
This sequence comes from Lasioglossum baleicum, assembly GCF_051020765.1. Lineage (NCBI taxonomy): Eukaryota > Metazoa > Arthropoda > Insecta > Hymenoptera > Halictidae > Lasioglossum > Lasioglossum baleicum. The sequence continues at coordinate 9,275,309 of NC_134947.1, read as the reverse complement.
GCAAGGTCTGAAGTCTGAAGCAGTCGTCGCACAGTGGTCGGAAATCGCCAAAACGTGGTCAAAATAGGAAGAAGTACTCCAATTTAGTTCAAAATTGATACTCATAGGTTTTTCGGGTCGCTGATTATAAATCTGAGGTCAAAATTACAAAAAACAAAATGGCGGATCGGTAACGCAAAAAATGATTGGACTCTCTTGAAAATTAGTATTTCCATATTTTTCGTGTCGGCGAATATGAATCTGATGTAAAAATTACAAAAACAAAATGGCAGATTCAATATGGCGGATCCGTAACGCAAAAAATTATTGGACTCTCTTGAAAATTAGTATTCCCGTATTTTTCGTGCCGTTGAATGTGAATCAGATACCAAAATTACAAAAAACAAAATGGCGGATTCAATATGGCGGATGCGTAATCCAAGACTTTATTGGACTCTCTTGAATACAGGGTGTCCCAAAACTCGTGAAAATCCCGAAAGGGGGTGGTTCCTGAGACCATTCTAAGAGACATTTTCCTTTGCACCAAAGTCAACTGCGGCTTTGTTTAGGAGTTATTAACGAAAAACACGGACCAATCAGAGCGCGCCCTGGGCCGCCGCGCCGTCACGATGCGATGTCACGGCTGTCACGGCGTACCGCGACACTCGCTTGCCGGCGCGGCTTGGCGCGCCGGGCCAGGGCGCGCTCTGATTGGGCCGTGTTTTTCGTTAATAACTCCTAAACAAAGTCGCAGTTGACTTTGGTGCAAAGGAAAATGTCTCTTAGAATGGTCTCAGGAACCACCCCCTTTCGGGATTTTCACGAGTTTTGGGACACCCTGTATAATTCCTCTGTTTCTTGTGTCGTTGAATATGAATCTGATGTCGAAATTAAAAAACAATCTGGAGGCCGGGTATGTGAAAAAATGATTTATTTCCACATATATTTGGTAATAGAATGTTTGAGAGGTATATTATTAGTCCAAATTGTTATCAGATGACTTCAGATAGCGAAAAATGTAAGATTTTAGTGTTAAATATTGCATCAGAGGTAATTCTTTAGTACTAAAATATAATTGAAGTTTCTCAGTTCCGTTTCGCTCCGATATTTCGCTCACCTCTAGTAAAATAAATATATGTATAATGTATACTATGGTGTTTCATCTGATCCATACATAAGTAGTATTAAGATGTCATGTACAAAAAAGATGAAACAATATCCTCCCAAAGTCACACAATTTTTTGAAGAACCTGATATGAATGAAGATATGTCATGTGACGAAGTATTGTAAAGTTACTTCTATACAAATTATTTTGTATTTTCCATAATTGTGATTGTAATTGGTGTTTTAAATGCAATATTTACTATTAAAATCTTACACTGTTGACTATCTAAAGCATTTTATTGTAATATATAACAATAATGTGTACCTTACATTTACAAATATTAGTTTTGTTTACGATTTAGGACAAATTCGCCATTTCGGAACGTTACCGGTCGCTAAGAAAATGGCGATAATTCATAAGGTCGCAATAGGTCGCAGAAAAATGAAACGTACACTTGTTTAAAAGCCTTAACAGCTTCTTTTCCAAAAAAAAAAAAAATGAACGCTTGATCGCGATTGATAAGCAACTTTTTCGTTAATACAATGTACCAGATGTGTAGATTTCGCTTTTTCATCTCCCGGAGCTTTAAAAAATTAAATAAAGCAATAAAATCAGAATATTATATTAAATTAGGACATGCCCGACAATAGCAAAAATGATGAACCAGGGTTACAGCGCGATAATAAATCGCAGAAGTAATTTCAATTATGGTTGAGAAAATGCCGGTCTTCTAGAACTAACTTTGATCTTACGTATCTCCGACAGAAGTACGTATTAAATATTGGCTGTAACAAAAAAAAACGTGCTCTGGAGCCTTATAAATAAAGTACTATTATACAGATTTTTAAAGAACGGAAAAGAATTTTTGTTTTTTGGCCACGATTTGGCGATTTCCGACCACTGCGTCGTCGGTCAAGCGTGATAATATTTCTAGTTCTCACGATGACGAAAACCGCCGCGCCGATTCACGTGCCGCGGTAAAAGTACACACTGTCACGTGAGTACGTGCCTATAGTTTTACGACAGAGCTGTCCTCCCGTTTGCTACCCACGTACACGCGCACTCACATGCACACACACACAGGCCTCGCACCGATTATTATCGTTCGAATAATCGACTGAAAACAAAGTTGTACGCCTCGTCGCGTGCAAACTACTAGAAGTCCGTCAAATTTGTCGAGCGACTGGCAGCAGCGTGGACGTTGTGTTCCGAGAAGCGATAATTGCCGGAGCACGGTGACGAGATTGACCCTTGCAGATCGGCCTCGTGTTTTTATCACCGCTAAACGCGAAATCCGGTACAGGATCCCGGAATAGAAACAGTTTCGGGAAAGTGACCGCATCCCTCGCCCCCAAGCCCCCCCCCCTGCTACACACATCCGTTTTTCTAACGTATGGCGACCGTGCGCTACCGCAATTGCGGTCTGAAATACATATTAGGTTTTTCTCTTTTTTTTTTATTCAATGCAATTTGAATGTGAAGGTAGAGATTATTTTGTAGTACTGTACACACGTTTCAATACATATTATGATACTTTATATAATACCATACAAATTATAAATGATCGTAGGCCACTACGCAAACAGTTTTAAAAATGTACTGCAGTGTTTCTCAACCTGTGTGTCGCGGCACTCACGAGAGATTGCCAAATGTGGCGCAAGGGTTTTTGACAAATAATTTTTCGGAAAAAATTTGGGTGAGTTTCAGCTTTCTGTCAAAAATTGGTACCCTGCAATTATGTAACTTGAAAGCTATTAAGGCGGTAGACTCGTTTCCAGGATTGCAAGGATCTACAAAACGTATTTTTAAAATTTTCAATATAGGCCTACAATTCCGATCAATTGCAATTTTTGAAAAAATTTCTTTTCACATCCTGTAGTAAATTAAGGTACTTTGGGATTATCCTGTCGACCTCTCGCGCCATCATAATGAAAAGCAAGTTCCAAAATAAATAATATAATAATAATATAATATAATAATGAGACACAGAACATGATCGTGTGCGTGCCTCGACAAACGAAATTTAAAGGGACATTCTAGTCCAGTCGGCAGGTCGAAAAAAAGGCGTCTATTCAGAAAGTATTCCGAACTTAATGAAATTTTGACACGTCATTTAGGGGTACTCTGAGGTGTCGAATCTCAGTTTTCGACCCCGAGGACCCTGTGCTAACTTGGGGAGGGGGAAAAAAACCACGATTTTTATTACCTTGTTTTGGTTTTTCGCCTATTACTCAAAAACGGTGGGTCCTATGAACTTTTGTCTTCCATTTTTGGAAAGAGCATTAAATTTCCTTCAAATTTCACTGTTCAAACGTATTTTTTTATGCAATAGGCACCGAGAGACAGGCGTTCAAAATTAGGAAATGTTTCTCAAAATGTCATTTTGAGCCACACATTGTGACATTTAGCAGGAAATTGCAGGTTTTTGGCTCACAAATTTAGTTTTTCAACATATCTACATATAATCTACATACTGTGTATACCCCTTACATTTTCACACCCCCCTTCGGACACCCCCCCCTCCCCACCCCCGGAAGACGAATTTGAGAAATGCGTAAAAAAAGTCTCTCTTTCTCCAAAAACCCTAACATTGTACTCGTATCAATCTGACTTCACATGGTTTGGAGGAGGGGGGGGGGTGTCCGCTGACAAGTGCCTAATGTTATAATTGCAGTTTATTCCCTATTTAGATGCCTGGTCATCACTTTATGACTTTATATTTTCCCATTAATCCGTAATCTCAAAGAGTAGTAAATGTAGATTGGGTAGGTGAAGAGTAAGAATCCATGTCTGATGCTTACAAAATAGAAAATAAAATAGATTTTTCTTTTTATCTCGAAAAAACGTCGACGTTGGAAAGTTGAAAGAGTGGTTTCTCAAGATAAAAGTCTGCTCTATCGCGTGGTGCAATTCGATTCTCCGCTGGACCCTTAGATCCTTATTTTTTTTTTTTAAATTGAAAAATATCCTCAAATATGTGTACAAAAGTGATGCCTCTCCGTCTTTAATGATTGTGATGATTAAACATGTTTAAACAATCATAATGTATTACTATTAGACATCACTGGATTCGGGAAAGTCTAGAGAATCTTTTGCTGTAAAGAATAATACAATATCTTTTATAATAACATCATAATATCTGTTCAATTTCGAAAAACGTGTTTTTTTTCAAACTCAAATTTCTCAAAAACTGTGCGTGTAGGAGAAAAATTAAGACCAGATTCGGAATCAGCGCTAAAAACTGTATAAGATACACCCAACAGTTATATGGAAACATTTTTGTTGTTGGACAGTGTAATTTTCTTTGTCTTTCCCTATATTCGTCAGTTGCCACTTAATTTCCTAATTTTGAACGCCTGTCTCTCGGTGCCTATTTGGTCAAAAAAATACGTTTGAACAGTGAAATTTGAAGGAAATTTAATGCTCTTTCCAAAAATGGAAGACAAAAGTTCATAGGACCCACAGTTTTTGAGTAATAGGAGAAAAACCAAAACAAGGTAATAAAAATCGTGGTTTTTCCCCCTCCCCAAGTTAGCACAGGGTCATCGAGGTCGAAAACTGAGATTCGACACCCCAAAGTACCCCTAAATGACGTGTCAAAATTTCATTAAGTTCGGAATACTTTCCTATTAAAAGTACCTGGCGACTGGACTATTCGTCGCTAGACTCGTACCAAACACGATCATGTTCTGTCTCATCGACACGGACTTGTGGACTGTATGTAGTAGGCTTTTGTCTGTACGTATAATTCCACACAATCAAATTTTGAAAAACCTTTAACAGCTAATATATCAATAACTATTTGTTTGCGACATATGGCTCCTTTCAAACATTTTCTCTTTTCGATGAGTAGAAGGCGTTGATGTAAAAAAATAACTTTAACAACAATTTTCTTTGTTACAAACAATTTTGCGGCAAGTTTTTCTGTTACAAATCTCCACCGATCCAGAGGTGTAGATTCACCCCTAGGACGGATGACCATTGCTTTTTATACACCCTGTACGCTTCCGAATAATACAAATTACACTGGCGAATAATGCAAATTACGCCTCGTAAACGGAAACATAGGACTTTTGAGGGAGATATTCTCTATCTAATATTTGTTAGATTTTGTTCAAAATCTTCATCAAGAGTCTGACTTGTTGAAATACGGCAAGGGATTAACGCTCGGTACGTTTAGTATTAAAAAGTAATTTAGAAATAAGGTCTGCTAATTGGCCAAAAGTGACCATGAATACCATTAACATAACTAACGTAAACGGAGACCCTAGGAGGCTGAAATAAGAGAAAAGTATCGTTTCCATCGAACTTGAAGCACTGTTTAGTCTTCGGGAACGCGGATCCGAAAGGAATTGATCGGTTTATCGGCTGGCTGTGGATCGGGCGACCTCGTTGGTGAGCCCCGAGGCCGGTGCGGGAAGATCAGTGAAATTGCGTAACGTTGTGTCACCCGACTTTCCTCGAAAAGCGAACAGCGTCCATAAATCCTTTCTAGCTGTTGACACCGCGTAACCGAGCGGCCGGTCTTATTCATCGGTTTATTTTTACGCGTACCTCCCCTCTACGCCACTGGCGATTACGTAAGGAGCGTGTTTCAAGGGTGCAACGGCGCGCAGCCAGGGTGCCATTTCGCGAATCGCCACGAGGTGGCACCAACAACTGTTCCCTTTCCGTATCTTAACCATTTCGGTGTCATGGCGTCCTCATATAAGGACATGTGAGATTAAATGCTTGGTGTATCTAAATTCGGTAAATTTTTATTGTTTGTAAACGTTGTCCTCATATATCGAAAAAAAATAATTCGTGACCGAAAGTGTTAAACCTTGCCCCCGCCGCTCGCGTCAATTTCACGGATTCTTCGTTGATGAAGAAGCAGTTCCCCACGACAATGTGTTATTTCTGTTTCGTTTACGAATTTCACATTCGGTATCTTTCTTTATTCTTCGCCATCTTTTTAGTTTGACAGCGAGAGACAGAGAGTTTCGAAGATTGACGATGAACTTCGTCAATCGATTGAATCAATCGTCCATTTTTCACAATGATTACCTTTTTTAATCGTACACATTAACCCTAGCACAAGCGGGGCTCCTTGAGCCCATGCTCTACTTTACTCATTTCTCCTAAGAAAAAATTATTTAAGACAAAAGCTTGGTAATATTTAAGCGTGTGATACTTTACGAACATTTTTGTATTATTGTGTTTAGATGTATATATGTATACAATAGAATAATATAAGATAATGTATACATCAATACTACTCTGAACTCGATTCTTCAGATGACAAACATCAATGACAGGATACACAACATTTATAGAATGCTTTTTGCGTAGATGAATTTTACATTTATAGCATGTTTGTTTGGGTTTCGATATATTATTATATTTGATCCTTAGTTCTGGGGTAATTTATTATTTATTGGAGATACGAGGAGCGTGTTCGAGTCCTTGCAACTTCCATATATCATTTAAATTAAATATCCTTTCAAACGGTAATTTTAAATACAATAAAATTCATATTACAGTAATTAGAAATCATCGTATTTTGAGCAGTTTTAACGAAATACATGATCAACAAAAGAAACAACATCATTAAGAATTTAATGGCCCAAAATGATCGAAATGTCACACTGTGCGGCACGGCGCATTATGGGCTTAACCGACGAAATCTGTGTCAAAATCAAAAAACTTTCGATAGAAATGAGATAGAGCGATGAAATTTTTTTTAAATGAAAGCTGAAACTTTGCAGAATATGGGATAATTATGGAGATTGCGGTACGAACGTTTTTTAACCTTGAAAGAATTCGTTAAACTTGCACAATTTCAAGAAAATTGTGGTTTTTCCAATACCACGCGTGGAAAATTTTTTTTTAACATGCGACACATCATTTCCCGTAGATTTTTTCACGCTGATTTTAAGCAAACGTTCAAATACTTCATTATGATTATTTCTAATGTGTTTTATATATGAGAATACAATATTTCTTCAAACTAGTGGATTACCAAATCATTTCAATGAAAAAATGATTTCATAAGTTGTGCTCACAAAAATCGATTTCTTGCAAAATCCTGAGGTCGTAGACAAATTTTGAAACCAGATTTGAAATCAGCGTGAAAAAATCTACGGAAAATGATGTGTCGCATGTTAAAAAAAAATTTTTCCGCGCGTGGTATTGGAAAAACCATAATTTTCTTGAAATTGAGCAAGTTTAACGAATACTTTCAAGGTTAAAAAACGTTCGTACCACAATCTCCATAATTACCCCATATTCTGCAAAGTTTCAGCTTTCATTTAAAAAAAATTTCATCGCTCTATCTCATTTCTATCGAAAGTTCTTTGATTTTTACACAGATTTCGTCGGTTTGGCCCATAGTACGGCGCGCCGCGCACAGTGGGGTATTTGGCCCGAAAAAAGTGGAAAAAAGTCGATTTCTAAATTTTTGCGTATGGCATAAAATTTTTGTTGTTCGTTGTAGTTAAAGGTCTGAAGAATAAGGCTGCAATAATGTTTTTTCTATTTGTACACCCGTGAAGTAGTAAACTTCATCGAAAGTCGAGAGATTTTAAGGCGCGCTTTGCGTTCTTAAACAGTCTCTAACAATAAGACAGCGTCTGTTCATTGGCGATTTTCAAGTGTTTGAAGGAAAATTCTGTAAATTCTTGTATTACAAAAGTTGTTCAGGTAGGTATACAGAGCACTTTCGCATAGATTTTATTTTGTGTTATCATCTAAATTAGTATAGTTATTAATATTTGAATATTACCAATCATTCTGTAAGCTTTTTAAAAATTACAAAACTTTATTGACAATTTTGTTATAGTATTGAGCGGGATTGAGTGCTCTTTTTGGTGTCATTACATTCGGTAAAGATTCGTGATTATAAGCCAACAAAGTTTAAATCCGAATATGTCCGAATTCAAATTTTATAGTCTATTTAGTATTAAGCGTTTAGCAGCGTTTCGCGTACGCCCGCACGTTCGGCTACGCTTGGCTTCAAATGAAAAACGTGGCAAAAGAAACATTATCCGAGAAAAAAATTTCTGATGTATTTTCGGATGAAAATTAATGGTAATAATTTTCAAATGTTCTTATAATATACATATACCGGGTGAGTCATTTAAAGTGAAACAGACGTATATCTTGGAAATTAAGCATTTTGGAGAAAAATGTTTCAGGCAAAAGTTATATGGTTTCGAGGGGGGCATAAAATGGTGACATTGATTTGACCTTGGATAGTCGTTTGAAAATTACGTGAAGGTCATCTTCAATTCCTTAAATAGAGACCCCTATTTTTTATTGCATACTCTTGTAGCTTGCTTTTAGAACTTTCCAAAACGCTATAGTAAAATATTTTTTTCTTAAATATTTTTACAAGTTCTGATAGAGTGCAAATATTCCACTACCGCCTCGCTTTTCCAGGGGTTCTCGATAATCTGAGAAAAAAATGTTTCGAACAAAAGAGGAACAGTATTCAGACGTCTACAAATTTCAATATATAAAAGTTGAAAATAAAAACTTTTTTTTCAAAAAATTGAGGTAAACTTGATTTTTTAAATACTAAAATGTATTTTGGATTTCATAATGTTGTAGCTGATCTTAAGACGAATCCAACGGTATATAATATTATAACCTCGAGTCTATAAATAACGCTAAAATAGTTTTTTCCACTTTTTCAGGCCAAATACCCCACTGTGCGGCGTTGTGTCGATACTTCGAGCCCCGCGGCCGTTTTCGAATGTAAACAATTCAGCAGTATCGTTTCTTCGAGCGATGTTTGCGCGGCAGATAAGATAGCCGAAGGTGAACATTTAAAAGAGGCTCGGCGATCGAAAAATGACGACGAAAATGGTCGCGATCTGCCCACGCGAGATCAGGCGACTCCGAAATGGTAGAAAGTAAAAAACCACGGTGAATCTGTAGGTAAAATTCAAAAAGTCGAGAGAGGATCGTCGCGCGAAGACGAACCACCCACGCTGGTCATTTCAGTTTCCTCGTTGCCAATATAGTTCTTCGCGGATCGAGATCTTTAGAAAGAAGAAAGGATGCGCCGGTGCATAGGCGCGACGCGTATTAATAGTAGTGAAATGCATCGAAGTGCGACGAAGGGATAAGATCTATTTAAAGTTCTTGCGTTTTAGACCGCGTTTCCCTCGAAGAGAAACGCCATCGTCGGATACGGCGCATACGCGGAATTAAAAGTGACGAAGTCACGCCGCTCTCGCTGAATCTCCTTTAATCAGTCGGCAGGATCGTCGTCTGATTCAACGACGACGTTTCGACATTTGCATACAACTGCGCATCTATCCTTGGCGCCCGGTCGGAACGCGACACGACGATAAATCGCCGGGATCGACGATCGACGCGGACGACTCGCGTTTCAACGAGCCGCTTGCGATCTTGGAATTGCTGATCGAATTTGCTACTCCGCCGCAATTTTCTTTATCCTAGCTAAATGTATCCATTACTGCGGGTGTACGTTTTCACTGCGGCACTTTTCCCCAAAGAGATTGAAATAAGGTGGAGTGGGCTAAGTCCGCCCTAGTTTTTGCACAGTTGGACTTTAAACTGATGTATTTTCAGTCTGGTACGTAAAAACGTAACGTTCTTGATATCAAACTCTTGCCACAGTTATTACTAGACTGCGGATCTTTATGCAAAATAAAAATTGTCTGCCTCGATTGCAAGAAATAGAAACCAAATTCAATGTTATTTCTCCCCTTAATGATTTTTATAAAGGAGAAATCATTGATGGTTTCAATTTTTTCAATTTTCCAACAACTTTGAGTTCCATCTACTCAATTTTGCTATAAATGCATAAAGATCCGCAGTCTAGTTATTACTGATGAAGTCTTAGTGTTTGTTGTCCAACTTGTCTAGTTGGACAATAAAATATGAGGATTTTTACATAGCCAGCTTGTTCGCCAGATTTAAACCCAATTGAGAATCTTTGAGGAATACTTGCAAGAAAAGTACATATGTGTGTATGGCAATTGCAAACAGTACAACTCTGTTTCTGAGTTATGGATTGCGGTGAATGAAGCGTGGACATCCATCGGAGCAGAAACTCTTCGTACTTTAGTTTAATCAATGCCTAATCGAATTTTCGACGTTAATCGACGAAATGGCAATTATACTAAGTATTCATTTGTAAATAAGGTGGAGAGTGGGCTAAGTCCGCCCTAGTTTTTGCGCAAGTTGGACTTTAAACCAGGTCTGGCCAACGCGCGGCCCGCGGGACGCATCTGGCCCGCCATGTTAAATTGTGCGGCCCGCCAAGCGATTTTATATTTCTATTGAAACTTTTGTTTCTTGTCGTATGTATACAAAAAATATTAAATAAACGAAGTGTCATTGTTATAATGCACAAGTGCGACTATGAACTGCAGTTCTATATTTGATATGTTTGATATAATTGAGTTACAGTGCAACAATGAAATGAAACTTTTTGCGACCCCATCAAAATTTTATTTTTACAATACTTATATTACATCCGAGAGATATTCCAACTTAAAATATTTTGCAAACAACGAGTTGTAAGTTGTAACTGCTTTTGGTTTCACATGTGTTTGTGGAACATTTTTTTTCGAAGATGAAACTTACAAAGAGTTCATCACGTGCTTCATTAACTGATGCCAATTTAAAGAACCAGCTAACAAAAGATAGGCAACGTCGAACATAAATATAGATTTACCAAAATTAAGTCAAAGAAATGATAAACAAATATCTCATTCATTAAGACTCGAGAGTTAATTATATTGAATCATAGTATAACAATCAAGTTTTATTCATTTTGTGTTTGTATTACATCTTTTAAAAGCATCTTTACCTAAAACGTTACGCGTCATCAAAGTGGCCCGTGAAAGCATTTGGGTTGGCCAGGCCTGTCCTAGACGTACAGTTTTTGAGAAAATTGAGTTTTAAAAAAGACATGTTTTTCAACTTTGAACAAATATTGTGATGTTACTATAGAAGATATTGAATTGTTCTTTACAGCAAAAGATTCTGTAGACTTTTCCGAATACAGTGATATCCAATATTAATACATTATGATTGTTTAAACATGTTTAAACAATGTTGTTTGAAATATCGATCGCAAGGTAGTGAAATGTATAATATTCAGATGTTCTCGGCGCAACGGTTCGATCAGTTTATAGGAAAAAAGTGTTGAGAGACGGTAACAAACTCAAAACGAACTGGTTTCACAGAGCTAGTTGGTCGGGGAGATACGTCAACTTTCATTCTCACCATCCCTTGCAACATAAAATTGGTCTGGTAAAAGGTTTGATTGATCGTGCTATCCTATTAGCTAATCTAGAATTTAAATCTGATAATTTAAAAATTATTAAAGATGTATTAAGGCGGAACGGTTACCCGGTTGAATTTACTTCTCGTATAATCAAGGAACGCATTTTTGATATTTATCACCCTCTTCTCGTCGATAAACGAAAAGAGGAAAAATTCAAAAATGCGGGTCCAAAAAACTGGAAAAATACTGTTGTCGTCCCTTATGTTGAGAACATATCTGAAGACATAAGGAGGATTTTTAGAAAAATAGGAATGCATACAATATACAAGATACCTCAATATATTAAAACGTTTTTCCCACCAATTAAAGATAAACTACCACTTTGTAAAAACTGCAATGTGGTATATTTAATTCCATGTAAGGGATGTAGTCAAGTTTACATAGGACAGACATCTAGGTTATTAGAGACAAGAATAAAAGAACATAAACGTAACATTTTTTTGAACCCAACACAACATACGGCACTAACTAAACACTCTATGGAGTATGACCACGCCTTTGACTTTGAAAACGTTAAGGCAATTGAGAAAGAAAGTAATTTGAACAATAGGATTTTGCTGGAAACGATTCATATGATTAAACATCATAGCGTGAATCTTAGGTATGAAACTCCTACGATTCAAGAATATTACGCAACACTACTGAATCAGTAGTGTGTTATGATGAATCACTTCCTAATAACAACTATTTTCCTATTACAAGTTATATAAATTACATCTTTATCAGATATTTAATAAAAGTTTTTCATCATATGGTCACGAATATGTTGTAAAGGTTTTTGACGTTTTTCACGGTTTGAAATAACCGCCAAATATCGATCGACGATTGACTTTTGTTTTGATCGATCGACCTGTTACGTTCTGTGTCTATTGACTTCGATGGTCTATGATCATCTATGATCCAGTATCCTGTCTGACGACATGAAAACAGCATGTGCTAAGACAATTTCAATTCCGTGTTTATAATCTTTATAAAGCAATGTAAGTAAATTATTGCAGTATCTTGTTACATTTTTACATTCTGGTTACGCAGATATTTTAAAGTTTCTGGGATTTACATTGTGAAAATATATTTTCCAGACGCAGTTTTTCTACTTTCTTGAAAATGATCTGAATTAAGATCGAAACGTTGAAAGTTCCAAACTAACGTGCAAATTTTGCTTTTTTCCTATAAACAGATCGAACCGTTGCGCCGAGAACATCTGAATATTATACATGTTTAAACAATGATTAAAGTCGGAGAGACACCACTTTTGCACCAATTTTTGCGGATATTTTTCAATTTATCTCAAAAAATAAGGGTCCAGAGGAAAATCGAACTATACCACGCGATAGAGCAGACTTTTATCTTGAGGAACCACCCTTTCAAGTTTGCGTGGTCGACGTTTTTTTCGAACCAGAAAGCAAAATATCTTCGCCCGACATGAGTTGCTGCCAGTGGCGCTTACCACTAGAACAGACGTTCCACGGGATACGGCACGGCGATTTTTTCTGGTTCGAAAAAAACGTCGACCACGCAGACTTGAAAGGGTGGTTTCTCAAGATAAAAGTCTGCTCTATTGCGTGGTATAGTTCGATTTTCCGCTGGACCCTTATTTTTTTCGATAAATTCAAAAATATCCGCAAAAATTGGTGCAAAAGTGGTGTCTCTCCGTCTTTAATCATTGTTTAAACATGTTTAAACAATCATAATGTATTAATATTGGATATCACTGTATTCGGGAAAGTCTACAGATTCTTTTGCTGTAAAGAACAATTCAATATCTTTTATAATAACATCGCAATATTTGTTTAAAGTTGAAAAATATGTCTTTTTTTTAAACTCCATTTTCTCAAAAACTGGACGTATAGGAAAAAATTAAAACCAGATTCGGAATCAGCGCGGAAAACTCTACAAGAATCGCATAGTGGGAATCGAAATACTTTTTGGCTGTTGGACAGTGTAATCACCGGTCGGTAATGTGTTAATATCTGGCGAACCAGACTGTAGAATGGAATTGAAATGTTTAATTTTCGCGTTAAAATAGCTACAAGTGCAAACGACGAATGTTTGGCCAGCTCTATTGGGCGTTTTTGCACACCGTGGTATCGTGTCCATCGCGGACAGTGTAATCTAACAGTTTTTTATCCCGTAAATTGTTTAAAATTGACGGCTCTGAACCAGCGCCTGCTCTAGCGGTTACGTCGTCCCGGACAAAAAGACAAATTGCCGCCCCCTAAGAATATATGTATTTTTTAAATAAAGGTACATATTTTTTATCTCCGATAAAAATCAAATAATTTTATTTAAGTTTTAATAGAAGCATTTTTTCTATTAATCGGGTATTTAACACATCAATATTTTTCTCACAGTTACAGCCAAAATAGCGCCCCTGAATTTTCGCGCCCCGGACAAATGTCCGGGTTGCCCCCCCCCCGGCCTAGGGCGGGCCCTGCTCTGAACAGGAATATCCCCTCAAGTGTAGATTGAGGAGATTTAAAGGAAAATACACACAGCGCGTAGGAATGTTCTTATTCTTGAAGTATGTAATGGTATCAATTGATCGACGATGACCTATTCTCGCAAAGACGAATTGTCTTTTCAACGAAACAAGATCGCAGTTATGCGATCATTAGCGGCTAGGCTGCGCGGACGATCCTCGTTCTCGGAAAACGCGTTCACCCTGTTCTTTCTCGTTAAGAAGCCACGGCTCCGGCCTTCGGATTATGCGTGTTTGTGGCGCGTTTACACGAGAGCTCGTAGATTTGAAACGGTGTGTGACCCTGGCTCACTGACCCTTTTAAACCGGCGAACCTTCGCTTCGCCTCGCGAACACTCCGCGCGCTGGTGGATGTTGCAATCGGTGCAACTCCCCCCCAGCCTGCTCGCAGCATCCTTCGTTTCTCTTTTTCCTTTCTTCGCAACGGTTTCGCGAACTGGAGTCTCGGCATTGATCACTGCCGCCGACTATAATTTCAGATTAGGAGAGACCGGGGCTAATCATTCCCAGGGTGACGACATGCTCTCATTGTTATACAGTGAACCACGAAAGTATTTCATCGCACTTTTTAAAAAGCAGTATAACTTTTTTACTATTGTAACAAATAACTTTATGTTTTCTAAGCAATTGGAAACATTTTTTTACTAAATGATCCGCGGAAAAAAGATTTGCGAAAAATTATAATTTACAAGGTTGCATGCAAAAATGAGAAAAGCATTTTTTAGAATTTTTCTATTTGGGCCCTTAATGTGGAAATTTAAAATATGTGGCCTAGCATTGTCATGTAACAGAATCGGCTTATCGTGCATGTTGTCCCATTCCGGTCGTTTTTCTTGTAATGCTCGCTTCAAACGTAATAGTTGTATTTAGTTCTTAAAGTGTTTGACGTGGATTTTCATCAAGTAATAAGGTGCAGTGCCCTATGCCTGGACAGCATGTTTTTCTATTTTAAATTTTATCACTTTAAATAAACAAAAATAATTTTTTAAGAGTTTTAACATACAGTTCAGAGTTTGTACAGTAATTTAAAATAAAAAAATCATTGTTTAGGTTAATATCTTAATTGTATTAACAAGAATAATTCGAACCTATAGTTGGACATATTAAATCCAATCTAAGCTAGTACCTGGACAGAAGTAAACCCTACACCGGGACAAATTGAATTTACATATAATCTGCAACAGACACTATAGTGCTCCAAGCACTATGGCCGTCACGGTGAGCGAGACGCGCCACCGGGAGGAGTGGGGGTATTCCTTGAGAATGCCTCCGATCGAGCAAAAATTTGCCCATGCCTGATCTATAACATCGAACTTTATTAAATCTTTAATATGATGCACATATGAATATATTATTATTGTCTATTACATTCTGCCCTTAATTTGTTGTGTAATTATCTTTTTTCTTTCGTGTAAATTATTATTGATTTCTTGTTCCTGTTCTTTTTTAATTTTGTATCTCTCTTTTTCCTGCTTTTTTGACAAATGTTCTTCTTCTATAATTTTTTTTCTTGCTCCTTTTTTCAAGATCTTTATTCTGTCTTCGACAGTACAGTTGGTGGCCCTTTGTTAGCATCTACCGAACTTAAAATTTTCATTCCAGAATGCGTGCTTTTTGGAATCTTAAACTGGCCTACTGTATTGAGAGCTTGTACTTGTACGATGGATTCAACAGAATGAGATTCTTGATTTCTCTTCAATTTTTTATTTTTATTCAATCTTCTATTTTCCTTCAATCTGTCATCTTTCATAATATCCTTAGATTTTATGTACACTTTTGACTTTCTCTTACTTTAATCTGTTTTTTTATGATACTTATTAATTACTTTTTTCGACTGGAATCAAAAGTTTTGTTTCTAGTGATGGCCATTATCTAATTTTATTTTTAAAGCAAGTTTACAATCTGAAAAAAAAATTTTTTTAAGAACTATATCGACATGAATAATTAACTTTTGAGGTTAGGTATTAATACTGATAGATTTATGACATAAAAATTAAGTATTATTAACGTCACAGCCGGAACACATTTTCTACATACGTTATACAAGCTAATAGAAGACTACTTATATGTACATTTAGTTAAATAATTTGCAAACAATGCATTGATTTTATTCACAAACGTGTGTCCGGCTTCAGGCGTAAGCACATTGCGTATAAGCTTAGAGTCCTCGCGTCCCAGTATGGAGTACTTATATTTTAAAACAATCCTAATCTTGGACATCTAATATTTGGATTAATAATTATTATTTACGTTAAGTTTGATTGCCAATTTATTTTAAAATATCAATATTATTATGCGTGATAATTATTTTTTGTCTGAGGGCTTAAATTATATCTTTTTTTCTAATAAAAGTTCGAACTATAAATGCACATGATTCGCATGTAAATAGACTATTTTGTATACTGTTTTCAGATGAACTTTGAATTTATTTTTGAATTTCAATTGATGTCATAATGAAATAATATTCACACCTACTTGTAGCTAAGGCCTCAGAATAATAATTATTTAATCTCTTAATTACTGATTTTACTATGAAAATTCAATTGTCCAGATTTAGGTATCACTTTTGGACTGTCCAGACTTAGGGCACTTCACCTTACTCGCAAATCTGTATCTTTGAATTTTTTGGCGCACCATCGCGATCTTTGTCCCTTACGTCGAAATCATGGTTTTTAAACCGCCGATACCATTTTTTACAACTTATATTTGATGGAGCATCGCCCCCGTAAATATCCACGAGCAAACGATGCGTTTTCGCGGCACCTTTCTTTAAAACAAAATAATGCAACACAACTTCCCGCAAATGCTGCTTACTTGGAACAAAAGTCGACATTTTTGACGCGAAAAATTGACTGCTGTTCATGCTCGAAACAATCGTCATTAACTGCGTTTTGAAACTTAGACATAGACCTTTCAAAAACATGTACTATTACGTTCCATCAAATACGCGATCGGTACTTAAGTACAACTACATCTCCAAAATGGCCGGAAACTTATTCCCATACCCAATATAATACATACTGCGTAATAACATTGTTAAATAATTAACAATAATTAAATAATAACATTGTTATTACATTAGAAAATATATTTTTCAGACGCAGTTTTTCTTCTTTCTTGAAAAGGATCCAAATTAGGATCGAAACGTTGAACGTTTAACTAACGTGCAAAATTTGCTTTTTTCCTAAATAACTGATCGAACCGTTGCGCCGAGAACATCAGCATATTATACCTACAATTTATACTACGGAAGAATCAAATCCTAAAAATTGCAAGCATCTTCGCTTTCTCCGCATAATTTTGACAGACGATAAAAAGCCAACTGGTTGCAACACAATCGCGTAATTTCGTTTATTGCTATCATGTCGACTAAAGGATAGTTGGGGATGGTTATTCAAGCACCAGATGAAAACAAGTGACTCGAAACCTGATGGAGGTGTTCGCAGGTCTGTGATTACGGATTACCATGTTCGTTTCGATAGCTGGGCAGAGAGTGGACGATAAAATAAGTAAGAGAGCCCCGGCGCGGTATAAGTGACGGGTTTATCAGTGATCCTCGGTTGCGAGTTGCGAGTCGATTGCAACAACAGGCTGACAGTGTCGGCTTGGCAGATGATCAGAAAGGAAGAAAAGGGAAGAAGACTAGATATGAGGGAGACAGGGGAGAGGCAGAGAGATCCGCGGACGAGTGATCGTTGTTGCGTTGACACTCGGGGTGGCGATTCTCGAGCCAGGTGGCGGCCGATTGGCGGTGCTAAAATTGAGCGGACACGCGATTGGCCGTCCTCGCTTACCCGAGCTGTTAGTCATCGTTCCGGATTTGGAAAATTGGCGCGGTGCCGAATTTCCTAAGCCCTGCTGAAGGGTTTCCGTCCGCTCGCCTTGTGCTTCTTCCTCGCTGCCTCCGCACGTCCCCCCACCATCTTCAACCTGCTTTTTGCTCCTCGTCTCTTGTTGTTGTCCCCTTCTCGAACGGACAGCTTCTCGTTTTTGCCGATCCCGGATGAATTGTCACGGCGCGGCGGGATAATTTATCGTTCTCGACCCGGTAAACACGCGGCTTTATTAATCTGCTTAATTTATTTAAAGCTACCCTATTAATTTGTTCACTTTTATCTAGGGTAAAGGTACCAGTTACCCGATAAGTACTTTTGTAGGCAAACTTGAAGAAAGTGGAATCATATAAAATCTTATTTTCGGTGGAGTAGAAACCAATAAAAATCTTACCTGTGGAATTTTATTTTCTAGCAGTTTTTTAGAAGCCATAAATGCACAAAGTACTTGATGTACATCTTTGCAATAATGAAACTTTTAATTTCTTAACGATTAACACTAGGCTTACGGGACCCGTCAGAATGACGGGTTTTAATATTCTTAATTTGCGATATTATTAAGATTGTAGAAATGCTTCGCCGAGGAATTATTTACCAAATTTATTTCTTGGGGTATACACTATTGGAAAAATGGCCAAGAACTTGGATAGACCCATTCTTGTTAAGGTGGAGTGGGGTAAGTCCGTCTACGGGGCAAGTCCGTTGATTGGTTATTTTTATTATAATATGAACGAAATTTCTCTAGCTTGTATTTATATTAATGTAGTATAAGTTAGTATGAACTATTCTACATAGATTTCGCCCAAGAATAGAGGTGTTTTCCTCGCTTAAATCAACCAATGCCAAACAGACACATGCGAGGTACACGTACAACTTTGAGGTTACCCTGCAATAGTTTACAAGTTTACAGGATCAACGATTCCAGTTTGTTGCACTTCAGGTAGACAATTTTTATTTTGCATAAAGATCCGTTGTCTAGTTATAATAGTAAGTGTCATTTTTGCCACACATATTATACATAAATGCCACTTACTATTATATGTATTATATACATATACAATATATATTCGAATTTTTGACCTGAATGTACCATAGAAGCTGGTACATCAGCAAGGAATCATTACAAATCGTTCTGTTAATTAAACTTTGTTCGACAATTTTTGTAAAAATTGTTTGTAAAAATGTTTGTAAAAATGCCACTTACTATTATAACTAAACAACGGATCTTTTTAAAGTCATAAGATGGAGTGGGGTATGTCCGTGTACGGGGCAAGTCCGTTAATTGGTTATTTTTATTATAATATGAACGAAATTTTTCTTGCTTGTATTTATTAATGTAGTATAAGTTAGTATGAACTATTCTACATAGATTTCGCCCAAGAATAAAGGTGTTTTCCTCGCTTACACGTACAACTTCGAGGTTACCCTGAACGTGCAATAGTTTACAAGTTATTAATATATTGTGTGTTGTTATTTTAGGTAAGTACAACAAATATTAATGTAGGTTTACATTGCACAAACCGTTTTTATTGTATTTTTTTTTTAATTTATTGAGAAAAACACTAAGATGATCTTGCCCCGTAAATATTACTACTACTTTGCAAATCTGTACTATCACAGTGGGGTAAGTCTGTACTGTAAACTAAACAATATCTTGAATGCAATAAAAAGCATTTTGTAGCAGGCTTGATAATAATTCTTTTCTTGACCCGTAGCACTTGAAACAAGGTTCGAAAGCATTTTTAAACTTTGTTTTAATATCACTGTATCCCCTTTCATATTTCAGCATAAAAGTACGTGTTTGTTTAAAAATGGATAGCTATAAAACTGAACAATATAATTTAATGCAATAAGAAGCATTTTATAGCAGGCTTGTAAAATGATTCTTTTCTTGCCACGTGGCACTTGAAACAAGGTTCGAAAGCATTTATAATTCTCATTGTCAGAGACGGACTTGCCCCATTTTCGGGCAATATAAACCAGTGAAAGATGACACAAGTTTAAGAATATTGTAGTGTTGTTTTCAATAGGGTTTGTCGGTTTTCAAAACCGGCTTTTGAAAGAAGATTTTGCAATCCGAAAACCGGGTTTTTCAGTAAAAAAACCGGTTTTAAATTGATATAATACATAACACTTATATTAATCCGCTATAATGATTTTGATGTAATGAAAAAGTACACAGCTAGTGGTATAGCGGAGAAAGGTCCGGCAACATTGTTGGCTTAGTGGAGTGCGACTGCACGAGAACTGCAAGAACCTGAAGAAGTGACTTCCTCCAGTCCTCAAACATTAAAGGAGGAGTTCTAGGTCTTAGACCTAACATTGAAACCGACGAATCATGTAAGAAATATGAAATAACTCGTGAAGACTTAAAAAACTATGCTGGTAAAGGAATTGAACATTTTATTTCCCACAAAACACTACTATTTTTTGAAAGATTTTCAATTCCTATAGAATTTTTTAAAAAAGATCCCGATTCATGGGAAGATGACGAGGATATCAAATTTGGACTAAACATTGTACAAAACTTAAAAGTTGTTAATGACACTGCTGAGCGCGGTATTAAGCTTATTCAAGACTATAATCAGTTATTATCATAAAATGAAGAGGAGAAACAATATATTTTACAAATTATTTCCGAAAATAGGAAACAATATCCAGGTGTATCAAAAAAGTCATTACGAGATAAATAAATTATTTTATGTATAATGTACTGTATTATATGTATAATGTATATTTATAAAAATATTAAAAAATTTCTTAGACAAAAGTTGTATTGTTTATTAAATTAAATATAATGCAAAGAAAAAAAAATTTTTTGAAAAGTCAATTTTTGAGATTTCAGGGTCACGAATTTTTTTTTTAAATTAATGCTACATTTTGTTTCTACATTATTATATTGCGTAAAAAGACAAATTCAACGATATATAAAAATATATATACTAATGATATACTACAGTGGAGAAAGTCGAGTTACAAAATTAAAAAATTTTCAACTTCGATGCGGCAGCACTTCCCGTTATCCGATCGATTTCAAATTTTGCACACATTATTTTTGCGTCAAGTGTCACAATTCTAGGGGGTGTCCCGAAAAAAATTCGACAAAATAATTTTCACCAAGTATAACTAAGGTCCACCCTAATGCATAGCCAATTCGCCAGCGAATTTCTCCGGTCGTTGGGTGTTTCCTCGTTATTATTGATGTGATATGTTTCCATCAAAATGTTTATAATGTTCATCGGATTGACCTTCATGTTCGTAAAAACGAATCTAAAAATAAACAATCAGGAAAAGTAAAAATACTATAATTATCGGATGTTCACCTTGATTACATCGCCAGTAATTATTTGTTATGTGGCACTGTTTTAGAAATCCGAAAGCAGTAGCCTTAACTTCTTAAAAAGAAACACGTGTCAAATATTTTTCAAAGAACTATAAGCTCCGATAAATTTCAACAAAAGTCGGATTTTCGTAATATCTAACGGAGACTATTTTCAAGGGGATAACATTCATGTAGACTGTAGACGTATAAATAAAATTTTTTCCATAAAATTAAAATTCCCGTTACTTTTTTTTTAACACACCTCGTATATGTGATGTGTGCAACGAACATTTGGAAACAGGAATTTTTGAGAATAACAGTGGGCCTCTCGAACGTGCGGTATCGTCGAGAACGGTGGTCACGGGTCGTCGAGCATCGTCGACACGTTCTACTCTTTCTTGTTCCCGTTTCTTTCCTTTTTTTCCCTCGCCGAGGCTATTCCCGGACGAGGAGTATAACGAATCTTCTGTAAAAATCCCCACCGCGGACAAGATAAATGGATCCTGCTTTCGAAATTACAATATGAATCGCGCCCACTTTTTCGGGGAAGGACTATGGAGATGAAGCGGGGGCCAGAAGACAGCGGGACGATTTGTTTCTGGTTTCTAAAGCGTCTTGCGCGAGAGATTGAAAGAAGGCCCTTGCCTATTCGCGGTTCGAAGAGAGAGAGAGAGAGAGAGAGAGAGAGACAGAGCGTCCAAAAAATTCGACCCTCCCGGGTCCCTTGTTTTTGGAACTTTTTTGAATTAGAAAATAAATTTTCTGAACCGGCGCAAATTTCCAAGTTGACAATTAGATTTTGGGATGTCAGAGGTCAAAGTTCGTTCACTCAACCTAAAAAGTACGGAATTTTAGTAACTTTCGTTTTTTGGTATTGTTATAGATTTATTTAGTCCAGTCAACGAAAAGTTGTAGATGGAAATGAAAGGAACACAATTTTTAACTTTGAGTCTTTGTTTGGACTAGTGAGGAGGTAGGTAAACATATACTAAAAGTCCCCACTCCTAGGAGGTGAGCGGGGTGCAGGGGGCACGTAGGTCCCATTTCTCGGTTTTCCGCGTACAGTGACTCCCACTATGTAATATTATTCGGACACTCTTAAAAACACCATAACTTTTTAAATATTGGACTATGCGATTTGAACTTTTTTGGGAAGCTAGAGCAATTAGTTTACTACGGCATGTGAAAAGAAGTTTTTTCAAAAATTGCATTTGGTCGAAATTGTAGAGAAAATGCTAAAAGTTGCATTTTACAACTTTTTTATGCGGGCCCATATTGAAATTTTAAAAAATACGTTTTGTAGATCTGTGTCAATTATATGCACTGTGAAAGTTTCATAGAAATCGGTTGATGCGGGAAAAAACGACAGACATTGAAAGATGTAAGAATCCTTCGAATTACTGCAGTTGGAGGGTGAAAATCGTGAAAAACTGCAATTTTTACCATCTTTAAACGTTTGTAGCTCACTACAACGTCGACCGATTCTCACGAAATTTTCAGAATATGTTTAATTGACACAGATCTACGAAACGTGTTTTCTAAATTTTCCATATAAGTCCACATAAAAAAGTTGGAAAATACAACTTTTAGTATTTTCTTTGCAATTCCGACAACTTGCAGCTTTTTTCAAAAATTTTTGTCACGTTGTGTAGCAAACCAACTGTTCTAACCTCTCCAAACATTTCAAGTCGTACATTCCAATATTAAAAAAGTTTTGATCATTTAAAGTGTCCGAATATTAGTGGGAGTCACTGTATATCTCGGAAACTATGCGTCTTAGCGATAAGACCATTCCATACAAAATTAAAGCTGACAAAATGTGCCACAGGATTGGTTCAATTCATTTTTTTGCTATCTCGCATAGCTTTCAAGATATCCGCGCTCAAAGTTCACTAATTGTGCTGAAGACTGAGCTAGTCAAATAAGGCAAAAATTTCTTTTTCACAATTAGTAAACTTTGAGTGCGAATATCTCGGAAACTATGCGAGATAGCGAAAAACTGAATGCAATCAATCTTGTAGCACATTTTATC
Organism: Lasioglossum baleicum; assembly: GCF_051020765.1. NCBI lineage: Eukaryota > Metazoa > Arthropoda > Insecta > Hymenoptera > Halictidae > Lasioglossum > Lasioglossum baleicum. The sequence continues at coordinate 9,252,252 of NC_134947.1, read as the reverse complement.
AGCTTTAATTTTGTATAGAATGGTCTTATCGCTAGGACGCATAGTTTCCGAGATATCCGCGCACAAAGTTCATTAATTGTGAAAAAGAAATGCCTTATTTGACTAGCTAACTCTTCAGCACAATTCATGAACTTTGAGCACGAATAGCTTGAAAACTATGCGACATAGCGAAAAACTGAAACCAATCAATCTTATAGCACGTTTTGTCAGCTTTAATTTTGTATAGAATGGTCTTATCGCTAGGACAGATAGTTTCCGAGATATCCGCGCTGAAAGTTCACTAATTGTGCTGAAGAGTTAGCTAGTCAAATAAGGCAAAATTTCTTTCTCTCAATTCATGAACTTTGTGCGCGGAGATCTCGGAAACTATGCGTCCTAGCGATAAGACCGTTCTATACAAAATTAAAGCTGACAAAATGTCCCACAAGATTGATTCGATTCAGTTTTTCGCTATCTCGCATAGTTTCCGAGATATCCGCGCCCAAAGTTCATGAATTGTGCTGAAGAGTTAGCTAGTCAAATAAGGCATTTCTTTATCACAATTCATGATCTTTGGGCGCTGATATCTCGGAAACTATGCGAGATAGCGAAAAACTGAATCGAATCAATCTTGTGGCATATTTTGTCAGCTTTAATTTTGTATGGAATGGTATTATCGCTAGGACACATAGTTTCCGAGATATAAGCGGAAAACCGAAAAAGGTGACTTCTACGTGCCCCTTAGGGAGTAGGGACTATCAGTATGTTTACCTCCTAATTAGTCCAAACAAAGTCCCAAAGTTAAAAATTGTGTTCCTTCCATTTCCCTCTACGCGCCCCCCGTTATGAGCATTCATTGACTGGAGTAATTGCACAGTGTGATGTTTACGGGTTCCATGAAAATCACCGACACAGTTTTCACCGACAATATTTCACCGACTTCAGATATGACCAAGAATAACTTTGCGGCTTACGTCTTGCCGACCTTTAATAAATTTTGGGGGATTATCTGTCAACCTAAAAGCATTGTTTTGCACACGGTTTTAATAAAAGATATCGTGGAGGCCACTGGGGGGCTGTCTTTTGGCCAAAAAAGCTGGTTTCCGGATCATTGCGCGATGCACGGACGTCGCACAGTGGTCTAAAACGCGAAATTTAGTGACATTTTGCCCAAAAACCAACTGTATCATATAGGTATCTGTTGAGTGTTTATTGCTTTCTAAATATCCATCAACCTCGAAAATGAAAATATTAATAAAATTTAATAAAAACCATTAGTGTAACAAACAGTTAAAGTTGGAAGTTTTGAAGATAGCCTTTCTCATGGAAAAAATTGCTTTTCTTCTTTAAGATGCCCTGACGATCCTTTTTAATATTTTCCTTCCAAATTTTTTTAAAATGAAAGGTTTATCTTTAAGCTGTAAATTACTATTTGTCAATTGAAAATTAGTATTTGTAATGCATTAAAAATGTTACGCTAAATGTAATGAAGAAAATTTGCAAAATTATCAAGACTTCGCAAGGAATATCTTTTGAGTCATAAGAGGTCATAGAATTTGACAAAATGGAATATTTTCAGCATACTTTCCTCTATGTAGTCATGCAAAAATCATTTTCTAGATCGTCCTATATCAAAAGTTATTATTGTTTAAAGTCGTCCGTGTGGCTGTGCGTATTGGTTCTCGCATCTATCGTCGGGACTTCGTGACAACTAAGAAACACTTTAGACTTGGAACACTTCAAATCTTTATGCTATGCTACAATTTTTTGAGCGTTATATACTATGTATTTTCCTTTTTATTTAAATTTTGTTTTGTGCAGTTTATATTTAGTGCGTACCTCAGTATACTTTATACATTAGTTCAGTATTATACCATCGTTTAGTAGAGTTTATATTAATATACAAGGAGAATTAAGTATAATTCTCCGAACGCGCGTTGTATACGTTGTAAACAATCATCTTATACGACCGTTTCTCCCACCAATATTCAGAAAAAAATGCTATCGATGAATTGGTTTGCCCGATCGACAATTTCACGCCTACTCCAAACTTATATTGTTGTCACTTCGTTCATCATCACACACTCACTGCAACATACTTTAACTCAGCACGAGTCATACGTTGTTTACAGTAATTTATGTTTTGTATTTGTTATATAATTTGTGTGTGTTATATTGCGTGTTTGCGTTTATATTTTGTGTTTGTTATATCTCGTTCGTGATAAAACATATCGTTCCACTAATATTTGGTAAGTACATAAATAGTTGGACATTTATTACGTTAACTATTTTCCGTGTTCAACATTTCTTCCTTTATTATTCTGCTATTTGTTATTTATTAAGAATGGAGGCGTTCCGTATACATATCTGAATTTATTATATTTATTACCACGTTTTTATTAGCTCGCTTTCTTGTTTGTTTGTTTGTCTGTTCGTCTGTTTGTCTGTTCGGTGGCAAATTTTGCAATAGATTTTATTATTGTTTACATTTCACTTTGTGCATTATGCAGGTACTATATGTAGATTGTGAATTTATAAGGATCAGATAAATTTTCTCCGGAGGCTTTGGAAAATCAAGAAACAAATTTTATTCAAATAGCGATTTCTCAAAAATTTAGAAAAACAATATATTTACTAAGCTGAATATATTCCGTTTCAAAAAAATTTGCTAAAAGTTGTTAAATTTGTAAATATGTTTAAAAAATAGTTAAAAAAAACTATTACATAAACGAAAAGTATACCACATTATACATTATTAAAAAAGATTACATGTTAATATCCTACACCCCAAATTTCACGTCGATATCTTTAATAGCTTAGAAGTTATACCAAAATGTCACTAAATTTCGCGTTTTAGACCACTGTGCGTCGTCGCGGAAGGATTAATCCCAAGAATTCACGATCACAGCCCATTCGGTCGCTGCGTGGTGTTCCGAGCCGCGAGGGAAACTTGTTGTCGGTCTGCCATGTCGGGCCGGCCACTCTGATTTCCAGCAATCCGCATAATCGGGGTGGTTACGCTGGAAATAGACGGGCAACAGATGTTCCGATTCTCTCGGTGCCGCGTTCGCCGAATCCGTCGTCGAAATCGGTTTATTTGCCGAGGGAATCGTGGAAATAAAACACTCGCTGGCCCGGCCCCGAGCAGCTTAAATATTTACGCGACGTGCCTCTCTGAACGAAAAGACACTCGCCACGGGGCGATAGGGGACTTCGTTCAAGGGCCCCGGTCTGTATTTTTGTGTCTCTGTGTGTGTGTGTCGTAATCGCCTCGAAGACACTTTAACGCCGGCGAGAAAGTTTCCGTGCCGTTTGTTGACCCTCTCGTACTCTGCTCCGATATTCGTCGCAGGTTTCCAGAGGTTCAGCAGGCTCGAACACGAATCTAGAGCAATCGGCCGAATAGTCGGCCGACTACACCAGAGAACATGCAAGAAAGAATAATGAGATCCCGTAGATCACTTTCAACAGAAACAATTGAAAGTGCAATTGATTCTCTTGCGAAACGTTTGAATGTTGTGTTACTGCTCAAGGTTATAATTGGCGAACATTTAATTTAATTCAAACAAAATGATTGCACATTTTGAAGTTATCAATACTTTATCATAAATTTCCTAGTCCAAGGTCATTCGAAGGTCATAGAGTACAACATCATTGAAGTCGTCTACACATCAGCTACAACACTATGAAGTTAAAAATATGGATTACCCTGGGTTGGTAGACAACTCATTTGACGGACACTGTTTTCATCAACGATTGGACCGACAGTAACTTTCGTCGACACTATGTTTTCATCTACACGGTCAAATCATCGACAAATGTTTTCGTTGACACGGTTTGGCCGACACTAACACGGTCAAATCGTGAATAAAAACAGTGTCGGTCAAATGAGTTGTCGACCAACCCAGGATAACCCGAAAATATGTGGTGCCATTTAAAAATCATCGATGACCTATAAAAGACCTCGGAAACACGATTCGAACGCGTTCGGTGCCGCAGAGTGAGCAATTTGGTCGAAACTGGATTCAAAATCAAAGAACTTTCGATAGAAATGAGATAGAGCGATGAAATTTTTTTTAAATTGAAGCTGAAACTTTGCAGAATATGGGGAAAATAGGGAGATTATGGTAAGAACGTTTTTTAACCTTGAGAAAATTCGTTAAACTTGCACAATTTCGAGAAAATTGTGGTTTTTTCAATACCACGCGCAGAAAAAAATTTTTTTTAACGTGCGACACATCATTTCCCGTAGATTTTTTCACGCTGATTTTAAGTAAACGTTCAAATACTTCATTATGATTATTTTTAATGTGTTTATATATGAGAATACAATATTCCTTCAAACTAGCGGGTTACCAAATCATTTCAACGAAAAAATGATTTCATAAGATGTGTTCACAAAAATCGATTTCTTGCAAAATCCTGAGGTCGTAGACAAATTTTGAAACCAGATTTGAAATCAGCGTGAAAAAATCTACGGGAAATGATGTGTCGCACTTTAAAAAAAAAAAATTTTCCGCGCATGGTATTGGAAAAACCACAATTTTCTTGAAATTGTGCAAGTTTAACGAATTCTTTCAAGGTTAAAAAACGTTCGTACCACAATCTCCATAATTATCCCATATTCTGCAAAGTTTCAGCTTTCATTTAAAAAAATTTCATCGCTCTATCTCATTTCTATCGAAAGTTCTTTGATTTTTACACAGATTTCGTCGGTTTGGCCCATAGTGCGGCGCGGCGTGGCAGTCAACACGCTAATTAAAATTGAATCGTTAAAACGACAAACTCGCAACAACCGAAAGAACGTTGCTATTGTTGAATGTTGTTACAATGGATACACCGATGTCATGAAAACCTGATCACGATGTATGTTTGTCGACGAAAACGTTCGTAGAACCTGTATCGTCGTCGGTTCGAGCGTAGATTTTATTTTTACCGAGCGACGGGGGGCAAGCGGAGAAAGAGAATCTTATCATTCCGTTCTATCCCTTTCGCTAGCAGCTGATCGAACTATTTCCGTTAATCTCGAACACCTGGTGGGTGTGAGCCGTGACCCAGCCCCTCCACCCACCATCGATAATTCTTGCTCTGCTAGGCGATCGAGAGCGATTGTAGAATTCCTCGCGAATCTCGTCATTCGGGGTCAAAATTCCGTCACATTGATTACCCGTACGCGACGATCCGTAAATCCTCTTATACAGGGTGAGGCTCGTAACGTGACGATCTCAAACATCTTTGTTGTTTTTAAAGATACGTCAAATGTCTAAAGGACAAAGTTGAATGGTAAAATGGGGCTCATACGATTCCAAAAGAATTTTTGTTTTCATGTAATTTTTTTTAGAGATACGAAGGTCACCTTCATTTTTTTAAATGGAATGAGGTACTTTTTATACCATAGATCGACAGAGTATCAAACTCTGAGTATAATAGTGTTGACCTTCATATGTCCTAAACCTAATAGTTAACGAGATATTATCGAAACAATTTTCTTTCTTCTTCGGATAATATCTCGTTAACTATTCGGTTTAGGACATATGAAGGTCAACACTTTTATACTCAGAATTTGATACTCTGTCGATCTATGGTATAAAAGAAGAACATTCTATTTAAAAAATTATAGGTCACCTTGAAATGTCCTCGATTACTCGACCCACGTAGAAAATGTTTGTGTCACAATATGGCCCCCTCTGTACCGTGCAAATTTTGTTTATAACATTTTTATTCAAGGTGGACATAGTTATTGCCATACCCTGTATACAAACTTACACGGTATACATACAGGGGGGTATATTGTAACATAAACATTTTCTGCGTGGGTGGACGCATAGAGGAGATTTCAAGGTCACCTTGATTTTTTCAAATAGAAACACCTACTTCGTGTATCATGAATATCGATAGACTGCCAAATTCTGAGTAAAATATTGTTCTCCGTAGACGGCGTACATTACCAGCTCATTGTGACGCCAATTTTGACGTCAAAAGGGGAAACTTTAAGGAAGACAACCACATTTTTTTCAAAATTTAAGTCACTGCGCCGCATCATCGAAAAAAACGTAGAAAAAGAAATCGTTTAAATTTTTCGACATTATAAAGTTGATTGTCACACGTCACACACACACACAAGGTTGTATAAATTATTCTGTACTAACCCAATCCTTCCCGAATAAAACAAAAAGAAAATGTAGCTCAATCGGACAAACAGTTCCCGAGATAAAAATTCGTAAGTAAGGCCCGTTTTCGCCGCAATGGGCAAAAATTGAAAATTTTGAAGGCTTGCCATTTCTAAAAAATTTCGAAACCGGCAAAATAATGACTGAACCCCCCCCCCTCCCTTCCCCTAATTTCACATGGACAACAACATATTTCATGTAGAACAAAATCGACGATGGTGCCTGCAAAAAGTGATCGATTTGGTATGGAATGACCCGTGAACTATTTATGCATCAATTAATTTTAAATCTTAGTTTTAAATCTTACAAGTATGAATTTTCATAGCTCTATACAAAATTCACAATCACAAATTTTCAGGACTATCTGTATGGAATTAGGAATCCGTACGTGGGGCTATGAAAAACGGATTTTGTCCGTTTCAGTCCGTCTAGAAAACGTGGTATATTAAAACACTACTTTTTTTTAATTTAAATAATTATTGTTGGAATAGAGACGTTTTAATCGCTGTAACGGTAAAGAAAATGATACGGCAAGGGGTTAATCTGATTTGGAAAAAATACCGCAGTGCGTCGTACAGCCGCAGTAATATAAGTGCATTTACCATTAGTCCAGTCAATGAATGCTCGTAAGGGGGGTGTAGAGGGAAATGGAAGAAACACAATTTTTAATTTTGGGACTTTTTTTGGACTAGTTAGGAAATAAACATACTAAAAGTGCCTACTCCTAGGATGTGAGCGGTGTACAGGGGGGCACGTAGAAGGCCCCTTTTTCGGTTTTTCGCTTATATCTCGAATACTACGCGTCCTAGCGATAAGAGCATTCTATACAAAATTAAAGACGACAGAATGTGCCACAAGATTGGTTCGATTCAGTTTTTCGCTATCTCGCATAGTTTCCGAGATATCCGCGCTCAAAGTTCACTTTGGTATTATTTGTTCGAGTTAGTGTTTTTGCTTCACAATTTCAACTTCACTTTCAATTTCAACTTCATTTCAATTTTAACTTCACTTTTTCAGTTTCCATTTCCATTTTTTAGTTTCAACATCAACTTCTCAATTTCACCTTCAATTCCAACATCAATTTTTCAATTTCAACTTCAATTTTACAATTTCAACTTCAATTTTTCAGTTTCAACTTCAATTCCAACATCAAGTTTTCAATTTCAACTTCAATTTTTCATTTTCAATTCGTCAATTTCAACTCTTCAATTTCAATTTCAATGACAATTTTTCAATTTCATTTCGTTAATTTCAACTCTTCAATTTCAATTTCAATGTCAATTTTTCAATTTCAACATTAAGTTTTCAATTTCAACTTCAATTTTTCAATTTCAACCTCAATTTTTCAATTTCCACTTCAATTTCTGAGTTTCAACATCATTTCTCAATTTCAACAACAATTTTTCAATTTCAACTTCAATTTTTCAGTTCCAACATCAATTTTTTAGATTCAACATCAATTTCTCAAATTCAACTTCAATTTTTCAATTTCAACTTCAAATGCACGTAGAAGGTCCCCCTTTTCGGTTTTCCGCTTATATCTCAGAAATTCGCGTCCTAGCGATAAGACCATCCTATACAAAATTAAAGCTGACAAAACGTGCCATAAGATTGATTGTATTCAGTTTTTCGCTATCTCGCATAGTTTCCGAGATATCCGCACTCAAAGTTCACTAATTGTGAAAAAGAAATTTTTGCCTTATTTGACTAGCTAACTCTTCAGCGTAAATAATGAACTTTGAGCGCGGATATCTCGGAAACTATGTGAGATAGCGAAAAACTGAATCCAATCAATCTTGTGGCACATCTTGTCAGCTTTAATTTTATATAGAACGGTCTTATAGCTAGGACGCATCGTTTCCGAGATATCCGCGCTCAAAGTTCATTAATTGTGAAAAAGAAATTTTGCCTTATTTGACTAGCTAACTCTTCAGCATAAATAATGAACTTTGAGCGCGGATATCTCGGAAACTATGCGAGATAGCGAAAAACTGAATGCAATCACTCTTATGGCACGTTTTGTCAGTTTTAATTTTGTATAGAATGGTCTTATCGCTAGGACGCATAATTTCTGAGATATAAACGGAAAACCGAAAAGGGGGACCTTCTACGTGCATTTGAAGTTGAAATTGAAAAATTGAAGTTGAATTTGAGAAATTGATGTTGAAACTAAAAAATTGATGTTGGAACTGAAAAATTGAAGTTGAAATTGAAAAATTGTTGTTGAAATTGAGAAATCGATGTTGAAACTCAAAAATTGAAGTGGAAATTGAAAACTTGAAGTTGAAATTGAAAAATTGAGGTTGAAATTGAAAAATTGAAGTTGAAATTGAAAACTTAATGTTGGAATTGAAGTTGAAATTGAGAAATTGATGTTGACAATGAAAAATTGAATTTGAAAGTGAAGTTGAAATGGATGAGTTAAAATTGAAAAATTGAACTTGAAATTGAAAAATTGACGTTGAAATTGAAAAATTGACATTGAAATTGAAATTGAAGAGTTGAAATTAACGAAATGAAATTGAAAAATTGTCATTGAAATTGAAATTGAAGAGTTGAAATTAACGAATTGAAAATGAAAAATTGAAGTTGAAATTGAAAACTTGATGTTGGAATTGAAGTTGAAACTGAAAAATTGAAGTTGAAATTGAAAAATTGATGTTGGAATTGAAGGTGAAATTGAGAAGTTGATGTTGAAACTGAAAAATGGAAGTGGAAACTGAAAAAGTGAAGTTAAAATTGAAATGAAGTTGAAATTGAAAGTGAAGTTGAAATTGTGAAGCAAAAACACTAACTCGAACAAATAATACCAAAGTGAACTTTGAGCGCGGATATCTCGGAAACTATGCGAGATAGCGAAAAACTGAATCGAACCAATCTTGTGGCACATTCTGTCGTCTTTAATTTTGTATAGAATGCTCTTATCGCTAGGACGCGTAGTATTCGAGATATAAGCGAAAAACCGAAAAAGGGGCCTTCTACGTGGCCCCCTGCATCACGCTCACCTCCTAGGAGTGGGGACTTTTAATATGTTTACCTCCTAGCTAGTCCAAACAAAGACCCAAAATTAAAAATTGTGTTCCTTCCATTTCCCTCTACTACTTTTCGTTGACTGGACTACATAGATGCCGAAACTAATATGTAAAGTGTTAATATGTTCGTGTATTGTTTATGCTACATAAACCATGGCTGGTTTAAAGCATTAAACAAATAATAAATACATGTGTCGCCTACGTGTTTGAACGTGTACAGGGGACGAGAGGTGATCGGACACACAGTTTCAGCTTAGTTCTGAGAACACGGAAAAAGTAGCAGATCGTTGTGTTTCCTCGTTCGCGAGCACAGTCGAAACGCGTCAACGTTCGCAAACCCGTTTATCTCGAGCGACACGTGCGACCAGCGTACTTTGATCCGTTCCGGTAGTCGAGCTATTGTGTCCAAGTTGTCGATACATAGAAGGAGGGAAAATAAAAGGATAAAAAGAGGAAAAGAAGGAAATGAATCAGTCGGGGTCGCGATAACCGGCAAAAGTATGCAACCGGAGGAGAGAGAGAGGGAGATGGAAAGAGAGAGAGAGAGAGAGAGAGAGAGAGAGAGAGAGAGAGAGAGATTCGAGCGAAATCGTTGGTGTCACGGTCACGGGAGAGAATTAACTCGGGCGCACGTGTTCGTGACTCCATTTCGTTTGCTTCTCCTTCTCGCTCCCCTATTTGCTTTCGGATATACGAGCGCTCACGTGCACGTGAGCCTTTTCGTGAACAGCGAGGCTTGCTGTTTGCCAGGTGGTCAAGGGGAACAAGGCTAATTCGTGCGAAACGGGAATGGTTTACTTTCAATGTACCACGACACTCGAAAATCGGCCCCTTCCCACGCGAGCTCCGCCGATTTCCATGCTCTGGAAATGATAATCGGGGCCCCTCGAAGAAGAACGTTCACAGAATTCGAATCCCGAACACCACTTCCGAGTGGCCACGACCCAAATAGCACGAACACATCTTATCTACTTCCGTCCGTATGTCCCGTGGGAATATCCCATTTACTAAGTGGGACATCCTGTATCGACATCCTTAGAACGTTCTCTGGACGTGTACGAAACGTTTCCAGTATGTTTAAAATTGCTAAACGATGTTTATATGTGTATATAGTCCAGTCAACGAAATGTTGTAGAGAGAAATGGAAGGAACACAATTTTTAACTTTGGACTAATTAGGAGGTAAACATACTAAAAGTCCCATAAAAGATTAGGGACATTCAGGGAAACAGGACATAGTTAGTAAAACAGACAAAAGATCCTTGCAACGTCTCATTGTACACTCACAAAGACCTAGGAGGGCTGCAGGGGGGCACGTGGAATGTCCCCTTTTTCGGTTTTCCGCTTATATCTCGGAAACTATGTATCCTAGCGATAAGACCATTCAATATAAAATTAAAGCTGACAAAATGGGCCACAAGATTGACTGCATTCAGTTTTTCGCTTTCTCGCATAGTGCCGAGATATCCGCGCTCAAAATTCATGAATTGTGAAAAAGAAATGCCTTATTTGACTAGCTAACTCTTCAGCACAATTAATGAACTTTGAGCGCGGATATCTCGGAAACTATGCGAGATACCGAAAAACTGAATCGAATCAATCTCATGGCCCATTTTGTCAACTTTAATTTTGTATAGAATGGTCTTATCGCTAGGACACAGTTTCCGAGATATACGCGGAAAACCGAAAATGGGGACCTTCCACGTGGCCCCCTGTACACCGCTCACATCCTAGGAGTAGGCACTTTTAGTATGTTTACTTCGTAACTAGTCCAAACAAATTCCCAAAGTTAAAAATTGTGTTCACTGGCTAGATTCATTTCGTTGGAAAACCAGAAATGTTAGTTGAGAGCGTCAAGAAACAACATTAGCAGGATTCTAATAAATAAATAAATAAATGCAACAATTAACCAAGGGGGGGCGAGGCTAATTTGCACAAAACTGAAGACGTGACATAGAAAAATCGAGACTACCCCTCGGGCGGATTCTTCCGACCTCCACGCTGCAAAGATGATATCATTGGAAAAAGAATAATATTTGCAGGAATGAAATTCGGAACGATTTCCTCGCGGCCACGTGGCTGCGCAAATCGATTCGCATTGCGCAACCGCACGCAACAATCGGCCATTACGCAACGCAACAACGAGAAAGAGAAACACCCGCCAGCGAACGACAACACATCAATTATCCCAGCAGAACGGGAACGCAGCGCCGTGGACCGCGAGACAACGATCGGTTAGATGTTAGATCGTTCACGGTTTAATCGGCGTTATTTCACGTCTATTTTCATGATCCTGGGCGAGGTCTGCTGACATCATGCCAACCGATCATAGCTCCGAACATGCTTTCTTCCATCCGATCTGTCGAATGACTGCATTCTTGCGTCGAAAGGGATCGTTCGGCAGTTCGGATTGCATCGATCTTCCTCGTCGGTTTTCGTCCTGAACGTGGTACACTAGCAAAATTCGATCGGGATCGACCGAACTGAAAAGATATTACCATCAACTGCAGCTACATTAGGGTAATTCTTAGCTATAAGGGCCAAATCTTTTTTAAGCAACCATAACTCCTGAACCATTGATTCTACAGGTTCGAAACTTCGATCTGCAGCTGCTCCGGGTACAAATCTACTGAATTACATACCAAACACATCATAATTTATAGGAGAAAGGCATAAATTTTGAGTCCGGTAAAGTAAATTTTACGTTGCTTGACTGCTACTTATTTTAAACAATCTTGTTTACTAATTACTAGACTGCGGATATTTGTGTATTTATAGCAAAATTGAGTAGATGAAATTCAAAATTGTTAACAAATTTTTCAAATTGAAGATCTCAATATATTATTTCTCTTCTATGAATTTCATTAAGGGAAGAAATAACATTCAATTTAGTTTCTATTTTCTTACAATGGATGCAGAAAATTTTTATTTTGCATAAAGATCCGCAGTCTACAAATTACATTAAATATAGTTCTGAAACTTTGTTGTATTTTTTTATATTTGTTTTTAACTAAAAAGTAAGACAATTAAAACAAGAAAAGAAGAACCAGATACATATAAAAACCCGTTTTATTTACATTTTTCTTTCTCGAATGTCGAGTCACACTCGACAAATGAGTGCAAGGGGTTAATACCGTATATTTTCTGATAAGGTACACAGAGTAAGAAAGTTTCATATCGATCAAAGGAACGGTTGAATCGAGCGTGAAAATGATTCGATACTAGTTTCCAGTGTAACGATTCTTCCAACGATTTTATTTTCGATTCGGTCGAGTAATTTTTGTCAGTTGCAAACCATGGATATAGGAATATAGAGATGGAGGATGTCGTTGCAGGGTGGAAATCTTTTTAGGAGGGGATGAGGTAGAAGTTTGCACCCTTTTCATTGGCTGTATCCGGCGCAAGCGCAGTACGTCATTATGCATGCAGCGCCACGCATTGGCACAGCGTTACATACAGTTACATAACCTTTTAGTGTAAATTATGTTATAAAACTGAATCCATTTCTTGGCCAAAAGGCTTAAATAAAGATATAGATATATATAAACCTATTATGTGCAAAAACTTATTGTATCCTATTTTTAATTATATTATAAGAAAAAATGACATTTAA